>NC_138769.1:354960586-355345586 GCF_965119305.1 Pelophylax lessonae | reverse complement strand
ACGTCCAATCGGCAGATTTTCAGCTTGTTAGTATGATGCTTTCGACAACCGACTCCGACTTTTCGGCCAAACAAAATCTGGTGTGCAGGCTATAAAATTTTTGTCAACAGAACGGCCGATTTTCCGTCAGTCAGTACAGATTTCGGGAGACAAAAATCTGATGAACAAGACTGGGCATGCTCAGAGAAGAAAAAACACACGGAAAGTAAACCAGCACATGACATCACTTCTGAAGTTGGTTTTTGTTGGCCGAGAAAATTCGTGTGCAGTCTAGAGCACATTTCAACCAACACAACAACACGACAAAAGACGGCCGATCGGTCGGCCGATAATCGTTGCGTGTGTACAAGGCACAACTCTGAGCATTTTGGATTCAGTGACTGCAGATTGTTAAATTGAAGGTCACTGATCTTCTCCAATTTGGAATTCTTATTATGAAATCTGAGGGCCTGGGCTAAATTTTATCTTAGGAGCCTGGGATTTAAACCACAGCAGTGGGAAGGAGGGCAGTGAAAGTTAGGAGGAGGTTGCAGCAGTATGTGCAGTGCCAGACGTGAAGAAGTTTGCCACTTGATTTCTCCCCTGCTGGACTGCAGAACATTTCTTCTTCTCCTCAATGCCATGACATACAGTAAGTGGGGTTATACTGTAGTTCAGCATGGGAGGGCTCAGGCAGTGCTGATAACACTGTTTTAAACTTCTGTGCAGAATAGGCAGGGATGTCAGCTCAGTACAGAATGATTTGGAACTTGGTGGATGTCTGCCAGGGTCAATACATATTTTTCTGTGCCTGCAGCATCATGTGGTGAAATGTGTGTGTATTGTAGAGATGTACTCTATGCATTTTGTAATGCAACTGGGGGCTCTGAGTTTATGGAAGTCATCTGTTGACTTTGCAGTAGCCTAGATCATTTCTAGCTTTAGTGGAGAAGCCACCAATTACAATTACAACATAAAGGGTTGTTGCTTGTTTTAATTCTTCATTATGGGTTGCTCCTTATGCTATATAGCAATCATGTATGGTACATGTCCTTGGCAGTCAAAGTTAACTACTGAATGGTATACCAGATGATTAAATAGGTTTATTGTGTGGGTAAAGTAATAATGAAACAAAGGTTGTACACATCCCAAAATTCCCATAACAGTTCCTAGACCCTGGAAGGTATAAATAATAATTATTGGGACTAATTATGATTTGTTGTAGTTGAATGAATTAAAAAGTCAGTTGACTAAAAAGTGATTGTTATAAATGGAACTTGGTGTGCTGAGTCTGCCCCTGGCCTTTTATATCTCAAATACTCCAAACAGGAACAACTTCCTGCTAGAATTCTCATCTATCCCCTTTTTCACCTGGGTGTTTTTGGTGTTCCCAGCTCAAGTCACCCAATCCTTCTAAAACTAATCTAGCTCTTAAATTCTCATGATATCGTTCACTGGGTGTACCCAATTTAAGAGGGAGGGCAATCGCGTGGACCTCCAAAGAGATGGGATAAGCTGCCTACCCACTGATAAGAAAAAACAGAGGAGACAGGATTTTTGTTTGTGTATTGTACCTGGCAATGGTAAGGGAGGGAGATAATGACTCACCATAAATCACATTATATATATTGAAAATTGTCCGCCATTAAGGTCAGAACCTACAACATTTCCACCAAATATGGACATAGGAGCCTCTAGCACAACCACATCTTCAACAATCATTTGAGACTGGTGGAAAAATACGCTGTAGAGAAACAGGCACCCTGTACCATCTGGTAAGTATTTTTTTTCAGCCAGAAATAGACAATTTCTCTATGGACTGTGATCCTAAGTTGGTGCTCATGATGTCCAGTCTGATGTTCTAAAAGCTCTTCTCTACTATCTTCATGAATTGATGAGAACTGGGATTTACGAAACTACATCAAGTACATGATCAAGCCCAAAGATCTGCACATGCATGTCTGCAGAACAGTTCGCAGACCAGTGCACAGATTAGGATCATGTGTACTGATGCGTATGTGCACTAACATGCACGCCCACCATTGACTTTGTTGCTCAGTGGCCTATTTAAAGCATAGCAGAGCTCAGGATATTTGCTGAGTTGTTGTCAATTCATGTGATCTGTGACCAGACCCTGTTCTCTGATTCATTTGTGCTTGACCCAGTTTACCCTCTGAATTCACCTGATCTTGATCCTTCCATTACAAGATTTCTAGCTTGTGATTTGACTTGACCTCTTGCTTATGGATTTGGTACTGTTTCCTGCCTGTGTGATACTGACCTCAGCTTGGCTTGCATTCCTGTCTTTGTCACCTGAATTTGAATCTTCCCTGCCTGGTTGGCGCAAGCTACTACTTGCCTGACTTCAGTTTGTTCAATTAGGCCGACAAAAAAAAAAAACCTGGGACATGATTGGTTTCTATGTAGCGCTGCAACAGATTTTGCACTTTTAGTAAACCAACCCCATTGTCTCCACTGTAAAAACCATCTTCAGTAGCCTGCTAGACAAAGCTCCAAATTCAGATCTCATCATAAATAGGGCCAACAGGTTGCTAGGTCCAAAAAAAAAAACCATCTGAGTTGTCCAAATCCCACATTTACTTTCTTACTGACTAGGAAGCCATTATGGTAGCAGCTCGCACGCAAGACACAACGGACTTTAATGACAACCAACTATTTCTGCTTCTGAATCTATCAAGGATAATCCTGACTTTATGTAAGGCTGCAACTATCATGCCTCCAAAATTGGCAAATCTGCCACCTTTAAATCACCGGAGGACCTCCCTCATTTTCTGGGTGTTTTTGAGCTCCCCTAGATTGATATTCCAGTAATTTGCATGTTGATTGGTAATGGTTCACAGTTTAGTTTTGTTTTCCCATTTTTCATCTGATTGTACTTGCTTCCCATGTGTCTGAAGGGGTTAGTTCTTTATTTGGGGGACCATCCCGAATGGATACCTCAGGTTTACTTCTATTTGCCTACCACTAAACAAATAACTAAACAAAACTTACATATTCTCTTCCACCCTCTTTATATATTCAGATTGCCCTTACTCTGGAAATTAATGGAACAACAATCTCTCATGGATGAGGAAGGTTAATGTCTTGAAGATGGACGTTCTATTTACTTTCTTACTGGCATTACTTTCACCACTTATTTAGTTTTTGGCAGGATTGAGCACTGATTATTTGCCATTAAAATCACTACCTTGGCTTTATCTGGCTTAAACACCACCCATCAACACCCTATTATCTATCCCGCTGCTGAGATGCTCAGACACTCTTCCAAACCCATGAACTCTTAGCTAGACCAGGCCTATTTACGTTACTCTTTTCCAAAGGTATAACATCCCCCAAAATCCTACATTTTCCCTAGACTTCTGAAATTCAAACAGGACACATATTACTTCCCCTTAAAATGTTATCTTATGCTATACACAAGAGACTGGCTCCAGGCTTGTCAACTAACAGATTTTGTCAGAGCCCTGAAAACCAAAGAAGCTCATCCCTGTCCTCTAACCACTTTTAAATATCTCCATATAGCTCCTGAAGAAGTCAATTGATTGCTTTCTCTTCTCTATTTACTCTTGAAGGAGGTTGCTTACAGCAGAAAAATTAATTTAATGGTGGTCTTGGAGAGGGCTCTTGGGAAGTTGGGAAGTGCTACATAGAAGAGGAGTGGCCAAAAGCATTAGCTCTGGTTAATACCTTTTCTATTTTAAATCATTATGAAGAAAATAACTACAAAATAATATCTAGGGGGTATAAATGTCCAGCCACTTTACATTTGCTTATACTGTATCTACTCTTCTCCAACATAATTTAGAGAAGTAATAGTTATTATGGAATGCACTCCCATTTCTGGCAGGATTGCACTAAAATGCAATCATTTGGTATTTAGGCACACTATCTAAACAATACCTGAAACACCTGAGAAAGTACTGCTGTCTATGCTACTGGGCTCTAATAAGCATATTAAAACTGACATACTTAGAGTTTGTTTGTCAGAAGCTCCTACCTTCGTTTCCAGATGTTGAAATCACTAGAACCATCATCTTTAAGAATGTGGACATGCATCTGGAAAAGCATTGTAGCAGGAGAAGGTTATTATATGGAGCCCATTTTTAAAATGGTTTACTTACATTTACTTGCCACTTTGCTTCTTAAATGTTGTTATTAATCACAAGTAGGGGTGGCTTTCAAGTTTCCTACAATGCAGATTTTGCAGTGAACTTTACCTGTTTACACTGTTCCTTACAGGTGAACTAAATTATCATATTTGGCCTTTTTGCTGGCACAAACCTCTAGCAGCTACTGCAGCTTGAAGTAGGGATGCACCGAAATGAAATTCTTGGCCGAAGCCGAAGCCGAATAATAATGAAATGTTTGGCCGAAGGCCGAAGGCCGAATACCGAACGCGGTGTTTCGCATTTTTTCCATTTATTTTGCCAATTTTTTGTCCTCTCTCTTGTCCTCTCGTGTCTCTCTCTCTCTCTCTTGTCCTCTCACTCTCTCTCTCTTGTCCTCTCATGTCTCTCTCTCTCTTGTCCTCTCATGTCTCTCTCTCTCCCTAAATGTTACTGTAGGGAATGGGATTCAGTGCACACTGCAGCCTTGTACCATAGGGTTAATGTTAGTGACACTGTAGGGATTGGGAAGGATGCTGGGAATGGAAATCAGGAAGCATGCAGGCAGCCTTGTAAATTTTAATTGCAGATACAGGACACTGGGCAGGTCAGGGTTAATGTGGTAACATCAATTACTCAGTGACAGTCAGTCAGTGTCAGTGTGGACTCGATCAGATTATACAGTGACAGACAGTCTCTCATAGTGGTGGTAGTAGGAGGCTGGAGGTGGACTAGTAGTAGCCTGGAAAGGAGCACAGCCGCATACATACATTACTCACTGGTGCACTGCAGCCCGCCCCACACATTCAGTGAGTCTTACTCTCCTCCCTAGTTTTTTCAATGGCACATTCAGGAAGCCAATCACGCCGTGAGTAGCGGCACAGCGGAACCAATCAGGTGTGCAGGCACGCGTGATTGGTTCGCTGTGCAGCTAATCATGGCGTGATTGGCTCCCTGAATGTGCCATTGAAAAAACTAGGGAGGAGAGTAAGACTCACTGAATGTGTGGGGCGGGCTGCAGTGCACGAGTGAGTAATGTAATGTATGCTCACCGCTGAAGTGTCCCGGCTTCACGGAAGTCTGTGAGTCCTCCTGTCCTCCTCCGAGTCCCTTCCCCCTGCCTATGTAAATATCGTGACCTCGGCGATATGAATATCGCCTACGGCCACAGAACGATAGTCGATATCATATCGACTATCGTTCAGCCCTATTGTTCGGCACAAAATTATTCGGCCTTTTGACTTATTCGGCCGAACACCGAAAGTGCTATTTTTTCTATTTTCGGCCGAATAATGTTCGGCCGCTGAACATTCGGTGCATCCCTAGCTTGAAGCCATTCATGTTTTTTTAACAGAAAGGAAATTGTTGATTTAAGGGTGATATTTACTACCACCACTAATTGACATCTTCCTGTGGTCCGCAAGCATTTTTGATTGCTAGGATGCAAATGGCTGCACACTGTCATTGGTTGCTGGTCCACATGGTCTAAATCCATGACCAATCACATTTTCCAGTGATGTAGATCCACGTCAATCACAAAGAACAACACCCGCTGACCTGCTAAAACAAAGCATGCTTCCCATAACAGAGGATGCACTCCCAACATACTCTCACCTCATTTTACCTTCCCCACAGCTGATTGTAAACAAAGTGGTGGGAGGTCCAGGGTGATGTCATTGACCAAATATGGTTATGGTCATGATCATATTTAGTCAATAATGTAATCTGGGATTTACATTTAGCTTCTGGAAATCAGGAGCATAATATTTGATGGTCGGCTTGTTTTGCTTTAGCAGGTCAGCAGGCACTGTTCATCATGATTGATGTGGATCTAAAGTACAACTCTGGACAACATGGCTGATAATGGCATTACATGGTTGAATTTTTTTAATAAAGGACTTGTTCAATTGAGTTGTGTGTTTACTTACTTTGTATCTTTTTTGTAAATAGGTAACCAGAGATTTCCATTTTCAATTCATTAACGTTTATCGCACGCGATAACATGGTCACGTCACTCAATCTTATCGCATGTGGAAAATTAAGTCCAATTCATCGGGAAAAAAAAAAGATTGTTCTGTATTTACAGCAAAATTAAAATTGTGCCGGTAAATATTTTTTAAAAAGCTCTTAGGTCCAATTCACAAACGGACCAGAGAGTAAAAAAAAAAAAAAAAAAAAAAAAAAAACATGCAATATTTACCACCAGGACCCCCACACTGTTTTTTCACAAATAGCTGGTTGTTAAGGAGTGGGCCGGAAAGCGGGCTGCTGCATCCTTAACAATGGATGACTCATCAGCTGTCAGCTGAATGTAAAAAAAAAAACATGCCGACAATTAAAAACGATGAAAAAAAAACAGTGTGAGGTCCCCCCCAATTCATACAAGGGCCTTTGGGTCCATGTTGATGGGGACAAGGGCCTCATCCCCACAACCCTGGCCGGTGGTTGAGGAGGTCTGTGGGCAAGGGGCTTATCGGAATCTGGAAGCCCCCTTTAACAAGGGGGCCCCTAGATCCTGCCCCCCATGTGAATGGGTATGGGGTACATAGTACCCCCACCCATTCACAAAAAAGTGTCCTTTATAAAAATTCCTTTATAAAAAAATAAAAAAACAATGTTCCCCCGATGTAGATTCAGCGTCAATCACGCCAACCGCCACACCACTGACCCGAAAAAGAAAAAAAAAAGCTCTGCCCGCAAGGACGGCTAACCTTTGAATGCCTCCTACGCCATTTGACAGTTCTTACAAACGTAAGGGCGGGGGCCACCTGGCGATGTCCCCTGGTGGCACCGCCCCCTTGTGACATCTCCGACCGGTGATGTCAGGAGAGGCGGTTCTACCAGGTGACGTCACAAGGTGGCCCTGCCCTTATCTGTATGAAAAACTATCAAATGGCCTGGTATGGATTTTTTTTAAACTTTGGTGTTTTTTTAACATTCTTCTATTGCCGGAAATGATATTGTATTGCTGGCAACTTAAATATAATTTCATTAATTTTTTTCTTTAAAAATGTCATTTTTGCTGCAGCATGTTCTATAAATGCTACAGATGGTATGCATGGGGGGAGGGGGACCCCTTTTTTTTTCATACTTTTTAATTGTCTGCATTTTTTTTAACATTCACCCCGATGACAACTGATAAGTCATCCGTTGGTAAGGACTCAGATGCCGCCTTCCCAGCCCACTCCTTCCTTAGCAACCAGCTGAAAAAATGCAGTGATTACCGCACAATTGAAAAACACTGCATTCATTATTTAACGCAAAATTCTTAATGAATTAAACACTTGTACAATTGTTTCCGCATGCAGTATATTACCCCATTTTATTAGCCCTTATTTAACTCTTAATGAATTGACCCCTTCGTATCCCCTACTCATTCATGTGTAAGGGTCCCCTTTTTTTAAAAAGGGGCTTCTAGATTCTGTTATTTACCCTCCACTAACTCCACATCCACCAGGCCAGGCTTATGGGGAAAGATCTATTGTCCCCATCAACATAAGGACAAGGTGCTTTGTCAGAGGGCCCCATTTTGCAGGGTACCACGCCCATGTTTGAAGCATGTGGCCTGCTATGGTTTGGGGTATAAATGGGAGCCTGCAAACTTGTTGCCCCCACCTTTCCTGGCCAGCCTGGCTCCATGTTCGGGTAAGGCATAGATTTTGGTGGCGACCACATGCTTTTTTGTTTGTTTTTGCAAGGAGTCCCCCCTTACAATCCATGCCAGGCCCTCATCTAGGATAAGGATCTGGTAGGGATGTTGAGGTAAATCCCAATTGCTTTGTTTACAACAGTACAAACAGATTTAAGTGGTATTCTTTCTTTGCACATTTCATATTTGCCTTAGCATGTAATGCAGATGTGCCACCTAAAGTGAAGGTTTAAGATATTCCTCAAGCATGTTATTCAAAGGGATTGTGTATTTTGAATGCCACACTTTGAGCTTTACTAAAAGAGCTGCTCCCTCTGGACTTTATTTTTTTTAAACTTTTTTGCATTGGTACATTTCCTCAAAGTAGCGCCCAGGAAATTATTTAATTTAATTGACAATCCTTTGCCTATTAGCCATCAAAATGGCTTTGTGTACAAACAAAAGGAAGCAAGCTTGAAAATGTAGTTTAGATGCAAATTATATATATATTTTTTTCTTCCTAATTGTCACTTTTGCTTTAATATATTATACAGTTGTGCTATTTCGTAGGTAGATTCTGTGGCACTAGGTATTTTTAAACTTTCAATTTAAGCCTTATTTATCTATTTCCACTTAATGTACACATATGTTGGCAGGATGAGTGGGCCTTAACAGCCAGCCCCTGCACATATACAACCATGGGGACTCGCCATTCTGTGCTAAGAGCACGTTCATTGATCCTAGTCATTGTTTACTCCAGGGAGCTCCCAATTACATGACCACTGTGATAGCCAATCACAGCGGTCACATGATCAGTCCATCTCCACCTCTCAACAATAAAAACCTTTTAGAGGGCTGATAGTTGGCAACATTAGCAAAGGGCTAAAGAGCTGCTCCCTGACAACCAATATTGGAAATAAAAATTGCAGTGATACATGTCCACCATCGGAGTGCCCTTTGGCAATCCCTTGCCTATTAGCCTTGAAAATGGAATGAATTGATTTTGAAGATTGACTTCGATGGGGTTCACATTAAAGTTAACAACAGAAATTTGTGGATTTTTGAACACACCCCAGAATTAAACCCAAGAAGATTTGCCCATCATTAAGTTGCAAACTCGGCATTCTCAAGACTTTATTACAATTACAAATTGCAAACGTCTACCGTAAAAAAAAACCTAAAACGTTAATAGAAATATGTAAAAAAAACAATAATTCGTAAACTGGCTCTGTGTATAATTTTGTGTGTGTGTGTTGGAAGGAGGGGGGGTTATTGTAGTGACTTCCTATTTTTATTATTGGCTTCCTACTTCCAGAACCTTAATTTTTTTTTGGGGGGGGGGGTCTTACACATGGACTAGCAGTAAGCCAATCACATAAGCAGAAAAATACATTTCTGGGGAGTTTTGTATGCCAGCAGTATAGAGAACAGCCCATAACAAGGGAGAAGTCAACTCAGCAATAATAGACCATAATTTATAAGCAGTTGCCTGGCATCTTTTTTGTATTGACACCTTACAACATAAATATTCTGAGCCACATATTATAAAATAAACTATGTCTTTTTTTAGCGTTTTTTTTTTCGATTTGTTTGGATATGTGTTTACTGAACTCTTACCTGTTTAGCACATCAGTCAGCCACCGGCGGTATTAATCATGTCACAAAGCATAGCTCTGAGTATTTCCTATAGTGATTAATATGTGTTACCTTCCATTTGTTTCTCAAACAACAATGTAACAGTTTATGTCTGCCTAAAGGCATCTTATGTCTGTGTAAAGAATATCTGTAATACTCCTTAACTGCTCAAAACGATCGCATTGTTTTGCTATTTGTGTAATTCTTCACTTTCTTATTACAACCTTAAAATTTTGTAGAAGTCTGTGTAGAAATGAAAGGTGGTGCTATTGATTTTGTATGTCACGTAAAAGTTGTACAATATTTTTGATAAAAATATACAAACATCCTTATTAGCCCACATAAATAAAAATTTCCCAAATTTCTGCTAAAAATAAAACCAAAAAAATAACAACGTTTAGGAAATCCTTAAACTGCATCTATTTCCAAAACAGTTAAAATAGCAGATATGTGAAACTGTAAGCAACACATGCTGAAACCCTTACAGCTTCCTTTATTTAGTGTTATACTAAACCTCCACCAAGGCTGGCTTCACACTATTGAACAAAAGCAATGTATGTATTTTGCTGTACATTATTGCAACGTGCATTAGCGCTTTTATGAATTTAGAAACATGGGCTGCCTTATAGTGAAACTGAACTGCACTGCAAAAAATACAGAAAGGCCTGTTTTTGTGCATTTTGTTGCGTTGCAGACCATTTTTTAAATGGGTGCCTTACACAGCATGCCACAACATGCCTTCATGCATGAAAAAACATTCTTTGTAGTGCACTGTGTCTAGGTGTGATTGGCCCTAATTTATGCAGTGTCATTTTTTCAACACTGGTAAAAAAAATGCTTTACTGCACATATTTACTGTCACTAGGGGGTTGACAAGCTTTCTGGTGGCAGTTAACTTTCATAATGAGGGACAGCATGGAGAAGGGATAATGCAAATGAAAATGAAAATGTGCTGCTGTTGGTATGCTCAGCTTAATTCTTCAGTGGGAGAAATATGCACAGCTTTAGTGGCAGGGAAAAAACATTACCTGATGTTAGTAAGAAGGAGAAAAGGCCCCAGCATTAGTTGACATTTGGAATATACAATGTCTCACCGTGAGTTTTCTGTGTTAAGATAAATGCACCAGCATCAGTGGTAGGGACAAAAATCAACTCCCTAAACCAACCTTTCTCAACCAGGGTTCATTTGAACTTTGGGTTCTTCCAGAGGTGACTCGAGATTCCTTGAGCAAGGAGCAAATTCCCAGATTACTTCCCACTGACATCAATTAAATTTTTTGCTATCTGTAAGATGGGATTTCTTCCTACTGACCACAAAATTAGGGAGTATTCTTCATATCAAACATCGCACTAATATACGGTGAGCTGTAGATATCATAATTATCAGGGTTCCCTGAATCCAAAAAGCTATTTGAAGGGTTTTAAAGCTTGAGCAAGACTGCTAAAACATTCAGACTTTAGATTAGATTGGCGGAATTGGCATGTCATATCAGCTCTCCTCTCTATATCCCAAGTAGAATGGGACATGAATGGACAGATGACTCGTTCATGATCTATGCCCAGCTTAAGATGTGGCAACCTACATCAGTGGAAATTAACTTACCTACGTATTGGGCAACTATCCATCTTGTTGGCAACCATTGTTATGAAAATGCACCTTGATAAAATCTATCTAGCTATTTTTGGGAAAGCGTTCCACTGACTCACGAACAGTGACTCTTCCATTCTTGCAGTGTCCTTGTGCACCGTGCTAATACTGCTTCTGATAGCTATAGCTATAACTCTCACTCTCTACACTCGCTCCCAGGTTACCTCCTCATGGCCTTTGACTCACCTTAGGTGAAATTTAGTGCTCCTAGTGGATGCTTTTTATACCTCTAGATCCTCTAACCAATTGTCAGTGACGCTTACTGCAGCTTTAAAATCCCCACCCCATCACATTAGATGATCAAAAAATATACTCTTCCTTCATTAGCACTGACCCCAGACATGCCTGTGCCCCACAAATATCTATACTTGTGTCCAACTATTCCCCCACACAGTGAATTCTTAGTAAAAACACTGAACTCTTCCAGGCGATACCCCCTATATATTTAAGGCCTTTGGGTGAGATAGTTGGTCTACCCTCACCTCCGGACGATAACTAGAAACCCCAATTTCCCCTCCCCTGAGGGACTCACACATTTGAAGAAGAAAAGTTTATCTTTTTTTCTCATTTCTCTCTCATCCCTTACCCTATACATAGCTCCTCAGTAGATCTTTCCAGCACATATCTTTTATCGACAAATTAATTTAGGTCCAGCGACCTCTTCTCAATCATCATATCCTCTAATAACTTTTCTACACACGCAATATGGCATCCACCAAATCCATGACCCATCAAACCACCTTCAAACTAACCTCTTTAAACATCAAGGGCCTTAACATACCTGAAAAACTTTCAAAACTCCTGACATATATGCATAGCATTAGAGCTGATGCCGTCTTTCTTCAAGAGACTCACTTCCGTTCTAACTGCATACCTAAACTTTATGACCACAACTACACCACAATATACAATGCTACCAACACAATTGCAAAATCCAAAGGTGTGTCCATTCTGATATCCAAAAACAAGCAAATGCACATTACCGACTCCCTGGTAGACAAGGAAGGCCGCTACCTCTTACTTAACCACTTAAGGACCGGGCCTATTTCTGACACTTGTTGTTTATAAGCTAAAATCATTTTTTTTTGGTAGAAAACTACTTAGAACCCTCAAACAATATATATATATATTTTTTTAGCAGAGACCCTAGAGAATAAAATGGAGATCAATGCAATACTTTTTATCACACCGTATTTGCGCAGCGGTCTTCCAAACGCAATTTTTTGGGGAAAATGTCACTTTTTTTATTTAAAAAATAAGAAAACAGTAAAGTTATCCCAATTATTTTCTATAATCTGAAAGATAATGTTACGCCGAGTAAATAGATACCCAACATGTCATGCTTCAAAATTGCGTACGCTTGTGGAATGGCGACAAACATTGGTACTTAAAAATCCCCATAGGCAACAATTTCTACAGGTTACCAGCTTAGAGTTACAGAGGAGGTCTGGGGCTCAAATTATTGCTCTCGCTCTAACGATCGCGGCGATACCTCACATGTGTGGTTTGAACATTGTTTACATATGAGGGCTGGACTTGAGTATGCGTTTGCTTTTGCGCGCGAGCTAATGGGGACAGGGCGCTTTCTTTTTTTTTTTCCTATTTATTATTTTTTATTTTTACACATTTTTTTTTAGCATTTTTATTCCTATTACAAGGAATGTAAACATCAATTGTAATAGAAATAAGCATGACAGGACCTCTTTATTGTGAGATCTGGGGTCAAAAAGATCACAGACCTCACAACTACACTAAAAAAGAAAAAAAAAAAAAAAGAAATTGCTGAAAAAAAATCGTCCCTTTAAACCGGTTGCTAGGCAACGATGTTTGACATCCCTCCAGTCCTCCAAGACCATAGAGTCGAGTGGGGGCCATCTTGCCCTCACTCAACTACCTGTCTGTGAGGAGAGAGGACCAGATCATTTTCCCCTCTGCTGGCAGGTCCGGTAAGCGGGGAAAATGACCGGGACGCGGCGGGAGGGGGGGCACCTCTTCAGCCGCACAATAAGGGGGATCCCGTCACGAATCCACCGCTGGGACCACCCTTATCTGAAAGAAGACCGCCCGCTGGGGTTATGGCAGCTTTCTGGTATGGTATCTGCTATGGTAAATAAAACCATAGCAATGGTACAAAGTAATACAATATCATCATGGTAATGAAATATTAATAAAATGCAAAGGAGAAAAATAAATAAAGTCATGAAGCAGTTGATTGCATATCTAGGCTTGTAATAATGAAATTGCCTGTATTGAACTCAACGCATTTCGTGAACAAATTTTACTTCATCAGGAGTAGGCATAATTCAAGTGTCTAGAAAAAATGTACATACATGAACAACAGTATATATCTAATAGACACAAGGTCTCAAACCACTCAAAGTATGACCTACAGTAAGGTGTCAATTATATAAAGTATTTAAGGGTAACAGGTCATCCGGGGATATGTCCAGCCTGGGAACTGAGGGAGCGAAGTCTGCGTGTATCAAGCAGGCATGTGGAATCAGAGATGCACAGAACGGCTCTTCAATAAACCTATATAACCTACCCCCTGCCACACACTCACAAAATGACACCAGATCCTGCTTAAACGTAATTCACAAATTTCTCACGCAATATTGCCCAAAACTGGATCCCACACCAGTTACCACTTACCTTTTGATATCGATTTTAAACGGCGACATAAAAATCTTTGCCAAAATTCTGGCAAACAGATTACAACCAGTTCTTAAAGTGGAGTTCCAGCCATTTCACTCACCTGTCCAACGGTCCAGCGATGCGGCTGCCCGAAGCCTCGATCCTCTCCCTCGGCGCCGGCATCACTGCTGTGGGCACCCGGCTGTGACAGTTTGCGGCTTCACAGCCGGGTACCCACTGCGCATGCGTGAGTCGCGCTGCGCGTCTTGATTGGCCGGCAATCTTCTGGGACCTCTGACATGTCCCAGAAGATTGCAGGGAGGGAGGGGGAGAGGAGAACTTCCGTTCAGGGCGCCGCGGCGCTCCGAGCGGAAGTGGGAGCGGGTACCTGTCAAAACTAGGTACCCGCTCCCCCCCCCAAAAAAATGACATGCCAAATGTGGCATGTCAGGGGGTTAGAATACCTAAAGCGGAAGTTCCACTTTTGGGTGGAACTCCGCTTTAACTCACAGTTAGCGTAAGATTAGGTAGGATTCCAGGTATAATACCATCAAAGCGATCAACCTGCACCACTGGCTTACATCCAATAAGCAAAAAGGGTTCTTTCTTTCGCTAGATGCAGAGAAGGCCTTCGACAGGCTGGCCTGGGACTACATGGCGACTCTACTCCTTTCAACTGGTATCCGAGACCACATGTTTAATTTCATCATGTCGCTATATTCCACGCCAACAAAACACAGGTCAATGGTCACCTGTCGAATGCCTTCCATATACACAACGGTACCTGGCAAGGCTGCCCCCTCTCCCTGCTACTTTTTATACTCACACTAGAACCACTTTTATGATGCATTAGAGCCGATAATAATATTAAAGAATTCACAGTAAGGGAACGATCCTATAAATTAGCCGCTTTCTCGGACGACATTTTACTGTTTCTCACAAAACCTCACACCGCGCTCCCTACTCTCTTAAAAGACTTTGAGCTCTACAAATTCATATCCAAATTCAAAATCAATTTTGACAAATCCCACGCTCTTAACGTAACCTTACCACTAACTATAGTCACCCAATGCAAAAATAACTTTCCATTTAAATGGCAAACCTACTCTATAACCTATCTAGGAATCCAACTGCTCAGTCACATATCGGATTTGTTCTCTAAAAACTTTTTATCTATCTTGAAAACTGTGACAGAGTATCTGCGTAGATGGAACAACCCCACCTCCTCATGGTTCGGGTGAGTGGCCATCCTAAAATTGAATGTCCTACCTCCCCTACTGTACATCTTACAGACAGTCCCAGTTAAAATACCTACCACATTTTTTAATTCATAGAAGAAATTATGTGTGGCCTTCTTGGCACCAAAAGACGCCCACGCATTAGTTACGAACAATTAACCCTTCCCAAACAAAAAGAGGTTTTGGTCCACCAGACTTACGTAACTATTATCGAGCCTGCCATCTATCTAGGATTGTTGACTAGTCTGTCCACAAACAAATTAAAGACTGGGTTAAACTTGAGGACTCATTTTCCCCACTTCATCTCTGCTATACTCCGATCCAGCTAAATCTGGAATTCCCACCTGGAATGTCTAATGATTTCCTTTCATGTTTAGAATCCTATGCTGCTACCTATGCACACTCATTCTTTCAAAATGGTAGGCTGCTCACACAGGACAAGCTAATGCTCCATCTATCTAATACCCCTTTACCTTTGTGGACGAGTCTACAACTGCGCCATTTTCTCAGCTCCTTAGATCGCACGTCTGCAATATTTCGATCACTCACCCTATTTGAACACATATGCTCTAACCTAACCACAACAACATGTTATCTCCGCAACGCACAGTTTGCTATTCTATAATATACCTTCTAACAAAGGGCAAACTTACAATACTTGGGAAAGAGATCTGCAAATCACCCTGGCATCTGAACAATGGGAACTTCTTTACAGCAATGCCCACAAAGGCACAATTAATGTCACGACACAAGAAAATAATTTTAAAATCATAACAGACAAGGGATCCCGTGAGCAACCTCCCTAAATCAGATAGTAAATTGCTGCAAGCACCTCACTTCTCATAAAAGTGCAATGGTGAATAAATAATCAAATAGTGCTGCGCAATACTATTTGATTAATTATAAAATCATTTTGAGATGGTATCAAACACCAGCCTTACTCCACAAATTAAATCCATCCCTCTCCAACCTCTGTTGGCACTGCCAAAACAAACTGGGATCACTCCTCCACATTTGGCTGGACTGCCCACTAATCCAAACTTTCTGGAAAGAAGTTCATTACATAATATCACAGGTGACAACCTACACCTTAGGATTCACTCCAGCGCAGTTTCTTCTGCATCACACATCTATCCCCTATAGATCCTATTTTAAATCTCTAGCAAAGCACATGATAAAACCGCTAAACTTTGTATACCAGTTCACTGGTGTTCAAAACATACTCCCTCTCTGTCCGAATGGTTTACTCTTATTTCCAAAATTGCAGAAATGGAAGAGCTCACCTGCTTTGCGAATGACTGCCTATCCAAATTTACATCTACATAGGCATGCTGGATACGCTTTCGAACCTCAGAGGCCTTCCGCCACCTAGCAAACCCCCTCTACGATTTAAATCACCCCCTATACTTTTAGATCTTTTTCCACACATAGTTTGACTTAACCACATAGATTAAGCACCTTGCGAATACAACTTGCCTGGAGGGATCTCCTAGTGAGTCTCTCCCCCCCCCGTGCCTTCCAAACCCCCCCTCCCCTTCTTTTTTTTCTCTTCTCCCCTCCCCCCTTCTCCTCTGCTCTCTCTCCCCCCCACACACAACAAGAATAATACACCCTCCTAAGAATACCCTACTGCTAGAGAGAAATACTGTACATTGGTCAATGTGTGAATTTCTACCCCTCATTCGAACTTTAACATGCTCTTCCCAACCCCTCAATACACATACCGCTCTTTCTTAGGAGTGTGAAACATAATGCCTTCTCTCCCCTTGACTACTCCATCCCCCCTATTCCTTACCATCATTCCCCCAATTGCCTATTTCCCTACAATGTTATGTTACAGTATGATGCATCAAACGTTAGATACTGGATTACTTATTTACTGTTATTTGTTTTAATATATTTGTAATAATAACCGTATCAAACAGCAAGCTTCAAAATCTTGCTGTAAATTGTACACTGAATAATGTATGTCTTCAATGTGCCTATGGATACGACTTGTTACTTTTCATTTTCCTTTTTTGTTTCTCGCTCCACATTGTAATTGATATATGACCAATCCCTGTATGGAAATAACTTGTTCATCATATCAAAGTGTGGCGTATAATTATAATTCAAGGATGTAAGGAAGGAGCTAGCGTCACCTACATGGAAAGAGCCAGTAGCACTGAGGCCTTGGGGAACCAATCCCAGACCTTAATAAAGGTCTGAAACATGTGATCCCCAATACAGATGGTACAGCAGGGCTTAAAACTAGAGTTGAGCGAACAACTGGATGTCAGGGTTCGGCGGGTCCGGCCGAACTTAAAAAAAAGTCTGGGTTCGTAACCCGGACTTAACCCAAACTTGACCCCGATCCCGAACCCCATTGAAGTCAATGGTGACCTGAACTTTTGAGCATTAAAATGGCTCTGAAAAAACATGGAAAGGGCTAGAGGGCTGCAAATGGCAGCAAAAGCTTGTTAAGAGCATGGCAAGTTCTCTGCAAACAAATGTGGATAGGGAAAATAACTTAAAATAACATAAAAAACATAAAAATAAAAAAGAATCATCTTGATCTAGGAGGTCGCGGCACATATGGAGTAGGAGGTTGAGGTGGCGGTGGATGTGGCGGTGTAGGTGGAAGTGGCAGTGGAGGAGAACGAGGTAGCAAACACTGGTTTTTGTTTTTAATTTTATTTCTTTTTAAATTAGGGTACACACCAAAAGAGTGGGAAAGATCAAAAATACAACAATGACTAGGTAAGGCCGGTATACATGTCTATTCTGCACAAGGTACGGACAAGTCCTGTGGGATCCATGCCTGGTTCATTTTAATGAACGTGAGCTTGTCCACATTGGCTCTGGATAGGCAGCTGCGCTTGTCTGTGATAACGCCCCCAGCCGTGCTAAATACACGTTCAGATAATACACTGGCTGCAGGGCAGGCCAGCACCTCCAAGGCGTAAAGGGCAAGCTCAGGCCATTTGCCCAATTTGTAGACCCAGAAGTTGAAGGGGGCAGACCCGTCATTCAGTACGTGTATAGTATGTAAGGAACGGTAAAGAACTGTATATGGTGTATGGTATATGGTATATGGTAAGGAACGGTGATGGTGGCAGGGGGGCTTTTTTCCCCTTCTGGGTTGAGTCTGGCCTTGGAAAAGGTATGTGTCCCTGGTTGTGGGCCGGGCTCTCCAAAAGCTGTCTAAGTTCTGAGGCCTTCTGGTAGGGACGGGGCTGCACTGGTCTTGCCAGGGACCAGGATTCTGAAAAGCCTGTGGTGTATATGCCCCTGGAGTGGCAGTCCAGGGGTGCCATAATTCACGGTGGATGGCAACACTATGAGTATGGCACCAAGGACACTGCACTTCCTACACACGTTTTTCACACCTGCCTCTAGGGCCAGGCCTTTTGGTCAGGAGTCAGGACCAGAGGAATTTTTTATTCCTGGCCCAAGGGCCTGCCATAGTATTGCAACGTGGCACTAACCTTGCACTTCTCCACTATCCCTTTCACCACTTTCACGTGTTGTGTGTCTCACGTTTTGTGTTTTTTATTGTGGCGGTACACTTTATTTTGCACAGTGTGATTAGTAGGGTGTAGGTCCTTGGGCCTGTACCTGAAAGTCTTGGGAGGTGGTGGATATGACCTTCTTGCTTGGTTCGCCCTCTCTCATGGGGTTTCTCTTTGGGAAAGCCCCACCTAGTACTTGGGGTGGTCTGTTTCAGCAGACCTCCTAAAGAACGGGGCTGCCTGGTTTCGGCCAGGTTAGCCAGTGTAAGTACCCCAGTCCCTGTCAGGAGCCTTGCACCCCGGGGGATCAGGGTCAGGGACCATGTGTACACCCTGTGCACTTTTTGTGTTTCACTTTTTTGGTGTGCACTTTTTTATGCACCCACCGGGTGATAGTCTGAGTGTGTTCACACACCACGGGCTTAAAAAAAAAAAACAGCTGGTGGTCCTGGTTGTTGTGGCATGCCGACAAAGTTTTTCCACATTTCATACATGCTAACCCTGCCTTCTGAGGTGCTGGCGGTGCCCTGGCTGCGTTGGCGACCTCCTCCTCCTCTGCCTTTGCCTTGTGCTTCCACTGTGCCCCCGCTGTCAGGTGGGAATTCCACCAGCATCGCTGTAATCAGTAAAACTTCCTGCTATCATTTACCCCTGGCTGTGCTGAAGTTGGAGGTGAAGGTGTTACGCTGACCCGATGCGGAGGCGGTAGAGGATGAGGATGAGGAAGCGGAGTAGGAGGTGTTAGCAACAGGAGGCAAACTGAAGCGTCCTGCAAACCTCAGTGGTAGAAGGAGATGTGCCAAACAAATTTAAAGGGTGTATCTCACAGTAACATAATCAGCAAACGCTGCAAAATTATTAATTTTCCCCTAAATGGGTGTTTATTGAATAGCAGAATAGAACAACCGTATGTAAAGGGTGTATCTCACACGTACACATACAGACTAGGCCGCAATTTAATATCTTTCTTTCCCCTAAATGGGTGTTTATTGAATAGCAGAATAGAACAACAGTATCCAAAGGGTGTATCTCACACGTACAGATACAGACTAAGCCGCAATTTAATATCTTTCTTTCCCCTAAATGGGTGTTTATTGAATAGCAGAATAGAACAACAGGAGCCAAAGGGTGTATCTCACACGTACAGATACAGACTAGGCCGCAATTTAATATCTTTCTTTCCCCTAAATGGGTGTTTATTGAATAGCAGAATAGAACAACAGTATCCAAAGGTTGTATTTCACACGTACAGCTACAGACTAGGCCGCAATTTAATATTTTTTCCCTAAATGGGTGTTTATTTAATAGTGGCATAGAACAACAGTATACAAAGGGTGTATCTCACAGCAACATATGCAGACTAGGCCGGAATTTAATTTTTTTCCCTAAATGGGTGTTTATTGAATAGCGGAATAGAACAATAATATCCAAAGGGTGTATCTCACAGTAACGTATGAATGAAAAAATTTTATTTTTCCCTTTAATTGGTGATTTTTGAAGAGCAGAATAGAACACAGCAGTGTCTAAAGGCTTTATCTCACAGTAACATATAAAGGAAAAAATGAAAAAAAATTTCCCTTTAAATTGGTGATTTTTGAATAGCAGATTAGAACAGCACTGTGTGTAAAGGCTGTATGTCACAGTAACGTTGAATGAAAAACTGAAAAATAATTATTTTTCCCTTAAATTGGTGATTTTTGAATAGCAGATTAGAACAGCAGTGTCTAAACGCTGTATGTCACAGTAAAATATGAAGGAAAAAAGTTTTTTTTTTTTTAATCCAGATTAAGCAGACACATATGCACTGAGCTTGCATTAAATGTCCGCTGCACACCGCACGCCGCCCACCTAACAGACTGATACAACTTTTTTTTTTCTCCCTCCTCCTCACTGGGCTCAGGTCAGGGCAAAACGATTGTGCACTGCACCCCCACACAATAAAATCGATGTAGATCGCTGTCTGATTAAAGAACATTCTTCTGTCCTGTGTCCTATTCTTTCCCTGAAAGCATTCTCCAGCCTGCCCCTACAATAATCTCCTACCTCTCCCTCAAATAAGCAGCAGCAGGAACCTGTCCCTACAATAGTTAGAGCAGAGTGACGTGCAGCGCTACGTGACTCCAGCTTATATAGAGGCTGGGTCACATGCTGCACTGGCCAATCACAGCCATGCCATTAGTAGGCATGGCTGTGATGGCTTCTAAGGGCACACTAGTTAAACGCTTGTTGATTGGCTGCCCTGCAGCTGTTGAAACCGCGCCATTAAAACCGCACCAAAACAACCGAACAACGGACTGTATCCCGAATATACAGTAAAATGTTTGGGTCCGTGTCCGGGTACCAAAAACCCAAAAGTCCGGTACGATCCCAAACAATACAATCCGTGTTCGCTCAACCCTACTTAAAACCAAAGGCCAAATTCTCCAAATAGAGAGCTCATCCTGGATAATTTCTTTATTCCATAATTATCATAGAATTTGACCATTGATATGTATACCAAACTCTTGAATAAGATGCATACTTCTGACATGATTCCTACATGCTTATATATCAACTCTCCTTCATAGCACACTATGTAAAAGAAACAATGATCATAATTAATATCTTAATTAGCATTTAATACATAATAATCTGCTTTCAGTACACACTGATATTCTTTTAGTCACACGCTTGACACATTCCTTTATTGACCTAGTTCCATCAATATTACAGTGTAGCTCTGCCAAAGGGATCAGTCACACTAGGAAGAAAAACAATTAGTAAATGGGTGTTAATAATCCCAGGCTCAGACACGATCGATAAAGCCACCCAAACTAGCTGCATGTATTGTGTAGCTTCTATCCATATTTGCTCATGTGAATGCAAAACTGCAATATGTTACTTTTGACTTCATTTGCTACACTGAGTATTTGTGCCTCTGCTCCAGCCTAGTTATAAGTCATAAGCTTTCATAACTAGGGTAAAGACTGGGTTCAGCCCCACCATGGGTTTTAGGAGAACCCTGTATATTTGAAGTTAGGGGATGACTGGATGAATTTGGAAATTTACAGACATAGTTCTTTGTAACTTGTAAGCATAATGCACTGCCTGGCCTTTAGAATTAGGCGAGCTGTATTTGGAAGGGCCAGTATTATGTGCTAGAGCTAGACCCTTCACTGGCTGGGTTTTCAGCAGCCATTTGTCAACATGTGTTGGAACAGTTTATCAAGAGTTGGCTGTCTGTGTAGGCAGAGGTAGTTGCTATTGCTCTTCTATGTTAGATTGTGCTACATTACTGTGGATTGTAGTATTGTTTTTTTACATATTCTTGTATACTCCCTCTGTGTTCACAGTTCAGAGACCCAACAGTCATTTTTAGGTCTATCTGTTTGTATATGTCACTGTACTTGCTGTTTACCTCCTGGGCTCCACTTACTTTTTTTTCCATATTTGTTTTATTTTCTGCTAGGTTAACCCCTTCCTGCTGATGTGGAGCATATATGCAGCCTCTCGGCGGGTGGGCTTTAACGCTGGCCCTATTTGAACACACTTCTGTGCTTAGAATGTGCACCCTGCTCAGGAAAGATTATTATGAAGGACCTCCAGGGGATACTGGTTCGCCTTTTTGCTCCCTTTTGCCGGTTGGAGATCTGTAATGGACATCTGTGGACACTATAACTGTGACTAAGCACTCTTTATATGATAATCCCCAAGGAAACTCTCATGATAAAGGCTTGAGTCCATGCTTTGAAGAGCAACTCCACTTTTGTGAGAAAAAAAATAGCAAATAAAAAAAAAAATAGCATATACAATTGCGACACAAGTCACATTGTAATTGAATGTTATTAAAAATGACCTTTCCTTTTCAATCTCTAGCTCTGTAATTTTCTGTAAATTAAATGCAATATGGCTACCTGGGGTAGTTCTGTACACAGAATGTGTACATCACACCTCCCAGAAACATAATTTCCTGCCTGTGTGATAGGCTCACTGATTTTCTCAGAAGTCTGCGCTAAGATACAAGTCAGATTTCAGGTATCCCCTGCAAAAAAAAAATTAGATTTTTGACAGGATACTCACTATAGGAAAACATGGCTGAAGGGATGCTGACCCTGCAAATTTCCTTTAGAGGCCTGCAGGTGCACAGCTGGTTGATAATTATGAAACCACTTCCATTAGACTCACTGTGCACTTGGGACACAGACAAACACACAGGGATTTCTTCAGAATAACAAACGGTAGGAATCTGCAACAAAGTTTGTTAAAATCCTTGTATCCTCACCCAGAGGGGAATGTTTTTTTTCTCAACTGTAGTTACTGTGGCAGGCAGCCGCTCCCAGGCAAACCGCCGTACATGTACGGCGCTCGCTCTCGGGGGGATAGGGGGCAAGCGCGCGCCACCGGCGGCACACTCCCGCCCCCGTTTGTCAGCGGGGAAGCCGATGCAGCGGGCAGGCGGCTCCGATTGCCGCCTGACACCCGCGATTGTTCCCCACTGAGAGAAAAATACGGTCAGCTGTTGTAAACACAGCCAACCGTTCTTCTCCCTGAAATGATCATAGAGCCCATGTGATCCTTTTATATAGGATTACATGTCTCTATGGTCATTCCAGAAGCCCCCCCCCCCCTCCCCACAGTTAGAATCACTTTCCTAGGCTCACATTTAACCCCTTGATCACCCATAATGTTAACCCCTTCCCTGTCAATGGCATTATTACAGTAACAGTGCATATTTTTAGCACTGTTTACTGTAGTAATGTCACTGGTCCCCCCAAAAGTGTCAAAAATGTCAGTTAGGGGTCCGATCTGTCTGCCACAATGTTGCAGTCCTGCAAAAAATCGCAGATTTCGCCCATTACTAGTAAAAAAAAAATCAATAAAAATGACATAAATCTTTCCCGTAGTTAGTAGACGCGATAACTTTTGCGCAAACCAATCAAAATACGCTTATTGCAATTGTTTTTTTACCAAAAATATGTAGCAGAAAACAAATTGGCCTAAAATATTAAAACATTTTGAAAGCAGAATGTGAAAAATATTGTTTTGTTTTCAAAATTGTCGCTCTTTTTTTTGTTTATAGCGCAAAAAATAAAAATCGCACAGGTGATCAAAAGCCACCAAAAGCTCTATTTCTGGAAAAAAATCTTATTCTATTCATTCATTCCTTTCCTGTAACACCCACAGTTTGATGTATATGATCCATGATCCATGGATCATGTGGCTTACAGTACATAGGTTGAACCACTAGAGCTTTGCATGTTAGATTGGACACATTAGCAAAATAAAGAGGGGCTTCGGGGGGACATTGTGTCCAAACATTATGTCCAGTTTCACAATAGGGAACCTTCCAACACTATATTTTTGGCCATAAAAAAAACACAACCCACATTGGAGGGGGAATAACACAAAAATACATTTTCCATTCAGAAACCAAATGTATTTATGTGCTAAAAGCCTATTTGCCATTTGGCCTGAACAAGGAATAGAATATAACTGTTTCAAAAACAACATCTAACTTACCTTGGCTACCAATATACAGAGATTAGGTATATTTTGTCCAAAAAGGGGGGTCACTCATCTGGTTTTTATATTTTTTAGCATTTTTTATTTTTATTGTTATTCACATACATTAAAGTATTTTTGGGCAGTATTTTATTTAGAAATATGATGTTTTTCTACTTAAAGTTTGGTGTGAGGGTTAACCTTCAAGAGGAAGTAAACTCCTCAATTTTTTTTTCGTTTTCTTCCCTGCAAAGTAAATGCATAATGTGCTAGTATGCATCGCATACTAGCACATTATGTGACACTTAACTCCAACGAAGCCCGCGATGTCCCTGCTTCCGGCCGCATCCATGTTCACCCGTCTTCTTCCGGGTCTGCGGACTCCGGCAGTATTACTGGCCGGAGCCGCGTGACATCACTCCCAAGCATGCGCGCGGGAGCTGCCAGTCACGGCATAGGGCTCTAAAGAAACGGCACGGGCGGCCGTTTCTTCAGAGTGCATGCGCCGATGAAGTAATCGGCTGCATGCACTGCAAATATCTCCTAAACGGTTCAAGTTTAGGAGATATTTACAGCACCTATAGGCTTACCTATGTGTAAAAGTAATTAAAGAGGGTTTACAACCACTTTCATGGAGGATATGGATAGTATCCTCACATAATGGCTTGGTCCTGTAGATTTCTTATCTACAGTTACATGGGATTATTGTGCAAGTTTTGATTACAACCACTAGCTGGCGATCCCATTAAGGTTAGTATGATTGTCTTGGCAGTCTAAATAGTAGAAGATGACATCTCCTGCCTTTTCCTCGGATTTGAATAATCATTGGTAACTGCCCTCCCCAAGGGTTTTCCTACATTAACTGTGTGGTGGCATAGTGCGTCCAATGCCCCTGATGACGTCTTCTATGATGAGACGCGTAGGCTGGAGCTAGAACATTTGGCGCGGAACTCACCACACATTTGCGGCCAATCGTGGCCATTTTGTGTACTGGCGAGAGGATTTGTTTGCTCCTACAATATGCTTGTATGCTGTTTCATCATGAAAGTGCAATATTTTAGATTTATTAAACATTTTTTTACTGGATTACACTATGGTTGGTTTCTTTGTTTCACTCATGTGATGAGCTACCTGGTTGACTGTGCCTGATGTCTGGCTAAGGACATGCTTCCCCAATGATGGGCAAGAGTGCCTAAAGCATCTTTCGTTAACCATACCAGAACACCTTTGGGATGAGTTAAGAGTGGAGATGGCAAGCCAGGCCTTCTCGTTCACATCAGTGCCTGACCTCACAAATGCGCTTCTGGAAGAATGGCCAAACATTCCCATAGACACACTCCTAAACCTTGTTCCCAGAAGAATTGGAGCTGTTATAGCTGCAAAGTGTGGGCCAACTTAATATTGAACCCTATGGACTAAGGCTGGGATGCCAATAACCTTCATGTGCGTGTAAGGGCAAGTGTCCCTATACATTTGGTAATATAGTTTATATATGGACTACAGTTTTTCACTGTGTATTGGCTGTTTGCAAACACCGTTTTCACTCATTTGAAGGACTGATTCTGTTTATCTCCATTTGTGGACTCTTTTTTTTTTTTTTTTGTAAATTTCTGTTTATTAAGTTTTGCATTTTAAACAAGAACATAGCAACACAAACACAGTGCCACACAAGACATACACATAAAAGAAACAAGTGATAACAGGTCACCCAAAAACCGGCCGGGGAGTCTCCCATTTTTGGACTCTTTAATATATTTTTCTATTATTATTTCTTGCTAATAACACTTTATGTGGAACTTTTATGAATTATTGCATAAGAATTTTTGGTATTTGAATAATTTTTCACTGCATTGCATAGCACTTTATTTGTGTATTTGTATGCGCTTTGCACGTTATTTTATATGTTTTATAACGCTGCACATTTTTTCTATATTAGCATACACTTGTTGCTGACTCTTTCTTTGCAGCATGATGTGGTGGTGGAGCCACCCCTTCTAGAAGCAGGGTACAACTGTTCCAGAATTTTCATGCTATACTCATGACCACAGCAGGTGCCAGATATTGCATAATGTGTTCAAGCTTGTGGCCTGACCTGCAGCCAGCCTGCAGGGTAAATTCTACAATTTCCTCTAAGGTGTTGCGGCATATTCTGGTACTCCATCACTGTAAAGACATCACACAATGTATTTGAAGCTTATATTTTATTTATTTTTTAGTAATTTTACTAAAGCTTTTAGATCTGTTGTAGCTGCTACTTCAACTGGTAGAGTGGACCTATTACTGCTTGATAAAGGAAAAAAAAAAACATGTGTCCCAGCCAAAACTACAATGTTATAGCCAATTTAAAATAAAAAATAAATTCTGATTACCTCCCCCAGTGTTACTATAACACTCTATTGCTCTGGTCAAAGTACATTAAAAAAAAAAGTAAAAAATGTAATCATAAATAAAAAAATAAAATAAAAATGTAAACAAAATTATTAATATAGTTTTTTTTATTGTTTGTTTGTTTTTTTTTTTTGTTTTTTAAACTGCCACTAGTCAGTTATATGATGATGCTGTACTGCACTTCATTTTCCATACAATTGTGACAAAAAAATTACAAAAATTCACCGTGCCTCTTACTAATTACCTTGGACTGTCTACTTTCCAAAAAGGGGGTAATTTGGGGATTATTTGTACTGTCCTGGAATTTTCAGGCCTCAAGAAATGAGATATGCCATCAGTACCTCAGGATTAAATAATTGTAGATGTCCTGTAAAACATGTGTTTTTTTTTTTCATTTATTTAGTAAAAAATTAAAAACCCAGTGGTGATTAAATATTACCAAAAGAAAACACTATTTGTGTGAAAAAAAACGAAAAAAAAAAATTCATATGGATACAGTGTTGCATGACCGCGCAATTGTCATTCAACTGCGTCAGCGCTGAAAGAAGAAAATTGTCCTGGGCAGTTAGTGGGTGAAGGTGCCCAGTATTTAAGTGCTTAAACAATCCCATGTATTGTGGTGTGCTCAGAGAACACTTTTTAATGTAATACTTTTCTTAGTGTTTCCTCTGTTATGATTTTTTAATTGCCTATTTATTGTCTAATAGCAGACCCTGGAGTAGGCATAGTACAAACTTATACATAAAGCTGGATATGAACTAATGGGCTTATTCAATAAAGTAGCACAGCCAGCAATGATAATGTATAAAACGCATCAGTTTATAGAATCAATCAGATATCATACTGTGTGCATATATTTAAATTATAATTTTGCTTAGCCATTTGTATGCACTCCCTCCCCCAATGTTCTGCTCTCTCAGATGAGCCTATTTAGTAAATACAATATGCCATGTGTTTGCTATGTCTGTGCTTTTGCAAGACATGACCGGAGTGTTTACCATGCTAATGACACATATTAATGAGCTTTTTCTGGCATGCAACTTTGTTCCCCAAAGTGCATCATATTGCAACATACTAATTATTGCTCTGATATCACTAATTCTTTGATTTTTTTTTTTTAACAGGATTAGTTGACAGTGACAAGACAAGACAATGAAAACAACAATAATATGACAATCAATAATAAATTAGCTCTCAGCAGGTTAGATCAGTTAACCTAATGGCTTGTGATATAATAATATTTGCTATGGGTTACTGCAAAAAAAAATCCTTCTGTCTCTTCATGTAATCCTAGACAGACTCAACCAATTTCAGAACAGGTATCTGTGGAGGCCAAACTATCACTTCCAGGACTCCTCGTTCTTCTTTACGCTTAAGATAGTTCTTAATGACATTGACAATATGTTTGAGGTTGTTGTCCTGCTGCCAATCACATGCCTCCCTAATGGTAAGGCATGATGGATAAGTATCTGCCTGTATTTTTCATCATTGAGGACACCATTGATCCTCCTGAATAAATCTTCAATGCCATTTCCAGAAATGCAGCCCCAAATATGCAAAGAACCTCCACCATGCTTCACTATTGCCTGCAGACACTCATTATTTCATCGCCCTGCAGCCCTTCAGCGAATAAACTGCCCCCTGCTAAAGCCAAATATTTCAGACTTTGACTCATCTTCTTGTCCAGAGAACCTGCTGCCATTTTGCTACACCCGAGTTCCTATGTTTTTGTGCATAGTTGAGTCACTTAGCCTTTTTTCCATGTTGGAGGTATGGCTTTTTGGATGCAATTCTTCCTCGAAGACCACTTCTGCTCACACTTCACTGGATAATGATGTGTCTTCCATTTGCTACATTAAGCTTTTCTTGGCCAACTACTGCATCTACGATCAAAGTTGCCTGATCAATAGTGTCCTCAATGCTGATAAATACAGGCAGGCACTTATCCATCATGCAATACCATCAGGCAGGCATGTAACTGCCCCAAATGTATTATGCAGCAGGAAAACAACCCCAAACATACAGCCAAAGTCATTAACCTTCCCCCATCCGCGCTACAGCCTATATACGGCTGCAGCGCGGACTCGAATTTTCGGGAGGCCGTTTTTAAACGGCCTCCCAGTGACACGCCCCCCGAGCGCGCTGCGGGGGAAATCTGTGTCGGCCGTGTCCCTTGGACACGGCCGATCACAGATCGTGGTGAATGGCCAATCACAGCGGCCATTCACCACGTGATCGGGCCGTCCAATGAGCGATGATCTCATATGTAAACATATGAGATCATCTCTCATCGCCGGCGCTCCTTCCTCACACGGAGCCTGCAGTGTGAGGAAGGAGGGGGAGCCTCACAGCGCCGGGGACACAGGAGAATGTAATCAGGGCACTGATCACCAGTGCCCTGATTACTAAAGGTAAAAACACACAGTGCCCCCCCATCAGTGCCCACAGTGCCCGCCATCAGTGCCCCCCATCAATGCCCACAATCAGTGCCCATAGTGCTGCTAGTCAGTGCCCATCAGTGCCTGCTCATCTAAGCACTGATGGGCACTGACTGGCAGCACTATGGGCACTGAGTGTGGGCACTGATGGTGCTGCCCATCAGTGCCGCTCATCAGTGCCACCCGTCAGTGTCCAGTGCCATCCGCCAGTGCCCATCAGTGCCGCCTATCAGTGCCCATCAGTGCCGTCCGTCAGTGCCGCCTCTCAGTGCCGCCTCTCAGTGCCCAGCAGTGCCGCCTCTCAGTGCCCAGCAGTGCCACCTCTCAGTGCTCATCAGTGCCACCTCTCAGTGCTCATCAGTGCCGCCTCTCAGTGCCGCCTATCAATGCCGCCTATCAGTGTTCATCAGTGCGGCATATTAGTACCTCCTCATCAGTGCCCATAAGTGCCACCTCATCAGTGCCCATAAGTGCCACCTCATCAGTGCCCATAAGTGCCACCTCATCAGTGCCCATCAGTGCAGCCTATCAGTGCCCATCAGTGCCGCCTCATCAGCGCACATCAGTGAAGGAGAAAAATTTATTTTCAAAATTTACTCGCAGAAAATAAGAAAAACTTTTTTTTTTTCAAAATTTTCTGTCTTTTTTCTTTTTTTTTGTAAAAAATAAAAAACCCAGAGGTGATTAAATACCACCAAAAGAAAGCTCTATTTGTGTGAAAAAAATGATAAAAATTTCATATGGGTACAGTGTAGCATGACCGCGCAATTGTCAGTCAAAGTGTGACAGCACTGAAAGCTGAAAATTGGCCTGGATGGGAAGGGCGTTTAAGTACACAGAAGGCAAGTGGTTAAGAACTATCTTCAGTGTAAAGAAGAACAAGGAGTTCTAGTGGTGATGATTCGGGCCCCCCACAGTGCCCTGATCTCAACATCATTGAGTCTGTCTAAGATTACATGAGAAGACCGAAGGATTTGAGGCAGCCTACATCCATAGAAGATCTGTGGTTAGTTATCCAAGATGGTTGTAACAACTTACCTGTAGAGTTTCTTTAAAAAAATGTGTGTAAGTGTACCTAGAAGAATTTATGTTGTTTTGACGGTAAAGGGTAGTCACACCAACAGTGGTTTAATTTAGAAGTTTCTTCTGTTAACTAATTTTGCATTTGTAAACTGAAAGAAATTAACAATTAACATATATATTCTTGAAAGCATGGGAATGCAGGTCACACCATATTCCCTCTCACAAATACTAAACTATCTATTAAATAAAGTGACACACACAAATTTGTTGTCAAAATATTGGCCGTGGCACATTTATTGGTCTGGATTTAATAATTAAACTAACATACTTTGAGTGTTCATTTCAATGGCTAACTTTATCATTCTTATTTTTAAACTGCAAAAACATAATAGTTCAGTCAGAAAGGACTTGAGCTTTTAACATAACAACAAGTCCCCCCATTCATAAAAGGGTGGCAATACCACATGGAAGGGGGGGGGGGGGGGTTGGGAGCTGGCTGTGCTGACTCCTGACCAACTGGCAAAACATTAATTGGGGGTGGGCTTTATATAATGAGCCCCACTGATTCTAAATACTATTTTTTCCCCCTCCTAAACTTTATTTACATTTTCTTAAAGTTACAGTAACTTTATTTAAATTCTTAAAGGGAAAGTACCCTTACTTCTGAGGGAATTTTTTTTTTTTTTGTTTATTAGAGGGCAGGGTGGCTGCATGCCCATGTAATCAGGCCCATCTATATGAGCCCTCCTTATTCATTCCTACTTTACAGCATTTCTGCTTGCCTGTCTAAAACGTTTGCAGAGTACTGTAAAAACTGATGAGGGTAAATCCTCTAGTAAAATTCCATATACTGACACGTGTTCTTTACCTACAGGTGGGGTACAAATAAAAATTGCAACAATCTGAGGTATTTTGCATACATCAATTACAGACATTGTATCCTAAGGGCTTCTACTAGTCTATGATTTTCACGTCTTTCTTTTTTTTTTTTTTGTGTTTTTTTTTATGGTATATTGTAACAATGACAGCAACAACACACCCAGCACTACAAGACTGCAGATACAACATGTTATAGTGTAACACTGACAGTAACAACCCACCCAGCACTACATGACTGCTGATACAACATGTTATAGTGTAACACTGACAGCAACAACACACCCAGCACTACAAGACTGCTGATACAACATGTTACAGTGTAACACACTGACAGTAACAACACACCCAGCACTACAAGACTGCTGATACAACATGTTATAGTGTAACATTGACAGTAACAACACACCCAGCACTACAAGACTGCTGATACAACATGTTATAGTGTAACACTGACAGCAACAACACACCCAGCACTACAAGACTGCAGATACAACATGTTATAGTGTAACACTGGCAGTAACAACACACCCAGCACTACAAGACCGCTGATACAACATGTTATAGTGTAACACTGACAGCAACAACCCACGCAGCACTACAAGACTGCTGATACAACATGTTATAGTGTAACACTGACAGCAACAACCCACCCAGCACTACAAGACTGCTGATACAACATGTCATAGTGTAACACTGACAGCAACAACACACCCAGCACTACAAGACTGCTGATACAACATGTTATAGTGTAACACTGACAGCAACAACACACCCAGCACTACAAGACTGCTGATACAACATGGTATAGTTTAACACTGTCAGCAATAACAAACCCAGCACTACAAGACTGCTGATACAACATGGTATAGTTTAACTCTGACAGCAACAACAAACCCAGTACTACAAGGCCAAAGACACAGCATCTGCTGCCCTGGCACACCGTTACTCTGTGTCACCAGCAAACAGTAATTTTTCACTGAGGGGACTGTTCCTTCCTTCATATACATTTCAATGTCATATGCAACATACTGCACTGAGACATTGTGACATAACACAACGAAGCAGGACTGGTACAATAATCAGTCAGTAGTAAATATTACAGACACCCACTGGAAGTGTGCTTAAATTCTGCAACACGGCAGTTTCAATGGAGAAAGCTTCTTTGATGATTTTGCTAAGTTGCTGCAATCAAGGCTAAGGATGAGCTTTGAGTTTGAGTTGAACATTGGCTGTTCGCTCGTTTGTCGAATGACAAACAAATGGGCTTCTTCGCGGCAACTTCGAGTTCCCGCATTATCATGGACTTTGACCTCTGATTCCAATAAATCACCTGCTGGCCAGGGGATTTGAACCCAAAGTGTGTTGATGGTGGTGTAGCTGGTAGAATACCAGGCTTGCAATTACGAGGTTGTGGGTTTGAATCCCTTGGCCAGCAGGTGATTTATAAGTGGAATTCTATAGTTAATAAATTCATTGCAGACAGGGAGAGAGATTTTTACAGTTTGTTGAGATCAGATAGTGCAGTGTATACCACAAAGTTACATATACTGTATATATATATATATATACATACATACACACAGTATCTCACAAAAGTGAGTACACCCCTCACATTTTTGTAAATATTTTATTCCATTTTTTTATGTGACAACACTGAGGAAATGACACTTTGCTACAATGTAAAGTAGTGAGCGTAGAGCTTGTATAACAGTGTCAATTTGCTGTCCCCTCAAAATAACTCAACACACAGCCATTAATGTCTAAACTGCAGGCAACAAAAGTGAGTACACCCCTAAGTGGAAATGTCCAAACTGGGCCCAAAGTGTCAATATTTTGTGTGGTCACCATTATTTTTCAGCACACCCTCTTGGGCATGGAGTTCACCAGAGCTTCACAGGTTGCCACTGAAGTCTTCTTCCACTCCTCCATGACGACATCACGGAGCTGGTGGATGTTAGAGACCTTGCACTCCTCCACCGTCTGTTTGAGGATGTTCCACAGATGCTCAATAGGGTTTAAGTCTGGAGACATGCTTGGCCAGTCCATAACCTTTACCCTCAGCTTCTTTGGCAAGGCAGTGGTCATTTTAGATTTGTGTTTGGGGTCGTTATTACGTTGGAATACTGCCCTGTAGCCCAGTCTATGAAGGGAGGGGATCATGCTCTGCTTCAATATGTCATAGTACATTTTTGCATTCATGGTTCCCTCAATTAACTGTAGCTCCCCAGTGCCGGAAGCATCCATGCAGCCCCAGACCATGACACTCCCACCACCATGCTTGACTGTAGGCAAGACACATTTGTCTTTGTACTCCTCACCTGGTTGCTGCCACACATGCTTGACACCATCTGAACCAAATAAGTTTATCTTGGTGTCATCAGACCACAGGACATGGTTCCAGTAATCCATGTCCTTAGTCTGCTTGTCTTCAGCCATCTGTTTGCAGGCTTTCTTGTGCATCATCATTACAAGAGGCTTCCTTCTGGGATGACAGCCATGCAGACCAATTTGATGCAGTGTGTGGCGTATGGTCTGAGCACTGACAGGCTGACCCCCCCCCCACCCCTTCAACCTCTGCAGTAATGCTGGCAGCACTCATACTTCTATTTCCCAAAGACAACCTCTGGTTATGACGCTGAGCACGTGCACTCAACTTCTTTATTCAACCATGGCGAGGCCTGTTCTGAGTGGAACCTGTCCTGTTAAACCACTGTATGGTCTTTGCCACCGTGCTGCAGCTCAGTTTCAGGGTCTTGGAAATCTGCTTGTAGCCTAGGCCATCTTTATTTAGAGTAATAATTATTTTTTTCAGATCCTCGGAGAGTTCTTTGCCATGAGGTGCCATGTTGAACTTCCAGTGACCAGTATGTGTGAGAGTGATAACACCAAATTTAACACACCTGCTCCCCATTCACACTTGAGACCTTGTACCACTAATGAGTCACATGACATCGGAGAGGGAAAATAGCAAATTGGGCCCAATTTGGACATTTTCACTTAGAGGTATACTCACTTTTGTTACCAGCGGTTTATACATTAATGGCTGTGTGTTCAGTTATTTTGAGGGGACAGCAAATTTACACTGTTATACAAGCTGTACACTCACTACTTTACATTGTAGCAAAGTGTCATTTCTTCAGTGCTGTCACATGAAAAGATATATATATATATATATATATATATATATATATATATATATATATATATATATATATATATATATATATATATATATATATATATATAATAAAATATTTACAAAAATGTGAGGGGTGTACTCACTTTTGTGAGATACTGTGTATGTATATATATATATATATATATATATATATATATATATATGTATGCATATATACATAAGCACTTCAGTTTATTTCAGTTTATGTCAGTATTGCTGGAAAAACCGGCATGGGGTCCATACCAGGCCCCTCAGGTCTGGTATGGATTTTAAGGGTAACCCTGCGCCAAAATTAAAAAAAAAAACATGTGGGGTTCCCCTTAAAATCCATACCAGACCCTTATCCGAGCACACAGCCTGGTTGGCCGGGATGGGGGTGGGGGCGAGCGAGTGCCCCCCCCTGAACCATACCAGGCCACATGCCCTCAACATGGGGGGGTGGGTGCTTTGGGGCAGGGGGGCTCTGCCCCCCACCCCAAAGCACCTTGCCCCCATGTTGATGGGGACAGGGGTCTCTTCCCGACAACCGTGGGCTGTGGTTGTGGGAGTCTGCGGGGGGGAGGCTTATCGGAATCTGAAAGCCCTCTTTAACAAGGGGGCCGCCAGATCCTCGCCCCCCCTATGTGAATGGATATTGGGTACATCGTGCCTCTACCCATTCACCAAAAAAGTGTACAAAAAAATAAAGACAAAAGCCAGTTTTGGAAATGTCCTTTATTAAAAAAAAAAAAAAAAATAGTGTCCCCTGATGATCAGTCGCCTGCCCACCTGCCCTAAAAATAGAAAAAAAAAAAAGAAGCTCCTGCTTCTACGGACACTTCCTGCGCTCTGAGCTGCTTTGAGTTTGACAACTCTTTTAAAGGCATCTGACGTCACAAGCCGCCCCACAATGCACTGCTCAGGTGCAGTGAATAAATTACCGACTTCATACATTACAGCCGTGAGCAAGTTTAAATTACATTTTTTCCTTTAGAAGTGTCAGTATTGCTGCAGCATTCTACACACATTGTACAAATGTGCCAATTTACAGGCACATTAAGGCGAATCATTTTTATTGTTTCACTTTAAGCATTATTAAAATTACTGCTCCTGTAAAAACAATGGCTTTAAAAAAATGTTTTGCATTGCAGTACCCAGGTCCCCATACACTTTTTTTGGGCCAATAACTTGCATTTAAGCCTTTAAAATGAGGACTTTTGATTTTTCATGTTCGTGTCCCATAGAATTTAATGGAGTTTGCATATTCGCTAGAACATTTCCCCTGTTCGAGATGTTCTGGTGCGAACCGAACAGGGGGGTGCTCGGCTCATCACTAATCAAGACCTGTTTATGCTGAATAAACATGGCTACTTAGTAATAGATGGTGTCCATATTGCACTATTTGGTAAAGGTGTAACTACACATGATAGGAAGATGACCCTTATTAGTAAAGAGTGAGAGAAAATGAGAGAGGGATAACAAGCAACAAATAAAAAATGAAAGAAAGGTGACAGACAGAGAGAGAACAAAAAAAAAAAGAGAGGGAGAGAGAAGGAGGGAGAAAGAACCAGAGGGAAAGTAAATAAGAGAGCGAGAGAAGAAAGGAACACAGGAGAGAATGAGGATGAGAGAGAAAGAAAGATGGAGAAAGAAAAAGACAGAGCAAGAATGAGAAAAAATAAAGGTTGAAACAGAAAAATATTTTTTATCATTGTGTTTATTTTAATTACAATAACTCAAATTTTGGGCTGACCATTGTCTCTGTAAAGCCTCGTACACACCAGCCAGAACACTGGCTGAGAGCGCTGATTGGGAGCTGGTTGGCAGATCTTCTTCAGTCATGAGCCTTTGACAAAAGTCGGCCGAGTTGGACCGACTGCCATACACACGGCTCTATTGAACCGGCTGATGCCAGCCGACATTCGGCCCATGTGTACTAGGCTAAAGGCTGAGAACCACTGCCCTAGAGAATAGGAGTGTAAAGAGGTAGAGGAAGAGTTTGTGCCATGGGATGGAGTGCTAGACCTCTGGCTGCTGGCTGACCTATGTTTTCAGCATGGGAATACTACTGTAGCCAGTTAGAGGGATCTCTCACTGGTTTTTCTGTGGAAAGTTCACAATTCCGTTGACAACTGTGCTCGCTGTGGCTTTTGCCAAGAAGACAATGTAATACAATTTAGGAAAAAAACAATTAGGGCTGCTATAGTTCTGTTAATATTGCTGAACTGTTGGCATTTAGAACTTGATGCTGTTGTTTAGTGGATCATATTGCTAAATAATTAATATTTGCAGGTCTGTCATTACTAAAACACAGCACGGTTAGGTTCATATTTGACAGTATGAAATCATTGCTGCCACTTCACCATGGCAAATTAATCACACTGCTATTCTTTCCTTTCCTTTACATAGCTCTCACCCCAACACACTCCCAGCCTCCCCAACTTTATAGAGTTACAAAGAATGCTTTGCTCTACAGTTTATAGACTATTCTTTTTCTGACTAAGCATGTCTTTATATGATGTATTTTTTTTTATATAACTTGTGTTTGGGGTTTGGGGACTTAGCTCCCCCCCCCCAAACCCCTTGCACCAGCACAGCATTTAAAAGTATGTAATGCTAACCTACAGCAGGTAATTCATAATTGTATATAAGGAGTTTAATAAAATGTATAATGTACTGCTGTTTGATTTTGTTTGTAATCTTAGAGATTTATGCACGCTCTCCCTGAGGAAATGGGCTTTTGTCCTGCAAAACCTGTCGGAGATGAAGAATTCTATGTGAGATCCTCTTGGTGATTAACCATGAGCTCTAATCATATACTGGCATATCCTGTAATTGTATTTTGTTTTGAAACAATACCTGGATGTCTGACATTCCTATTTTAACCTTTTATTTTAAATTTTTTGTACAATATAAATTATGGTATTTATATTTAATTTGGTGTGGTACCTCAAAATTCCTAGTAGCTCTTTTTGGTAGGGAATTACCTATTTTTCAATGGCTAGTAATAAAGGATGTGGTACCAGTAAAACCCTAGAAAAAGCAGAGACTCACTTCTTGAGATCTCTTCCTATATTTATTATATTATTCATATTTTCTACTTTTCCTGCATTTAAAAAAAAAATTGTCTGGAGCCACTCTAGAGCTTTATTAACCCCAAACCTAAAATAAAAGCCCATTAAATAAGAAAAAAAAAGTAACAAAAACTCCAAAATGTCCCAACTGAAACAAAACCCCACTTTTTTAAAGAAAGCCCTTAAAAAAAATATTGTTTAACCAAAATAAAATAATATACACCTCAAAATAATACGTCATGTAAGAGAAGCCTAGCTAAAAAGAATGACCTAAAATGAATGCTCCAACAATATAAAAATAATACATAATATACCTTTAAAATCAATGAAAATAATACCATCACCCCATGATGCAAATGGTTGGGACAACAACTGAAATTAACCACTGACCTTAACTTGACCACAAAAAAAGACCCTAATAATAACAAGAAAAGCAGCACAGAGATTGATTGCACAAAGAACTAGCATTCAGAAATAAAGGACAATTTCCTAACTGACCCTAATCTTTCCATATGCAGTTAGTCATGTTTCCCTATTCCTTCCCTGCAGCACCCTCAAAAACTGCCCTTGCCTCCTTTTTATAGCGAGGGGCTGGCTTATCTAAAAACGTATTTATAGGTCCTTTTAACTCTGTTGGCAATAGTTCAAAGACCTTGTAGTGCATTATGGTTTAAAAACAATGCTCCCAGGCAAATCTCCACATGAATAAGCCAGTATCACAAATCTTAAGCCCACAGGATTCACCTCAAATCCATGGCAGCTGGAAGCCAGAACCTCATTCCTACTTGGCACCAGGCATTGTGTTGGTACTGATACAACAAGTATTCATTAATATTTTCCCTCCTGCTTACTACAGAGTAGCCCAGCACATCACCCCCATCACCATATCACCACATTACCATAATTTTGCACTGCAGACAGGTGCAAAATCTGTTTTCAATACTCATTCCTGAACAGTGGGGGAATCACTTAAAGTTTATATATTAAAAGAGACCACCTTGAAAGGTGTCTATACCCTAAGGACCCTTTGACAAAGGCATCCAAGGGGCAGTAAAAAAAAAAAAAAAACACAGGCAAATGAACCATGGTTTTACTGCCTCCTGGCTGCCTACCTAAATTCTAGCATTACAGTCGGACAGGGCTGTACACAGGCAAAAGCATCATGGCCACTGCGATTTTAACTCAAACTGCAGGGTTCTGCAGGCAGTACTGACAGTCAAATTCACCCATTGCAATCGTTGTGCAGTATTTAAATACAAAAAAAAAAGCAGACATTCAGTTGGTGACAGGATAGCCTCCTAAAAGCCTGCTGACTGCTGCTTTACCTTCCTCTGAAAGCAATCCATTGCAGAAAACACTGCTACCAGTGTGAAAGAGCCCTAAGGAGTTGATGTCCTAAAGGCAAATAGACTGTGCACTTTACAAAGTGCAGTTGCACTCTGCAAGTGTAGTTGCTCCAAAGCTTAGTAAATGAACAAATTGTCCGCTGACTTCCATCATCCAATCATGTGCAAGCAAAAATTCTCTTTTTTTTTTATTTTCCATGCATGTGTTTGGGTATTCTTTGCAAAGTGAAGCTTTACCTTATTTACTAAGTTCTGGAGCAACTGCACTTGTAGATTGCAACTACACTTTGCCAAGTGCACAGTCTATTTGCCTTTAGTAAATCAACCCCTAAGTGTCTAATAATGAAGAACTATTGTATTTGCCAAATTTAAAATGGACAGGGGGGAGATGTTCTATAGTGTAATCAGGAGTGAGCAGCCTAGAGTGACAATGTTGCTCCCCCATAAATACACAGGACAGGGATTGTGTTACCAGCAGGATCACTAGATGAATAGAAAGGAAAGAAACGAATCCCCCTTTTCTGCAGCAGTGGAAATCTCCGGTTAATTCAGTGCTTCCCCTGTATAATGCTTCCTTCAACGCTAGAAGTTGTCCAACTACATTTGACAGAATCTGTAACCCGTGGTTGGAGCACTCCAAAACTATTACAGAGCCATCAGTGTGACCGTCATCTCAAGGTCCTTTTAATGGTGTCCCAAGCCCACTTTGGTATACCCTCTGAGGTTCCTATTTCTTTACCGTGTCTCTCTTTTTATGACAGTGCCCCTCATTTATTTACCCGATTTGCAGCCTCTATCATTGTGGAAGCTTGAAGATCTGTCATTATCCTTCATGTCCTATGATGTTAAATGCATTGATGCCTCCTACCCATATCTTACCATAGGGCCTTCATGCCCCCCTCCAATGATAGCTCAAGCACCCTGCTTAGCCTGTAATTGAGCTGTACCTATGGTATTAATTGTAATTTTTGCCTTAATTGTTTTTTGTTTTGTCTTGATTTTTCCCTCCGGTAGTGGTTCCCTCCACTGTCTTTTGATGTAACTTGAATATTCAATATAAATAGAATTTATAAAAAAATAAAAATAAAGGAAAAAAGCCTAATAACATAAAACTAACGAAAGCCACCACATCTACTGCAATATATTGTGTTTTTGTTAATGCGATTAGATACACTCCTTTTATCCTGACCTATCCTGACTTATTTTACTATGACCAATTTTCTTTTTTCTCCTTCCCTCCTCTTTCCCAGTTTCCCCCTTTTTTTTCTCCCCCCCCCCTATTCTCCCCCCTTCTCCCCCTGAATAATGGGGAGGTTATCCTGGAACAGCGCAAGGGAAGTCATCTTATATTGTTGAATATAATCTTTTTATACATGTTCCCATGTATGTAGGTGCACACATATATGTGGGTATGTTCGTATATGCATGGAGATTTGTATATTTACATATGAATTTACTCTATCTGTATATTATTGTTTGTATATTCTTTTCATAGATTACTACCCCTTCTAAACTCCTGAAGAAGTGGCCAGACATGTAGAGAAAAGACTGGCTAAACAGCGACCATAAATTCCCCAATGTTTATTGGGGTAATATGTTACGAGTCCAGTTTTGTGAAGGAGATAATATATGTTTTTAGCTGCCTTTTTGGTTGGTTAATGTATTAATGATGTTATATATATTTGTGTAATAAAAAAAATGTCAGAATGTAAGAGTTATCATGGGAAAAAGGTGTCTCCACTGAAGCTTTATCACCAATCCTTGTTTTTTTTTGCTGGAATTACACTTAAAAAAATGTACCTGTTCCGACTTACATATAAATTCAACTTAAGAACAAACCTGCAGACCCTATCTTGTTTGTAACCTGTGGACTGCCTGTATATCTAGTAGTGTGAATATGTACCATGAAAGTCCATAGTACCTCCTAAAAATTGCAATTCCAGTAGAGTATCTATACTAAAAAGGACAAAGTACAATAATTATGAAAGTGTTGCACATTTTGTATAGATACAATTTACATTTCTTCTTAACTGACTTTAGGTAGTCAACAGGGACTCTAGCATATGCAGCCAGCTTCAGGTATCCCTAAAAGTGAAGCAAAGAAACAAAGAGCATCTTCACAGTAAGTAATGCTAAGGGCCTCTGAGGATCCAGTTGGCACTACTACTACTATGTTAATGACACTGATTGATAATACAACCTCACAGTCATTCCAAAAATATCCACAACAAAATTATAATTTAGTAATTTAGCTTTGAAAGTCAGATTTTTAGTTGAAGTCACCATGTGTGGCTTTCACACTGTATGAGGATTACCCCAACTGAACAGGTATTAGAGCTGCATTAATCCTTTTGAAAAGTGTGTTAGCATGGATTAAGCTCACAAAATTATCATTCTTTTGTATCCTGTTTCACTTTTGTGTCTATTTTTTAACACGGGCAACATTTTATTTTTCCCACCAAGAGAATGCACCAACGTCTCTGCATCTGATGAGTGAAATCAAGTATCCTGGAAAATCAGGACTGTCAGGAAAATCCTCTGTCTCACTTGCGGTGGAATCTTCAAAGTCTTCCAAGCAGAAAAAGTTTGACATGTAATTATCACCCGTATTAAAGCACTTGTAACATAGCACCTGCTGATAACAGAGCAAGTGGGGCTTAACGTCATCCCCTAGCCCTCACTGCTGTAGGCTGCTGTCTTATCTTGAAAAATACCAACACTCCCTCTAAGGATCAAAGTGTACCTATAGAAGTGACCTTTTTACAGGACAGGTTTCTCCCAATGCCACAGTATAATATTAGCAAGTGCTTTTTAACAGATCTGAGTGATATAAATAATTATTATTAGGCCCTTGTTCACACAGCCGCGGCTTCAAAGTCACGCAACTTTGAATCCGACATCCCTACGTGACTTCATCACAGCTTACATATGACTTCTTTAACCAAAGTCCTATTGAAGTCGAACAGGTACCATTTTCTACATTGGAGCGACTTGAGTTGCACCGATTGGAACGGTGCCATTGCCGTTAATGGGATCGACTTCTCATGTGACTTTGAACTCTCAAGTTGCATGACAAGTTGCGGCAGTGTGAAGTGTATGTAAAGACAAACCTTTTTTTACTTTTGAATAGAATGTGAAAGGATTCAAAGCGCTGTGAGGTTTTATTTTCATTGAGTCTCTGCTGGGGAGATTCATAGCAGCTGTCTCAATGGTCCTTGTCTCTGGTACAGAAAGAGATAAGCTATGGCGTGTTTAGATCCTAGTCCAAACCTGCCTGAGCTATCCCGCCAGGAAGCTGTCACAGCACCCTGCCTCAGCAGCTCATGACTGGTGGTGTGCCATGACAGCTTCCTGGTGGGATAGCTCAGGCAAGTTTGGACTAGGAAAAAAGCATGGCTGAGCTCATTTGTGACAGAAAAGGTAGGAGGAAATCTTTCAATTGGATTACCTGTTTGGATGACAGCTGTCTAAAAAGGGATATCTTCTCATTTTGAAAATATGTTTTCTACCTCCTGCGATGTCTCTTAATGTGAAATAGGAAAAATTGTTATTACATACACTTTAAATACAACACATGCATGAATTTAAAGCACAATACTTGGTTTCATATTGGGAAGTCATATTTTTTTTTTTAACAGGAAGGGTTCAAAAAGGCATGGTGGGGTTGGGGGCTAAAATATACTGTGCACTGCAAGTGCACTTGCTCCAGGTTTTAGTAAATGATGTAAAGCTTCACTTTGCAAAGAATACCTAATCACATGCAAGGAAAAAAATAAAAAATAAAACAAAATTTTTGCTTGCACATGATTGGATGAAAGAAATCAGCAGAGCTTCACTCATTTCAGAGCTTCCTCTCAGATCTAGAACAGCTGCACTTAAAGTGCACAGTATATTCGCCTTTGGTAAATCAACCTCAATATGACAATTAGGAAACCTTTTCTGATCATTGATGTTCCCCACCTCCAAGATAAGAGGAGGCAGTAGTTTTTAGGTGCTGTTCTATTCTACTGCTGCAAAGGCATGATCATGAGTACTTGGCCAAGCCAGATAGAGTTGTCTGGGGGTGGTCAGATGGTGCCAGCATGTCTAACCAATCTCCTAAATTTATGGCCAACTTAAAGTGGTTGTAAAGGCAGAAGGATTTTTATCTTAATGCATGCTATGTATTAGGATGAAAAGTCTTCTGTGTGCGGGAGCCCCCCCCCCCCCCCCAGCACCCTCTAACACTTGACTGAGCTCTAGCTCGATCCAGCAATGTCCATGAGGGCCTTGGCCATCTGGGACACCCCTCCTCATTGGCTCCCGCTGCTTTCAATTAAGTCAGCTTGCCAATGAGGAGATAGAGGGGCAGGCTGAACCGCGACTCCATGTCTGAATGGACACAGGGTGCTGCGGCTCGGCTCGGGTGCCCCCATAGCAAATTGTTTGCTTTGGGGGCACTCAACAGGAGGGGAGGGGCCAGGAGAACCAAAGAGGGATTTAAGAAGAGGAGAATCAGGGCTGCTCTGTGAAAAAACACTTCACAGACCAAGTAAGTATAACATGTTTGTTATTTTTATAGGAAAAAAATGAGACTTTACAATCACTTTAAGGAAAATATAAGTAAAGATTTACCTTTTCATTAAAACATTTTGGGAAAACAAAAAATAACAAAAATGCCTAACACTATATTAGTATCAAGGATATAACAGGGCCATCCATTAACTTCAGGACAGCTACAATCCTCTTGGAATGCTGTCACACAAGTCCTAAAGTGCCTGTAGAGGAATTTACAGTACCATTCTTCAAGTGGAAAAAAACCTCTGAGAAAGGTGGAAATATGCCTTATTCTCTATTCTCCAGATTTTGCCTTAAAGGAATAATAACTTATTTAAAGTGATTGTAAATATCACACTGTAAAACAACCAATTTAGATTTAAACAGACATATAATGCAAAACATTTCTGTATAGATATAAAAAAAACATTATAAATACCTTTATTCCCTTTTTTATAAGTGAGCACACTCCCTCTGTTCTCAGCTGCAGTAGAGCTGGGGGGAGGAGAAGCAGCAGCACACTGAGCTTCCCAGTGAATGGCTGTGTGTGGGGGGGGCATGTTAGGAGAAGTCTGATCATTGGAGGAGAGCATACTCAGCATAGCTAGAGAACTGACCATGCTGTGCTTTCTTGCTTAGTGAGGTCAGTTTTTAATAAGAAAGCAAGCGGACTAGCAGAAACACCAGGGATTTCACACAAAGAAAGCAATGCAATGGGAATAGGATACTTTCTCATACAAGTACATAGCAGTGTTAATTTTGTCGACTAAAACCGACTAAAATGTTTTCGTTGACTAAATTAACACAATTTTAGTCTACTAAAATACGACTAAAACTAAAACAATTCAGATGACTAAAATGCGACTAAAACTAAAATGGCATTTTAGTCTTAAGACTAAGACTAAAACGAAATTGAAATTTGCTGCCAAAATTAACACTGGTACATAGTACAGCCGCCACATATCAAGAATATGAAGTGTTGGGGTAACAAACGCTTTAACACTTACCCCCCCCCCCCCCCCCAAGTGTAAACCTGTTCAAATATATTAAATAAGGTGAAAGATGACTATGTGACTGTTTCCTGAAATTGCCAGAACTGACATTGAAAATGTTGAGAGGAGAACTCCTATAAAGTGTTGTATAGGTGGTATTATACGCCAGCTAGATTGGCTCGCTTTATCCCAACTTATTCTCTCCTCTGCTTTCGGGGTTGTTCACAGGAAGGTTCTATGGCACATATTTGGTGGTCATGCCCGAAGGCATGTAGGTTATGGCTCAGAGTCTATACCCTTCCTTGTAACCTGTTAAATGTTGACCCCAAAGGGGACCCCTATGAAGCCCTTCCTGGCAAACCAATTGATGGATTGCTTTGCCTGGAATGGCAATTGGCATTACATCTCTTTACTGCAACTAAACTAACCATTGGAAAGACATGAAAAACCTCAGCGCTTAGCTTCTGAGCAGTCAAAAACCCTATAAACTGGCCCTTTTTTATATTTTACTTGACCTACCCAGGATTACTCTTCTTCCCCCCCCCCCCCCCCACCTTGGTGTTGTGGTATGTATTCATTGAGTGTGTGTGTGTAGGCACCCCCCCCTTTTTTTTTTTTTTTCTCTCTTCCCCCTCTCCCTTATCCCCTTCCCCCCTCCCTTCCCCTCCACTCCCCATCATGCGTCGCCTTCCTTCCTCCTCTGTGCTCTCTGCTGGTTGGTTAAGCTGACTAGCGAGCACTCCCCACGCCTTTTCTGAACGCCTTCTTACGATGTGCCTAGTAGCTCTACCCCTCCTATCACCTCCTCCCCCCCTCATGGGGACGGTCGCCGGACCCCGTGTTGGGGGAGGACGTTGTGCTTGGTCCCTTCCCCATGGGACACTTGCCCCTTTCGGCCTTGTCCGTCGTGCCTTTACATGTCCTGCCTGTGTCCCTTGCTACACCCTGCCCTGCCTGGGCAGCCTGAGGTTATTTTGTCTCCATGTGCTAATTTCTATGCCGCCCTCTGTCCCTATGGACCAAAGGATGCCTACACTTGTTGAGGAGATTCTCTGCTCTCATACTGTTTATATACTGTTGTGTATTATTTTGCACTGTTCACTTTATATTGAAATATGCTATTTTCGAGAGTATTATGTACCTCTTGTTTCTATATGGCGTTCATTTCATGTAATGCTCTTTACCCTTTTCTTAATAAATTGTTTTGAAAAAAAAAAAAAAAAAAACGTATAAACGATGTCATGGTGAATGAGAAGTTGACTGCCATCATCTCGAATATGCACAACAAATTTCTTAGCATTTGGCAAATGTGGATTACATATACCCAGCCTTCTGACGTTACTTCAGCAGACACCCCGTAGACTCTTCCCCTCTTTTTCCTTTCTCCTTGTTGTCTTTTCTCCCCTATCAGGTTTCCTTTCCTTTTTTTAATTTTGCTTTTTTTTCTTCTGTTAATTATGCTTTATGCATTAAATTCATGTGTCTATCAGGCCACCAGGTATTGTCTCATAATGGTTGGTTATACTGATAACATTTTGTTTTCTAACTCATTTTTTATTTTCCTGTTTTTTTTCTCTCATATTGTGTTCTCCTTGCTCTTTATTACAAATGTTTTTGCTTAGATATGTTAGGGTTCTATGCATAGACATTCTCGTCTGTAAGTATCATACGACCCCTAGGGTACCTCAGAAAATTACTTTTGGACTTCCTTTTATTTTCTTTGTTACCTGGAACGTCATGCTTGGAACCTGCATACTCTTACTGCAAATGTTTCCTTTTTTATATATATATATATATATATATATATATATATATATATATATATATATATACATATATATATATATATATATATCTTTATTCTCTATGTTTATTCATTATGCAATGTAACAACCTAATTTCTGATCTGATATGTTGAATTGAATATTAATAAATCCTTTTGTGAAAAGAAAACGTTGAGAGGAGGTTGTTCAAAAATGAGCAGGCTCCACAGTAAAGAAAGCAGGGACAGGTAAATATATAACTATATATAACCCCAATAAGTTCAGTTGGACTAAAATTGCCGTTCAAATTGTTGTAACCCTAGAAAACCTTAAAAAAATTGTTTATAACATTATAAAATGTGTACCTACATGTCTACTACATTGATTTAGCCCGACGCTAGGCAATCCATGGAGATTGGCCTCCTATCCTAAAAAAACTTCTTTAGAAACTTTTTTTTACTGCCATTTCACAGTAGAAATTGTCTCAAAGCTGAATTTGTTGTTTTGTCTAATGCTGACCATACACATTACAATATGATTGTGCAATCTCTTTTACATAGTTACAAAGTTACATAGTAGGTGAGGTTGAATAAAGACAATAGTCCATCCAGTTCAACCTGTGTAGGTGTGTGTGGCTGTAATCATCTAACATAGCCCTTAATGTCCTGATCCTTGAGATGTAAGTCTAAGAGTCTTTTGAAAGCCACCATACTACCCTCAGAAACCACCTCTTGTGGTAGACAATTCCACAATCTTGTAGCCCTAACAGTAAAGAACCCTCCTCGTTGCCTGAGGTTAAAACGCTTCTCCTCTAATCGCATTGTATGTCCTCGAGTCCTCATGCAATTCCTTCGAATGAACAGCTTTTTTTCTAAGCTGAGATCCCCATTAAGATATTTATAAATTGCTATCATGTCCCCCCTCAGACGTCTCTTCTCCAGGGAGAATAAATCGAGCGATTGCAGCCGCTCTTCATAGTTAAGGTCCTCCAACCCCCTAATCAGTTTAGTTGCCCTTCTCTGGACTCTCTCCAGCTCCAACACATCCCTCCTGAGGACTGGCGACCAGAACTGGACAGAATACTCCAGATGCGGTCGGACCAGAGTTTTATAAAGTGGAAGGATTATAGTCTTATCTCTGGAATACATCCCTTTCTTTATGCATGCTAATAATCTGCTGGCTTTGGCAGCTGCCGCTTGACATTGCATGCTGTTGCCTAATCTATCATCAACCAAGACTCCCAGATCCTTCTCCATTTTTGATTCCCCCAAGGGTTACCCTCCTAACGTGTATTGTGTTTTTATGTTTTTAGTCCCCAAGTGCAAAACCTTACACTTCTCCACGTTAAACCTCATTTGCCAAGTCGTTGCCCACTCTGTAATTTTGTCCAGGTCATTCTGTAGGATATCTGCTTCATGCTGTGTAGTTATTGCCCTGGCCAATTTTGTGTCATCTGCAAAAACCGATATTGAACAACTGATCCCGACCTCAATGCTGTTTATGAATAAATTGAACAAGGTTGGTCCCAGGACTGAGCCTTGGGGGACCCCACTTACTACCTCAGACCAGTCTGAGTATGCGCTGTTTATTACCACCCTTTGGACACGGCCTTTTAGCCAGTTTTGTATCCAAGAGCAAACCCTGCTGTCGATACCTGCAGACCTTATTTTATAAATTAAGCGCTTGTGGGGAACTGTATCAAACGCCTTAGCTAAATCTAGGTACACCACATCCACTGGTCTGCCCCTATCTAGCTCACAGCTCACCTCCTCGTAGAATGCTAAGAGATTGGTTTGACAAGAACGCCCATTTGTAAACCCGTGCTGATTACTGCTGATGTTGTTGTTGTCTTTAGCATACTCTACGATATAGTCCCTTATCATCCCCTCCAGAAGTTTACATATTATTGATGTCAAACTGACATTAATATTATTGATGTCACTCTCCTTTCTCTGACTCCAGCTGATGCAATGTGCCTTTCCTTCTGCTTTTGGCCCCTTTCACATGGGCGCAGCGCCCGACAGAGTCCATTCTGCTCAGTGGTGGATCGATCCGACGATCCCCGCTGAGCAGGTGGATGACAGCTCCGTCTCCGCTCTGTGTATATATATTTTTTATAGAGACAGAGCTGTCAGATCCCCGCTGTCCTCTATGGGGAGATCGGAGGAGAACGGACCACCTGTCCATTCTCATCCAATCCCATCTGACCTGATCCTCCAGACGGATGGAAAATGGGGTTTCCATTCATATGGATTTCAAAGACAGGATCAGAATCGGATAGCTGACACCCGCTGACCCATTGGGATGCATGGAGCATCCAATCAGGTCCACCTGAAAAACTGACAGGCGGATCGGATCACCCGTGTGAAAGGGACCTTACAGTTACTTCTTCAGAGTCATGCACACTCCCAACCATCCCAGATTCTACTGGACTGTACTAGGAACATAATCCAGGTGTGCCCCAGATCCAGGCTTTGCCCCCCGAGCTTCCATCTCCAGCTCTATACTACCGCCACTAACACGTAACATTTTTTAATTTCCACTGACTATTGGCACTGGACATTTTTTCTCTGCTTCACCAGGCTTTTTTTTCCCCTGACTATCAACAATGACTATTTTCTTTCCTTCCCAGGGACCTCTTTGACATCTGGCATGGGGGCATTTTACCTCCCAGTAGCCTTGAATATAAGGAGTCCTGACTGCTACAATCTGTGGTGAGTAGTACATTACATAGACCTGACCCTTCACTCTATAAACTATGTTGTGTAGTAAATAGTCCTGACCAAAATGTATTTTTTATCAACAGTTGCTTGTTGCTGCATATATTTCAGCTAATGAAGTTCTTCTTTAAGTAGGTTCATGTAGGCTCAGACAAGGTGTGAACTCTCTATGTATATTCTCTTATTTATTCAGGTTTACATAAAAAAGACTTGTAATCCCAGCACAGTAATTATTATGTGGGTATAAGGACTGCAGACTGTGTGTAACTAGGCTGACCACGTGTCCCAGATATTTCCGGGATAGTCCCACATTTTACAGGTCTGTCCCAGGTACCTTCATTCTGAGCAATACTGTTTCCCGAATGAAACTGACACAGCCACCCTACCAAGGGTGGATTGGGCCAAAGGGCAGGGTGGCAATTGCCCCACGGGCCGATCTAATGCCCCCAAAAAAGGCCACCGCATGTCCTGGCCGGCCGAGACCCATATTACCTTGTTTCACTGCTGGCTCTACACTGCCCAGACTGGTTGCTAGGACTTCCTCCCTCTTGGCGTCTAACAACCAGTGATGTCACATCACCACAGAGCGGGGCCAAGGCCCCAGCATTCAGAGTGAATGAGGATTTAACTTCCTCCTCCTCCGCGCCTAGTGCTTTAGCTCCCCCCACCTCCTCCTCAATCTTCTCTGGCAGCATGCTCAGAGGGAAGGAAACTGCCAGGATTTGAGAGAAACTCTCAATACTCAGAGGTAAGGTCAGGTGCTGGGGAAGGATGGAACACCATTGTTGTCATGAGGCACTGACTGCAGAGAGAACGGCAGATGAGCTGGCAGCAGAGGACAGATGACACCCTCAGAGGGATGGGAGGAGGACACATCCTTAGATCTGAGGGGTTCATTCTGGGACATGTAGTCCTTCACTTTTGGGGGATGTGAACCCCCAAAAGTTAAGGACTACAGGTACCAGCATGAATCCCTTTAGAGCTGAAGATGTGACACCCCCCCCCCCCAACTAGTGAAGAACTACAGGTCCCAGAATGAACCCGTGAAATCTATGGAGACTTGTAGTCCTTCCATTTTTTTTGGGGGGGGGGAGTCAGATCCTTAGCTATCAGGAGTTCATGCTGGGACTTGTAGTCCTTTAATTTTGGGGGAGAGTCCCATCCTTAGATATCCGGTGCTCGTGCTGGGACTTGTAGTCCTTCAAATTTGGATAATGTGACCCCCACAAAAGTGAAGGACTACAGGTCCCAGCATGAACCCCTCAGAGCTAAAGATGTGACACCCTTGCACACCCCTGCACCCCCCCCCCCTTTCCCCTCAAAAATAAAAATAAAAGTATCAAAAATCATCTTTTTCTTGGAAGGGGGGGGGGGGAGTCCCCAAATGGCAGTTTGGAAATGTGGTCACCCTATGTGCAACATATACAATACATAGGTTCAGACTCTGTTCAACCATGGTTCATCGTTTCTGTCCCAAGGTGTCCCTGTTTTTCAAGATCTAAAGGTGGAAGGTATGAATCATGTACACAAGAAAATGTTCCTATATATTTCTACAGAATTTCCATTTATCCATTACAGGGTGCAGGACTCAGAAACATTGTGCCATTTGCCCTCTAGTGGATTGATTATGAACATGAGGAAAGAACACTAGAAGCATGACTAAGAAGCTTAGATCACCCTGCATTCATGTTCAGAATAAGCAATGAGAATTAGAAGTATCTCACAATAAGGTGGTTGTCATTGTTCTGGTTGTCATTGTTCAGTTATTTGTCATTTCAGCCTTTCATCTTGTCAATTCGGTTGATCTTAGAAAGAAGGAAACAAATCTTTGCAAGAGAGAAAAAAATAAATTGACACCTACAGTTCTAGGTTCAAAGGCTCCAAGTTGTCTTATGGGGTTTAATTATTGTAATCATGGATTTAGATGGTTTTAAGAATAGAAAGAAAATACATTAATTTTTTTTTTTTACAGATATTTGACAAAACCTATTTTTAAATCTTCATTTTGTTCATAGGATCCAAACTCCAGCCATTAAACCCAAACTGTGTCCCTGTTAAAAAGACCCACCTTTCTGCTGCTGTAAAAGAAAAAATGAGGAGAGTGTTTATAATGTAGAGCAGTGTTTTCTGCACAATCTCAGGGAAACCCATTCTTAAATGTAAAAAAAATGAAGCTAAAAGTTTTACATAACGCAGCATCATCCACACATGTAGGACACCAAACATCAATGGGATTTATTCCCAAAGCAAACACACCTTTGCACACTGGCACTGACTAGTATTCCAATGTTTCATTTCTCCCTCAGTTTTTTCCCTCACTCACTAATGTGACCCAGTGTTGACGAAGAGGGGTGGTGGGGTTAAACAAGGTTGCTGTGCAAGTCCTCCTTATTAACTGATGACATCATTAGTCGTTAGGAAGGTTGTAATGGTGCACAATGAAAACCTGTATCTTTGTGTAACTAATAGGCAGGCGTAATTCACCCGTTGGTTTGTATACAATTTGTGGGCAGTTTTTAGGCATTTTGCCAAGGCACCCCTGAAGAAACCTGAAGGCACATTGGTTGAAAAAGGCTGATGTAGAGGAAGACACAGATAATAATTGTATTCCGACAGCAATTCTATTTCCTCTTCATTTTACTAATATGTCTCCAATTGAGAAATTTGCCCTCACTTCCTTTCTTAAAAAGTGACACACACCCCACTGGGTTCTCACCCAGTCCCAAAATTATTTTTTTTGGCCTGGAGTTGGTTCACACACGTTAAATGTACACAATGAATGGCTTTCATTCATAGCCATTCTTTGTTTATTATTGTGATCTCTGTGACTGGTCACTGTGATTACGCAGTACAGACAGAGCCAGCTACAGCGCTCCTGTACCATGTAATAGCTGTAACCAATCGCAGCGATCAAAATTGTACATAAAGGCATACCATTCATAAAAATGGTTGCTTATAACAGTGATCATCATGCTTTGTTTCATCAAAATTTTCTGTTGCTAATCTGACAAACAAGAGCTACCAGTCCTGGAAATTCAAAATTAAGAGACCAGACCAAAGCCATCAATGGATGATTCTACAGAGAAAGATAAAATAAAGCTCAAAGTACTATATCCCTGTGTAGAGATAATTATCAAATTGTGCACATATGCAAGTGTGAAACTGCAAACGTAAAGGGCTAGGAGATACAGAAAGAACTTAAGAGTGCAACACTTAGCACTAATGGGTAAATCATTAGAAAGCTATACTAAACTAAGCTGATGAAAGGCCAGCTCAGGCTGGATTATATAAGATGCATTTTAGAATAGGTGGAACAACTGGGATGTATATAGGAGAAGAAATAAAAAAATTTCATGTAGTATTACTGCTACTCAGTGGTCTTGATGACAGTTATGAGACACTTTTTACAGCACTTGATGCTTGCCTGGGTGATGAGCTGAGCTTTCCCAAAAATATGTTTAAGTCAAGCTTATGCATGAATATATCTTAAAAACAAAGTGAGAACAATGAGAATAATCGGTTTGCAGAATCTGCAGAACCAATGCCTGAAATAACAGTAATAAGCAACGTGAAACACGTGAATGTTTTATGTGCAAATGGACAAACTGCAGAATGTGGAAGGCTAGAAGGAATCAACAAAAAAGACAATTTAAATAGCAAAAAGTGTTGGGCTCCATTCACACCTGAGCGCATCGTTTAAAGACGTTTTTTGGGCGTTTTTCAAGTGTTTTTTTAGGCATTTTTTGCAGGCCTTTGGAGGAAGGCATTGACATCTGACCAAAAATGCAGAAAATCGCCCAAAAACACCTAGATGTGAACAGAGCCTAAAAAAAAGCCCTCCTCATTTTTCACATGGTGCTTTGATTCCAGAGCTACAGGTCACATGATAAAAATGTCAAAAATGTGTAGCACCCTTCTAGGTAAGTGCTAGGAAAAGCATAGTTTTAGCTCTGCCTGCTTATCAGGAGAGCCTGATCTATAGTTAGGCCTGTTACATGTGTCCATGTGTGATTCACTTGGTCTGAGGGAGTGTCCCCAATGTATCCAATAGGGAAGCATGTTGGACAGTGGAGGAAACCCAGCCAATGACACACAGGCTTTTGTGGCTGTCCCAGTGGGTTGGCACAAGAGTAGTGCATCCTGGGATAGGGCATAAAAGCCAAGGGCACATGTGACAGGGTGTCTTTGGACGGGAAGCCAGGTCCCAGGAGGAGGGTGACGGCTGTCTCTCCTCCTGTCGGTGTGGAAAGTGGTCACAGGCAGTTGGCTTAGTGAACCAGACGTGTGGTGCTGAGCCAGGCTGTCCAGAGGATACTGACTGTGGAGCAAGTGGCAGAGCAACCTGAGGAAAAACAGTGTCCATGAGTACCAGGGAGCTTGCCAGGGGTCTGCCCAGGAAGGAGACCACTCCGGTGAGAGTCAGTGGACAGGGGCTAGCACACACAGCTAGAGAGAAAGGGGTGCCAAGTTGAGACCCTGAAGAGTAATTTGAGCAGGAGCCTTTAATCTATCTTCACTACTGTGGGAAGGTGAAGCAGCGGCCTTGCCGCAAACACTGCAGCTAATTGTCCTCAGAATTTTGCATAGTTCATAGTTGGAGTATCCCACCCATCCCAGTTCAAAATAAAACACAAAAAAAAAAACAAATCCCCTGGACTGTTCATTGTCTGAGCCAAGAGTTAAAGTGATACGTTTTAAAGGTCTGTTACTATGGGTAACCCAGGGGAATCCAATCTCAGCAGCTCCCTAGGCAGTGCTACAAAAGGAAGAAGAGAAGGAAAGAATTATAGTTAATAGACAGAATATTGTCTCAGAAGGAATAAGGAAAGGTTATCTCCACTGCCTTTTAATCCAAATAGTCGCTAGAACAATACCTAACAAAGATGTACTAAATATTTCTGCTCTTGCCAGTGAATAAGCTCATGAAGCAAGGATATGTACAGAGATAAGAGCTATAGAGGTAAGAGCTGTGTTGTCATGAAAGAAAGCCACATGCCAGCTAAAGGAAAAAAATAAAGAGGAACTGTATCAGCTGAAGTGATACGAAATGAATAAAAACATGAAAAAAAAATTGACCCGTATTCACACTTGGAACTGTGATCTTGGACACAGGAATTTTGAAACTATAAAGAAATGAGTTTAAGATCAGCATGCCAGTGGCATAAAAACTGACCCATGCACTTAAATAATGAAGTATACAAGCTGCAGAAAGGAAAAAAATGGCCAGGAATACTTTTCCTCTAAAGTAGAAACAGCAGAGCTTGAATGCCTGGCCCTGGCCTTAAAGGAGTTGTAAAGTCAGGAAGGTTTTTTTATCTTAACGCATTCTATGCATTAAGATAAAAAGCCTTCTGCGTGTAGCAGCCCCCCAGCACCCTAGTACTTACCTGTGCCCCCTCTCTGTCCAGCAATGCCCACGAGTCCCTCAGCCATCCTGGGACTCTTCCTTTCTGATTGGCTGAGACACGGGCAGCTCCCGCGGCTGTCAATCAAAGTCAGTGAGCCAATCAGAGAGAGAAGGGGTGAGGCCGAACTGCAACTCTGTGTCTAAATGGAAACACAGAGCTGCAGCTCGGCTCGGGTGCCCCCATAGCAAGCTGCTTGCTGTGGGGGCATTCAATAGGAGAGAGGGGCCAGGAGCAGCAACGAGGGACCTGAGAAGAGGAGGACCTGGGCTGCTCTGTGCAAAACCAACTGCACAGAGGAGGTAAGTATAACATGTTTGTTATTTTTTTTTGTAAACTAAACTTTACAATCACTTTAGGTCGCTTAGATCTATATTTCCTATTAAGGCTCAGACTCCAGAAAATAAAAGCAGACCTGAATCCTGAATTGGAGTGAGGGGGTTGAGTTTGGAGCTGATAAGGGCTATCACAACCTATAGGTCTTAAGTGGGGTACACACTAGTAGAAAATCTGCCAGAAATTCCCCTCCGAGGTAAAATCATACGATTTTCGGCTAGTGTGTACTGTCACAACTTTCAGCAGCCGATGCCGACATTTTCAACGAAAAAAAACGGAGGGACAAACACCAAAATTTTTATCGTCCGTCCCCAAACGACCAATTTTCGTTTAATGTGTATGCAGTACGTCCGTGAAAAATCGGATATGTAAGACCGCGCATGATCTGAAGTTGCTGATGACCCGGAAGTCTAGGAACAAATGTGCCAAAAAAAAATCGAATGAGAAATTTCGTGAACATTTATGCACTGTCAACAAAAAATGGTTATGAACGCTGCGCAAGAGAGAGAAAAATCGGAGGATATTTCGTCCAATTTCCATCAAGTGTGTACGGGCCTTTACACTAACAGAGGTCTGGAGTCTGAATGGGGTAGAATGGTTGACTTAGGAGCTGATGAGGCTGTCAAAACCTACAGGTCAGAGGTCTAAATACTCAATGGGGGCTTATCAGATGTCTGATGTACAGCTTGGTGGGGGTCCAAAAGGACCTGATCTGAGGTCTAAATGAGGGCTATACCTACTGTATATTTTCCCTTAAAATGTTGGAGGGTATATATGTATAGCAGAGTTTAGCTCCACTTTATTTTATATCCAACCCCCCCCCCCCCCTCCCCGAGGGGGCAAAAACAGCAACAAAAACCTAATCTCTACCCACTCCATTAAAAAAGAAAACATTTTAATTGGAGTACTTTTTGAAAACAGAAAGCATCTCTAGACAGATTAGTAAGGATAAACTTACAATATTGAATTAAGCCATGGAATAGGATATATGTCTAATTTGTTAAACCAGCCATAAAGTTTTCATTCCTTAAACCATATTTCATGCATGGTCTTGACAAAACACCTTTGCTGAAAAAAGCTTTGAAAGTAAACATAGAAACAACTTAAATATGTTTGTACTACATATTAGGACCTTTCAGTTTTTGTTAATGCACTATTAACCGATAGAAGTTTTGAATTACATACTGACATATGAGTTTCAACAGCTTTCATTTGAGTTTTACAATACTTGTGGCTCAAAATGTTATTTACTCACATGGGGGCTTATATTACATGAAGTAATAAAGAGACAGGAAATAAAAAGGTTGGTCCAGAAAAGTAATAAAACAAAATAAATGACCAAAATCAATATATACACTTACTGGACACTTTATTAGGTACACCTGTTCACTTGTTAACACAAATTGCTAATTTGCCAATCACATGGCAGCAACTCAATGCATTTAGGCATTTAGACTTGATGAAGACGACTGGCTTAAGTTCATGCCGAGCATCAGAATAAGGAAGAAAAGAGATTTAAGTCACTTTGAATGTGACATGGTTGTTTGGTGCCGGAAGGGCTGAGTATTTCAAAAACTGCTGATCTACAGGGATTTCCTGCACAGCTATCTTTATGGTTTACAAAGAATGGTCTGAAAAAGAGAAAATATCCAGTGAGTGGCAGTTGTGTGGAGGGAAATGCCTTGTTGATGTCAGAGGACAGAGGAGAATGGGCAGACTGGTTAGAGATGATAGCATGGCAACAGTAACTCAAATAACCACTCGTTACATCCAAATAGCATAGCAGAAAGTAAAAAAAAATATATATTTTTTTTTCAGAATTGTCGCTCTTTTCTTGTTTATAGCAAAAAAAAAAAAAATCGCACAGGTGATCAAATACCACCAAAAGAAAGCTCTATTTGTGGGGAAAAAAGGAAATCAATTTTATTTAGGTACAGTGTCGCACCCTTATGCAATTGTCAGTTAAAGTAACGCAGTGCTGCATCGCAAAAGAGGGCCTGGTCATTAAGGGGGGAAATCTTCCAGTCTAGAAGTGGTTAATATATATATATATATATATTGAATACATAATGGGACGTTTCAGGTGCTAGATAGATTTTTAACACATACACATTTTTCATTTATTAAAAATCTTTCATCTCTTATATTTTATGGTTAATTTGAAGAAAAAAATAAAAACAAAATAATAAATGTGCCTTTTCCCTATGGTCATGGTACAACCATCAATTTTGATGTTTGATCTCACACAATACACCTTTTCTCATAATACCATGGTTACCTTCGCACATCATAATGTTACGTATAGACAAAAAAAAATCTATTTGATCTTGCATGTTGATTATACTGTAATGGGGGGACTGGGTGAATTCAATGTGTTTCTCAAGTCAATTTATCCATCAGGAACTTTAAAAGCTATATCACGTTAAAGAAATGTACCACAATAGAGAAAGGGAAGTACCACAATTATATCCATCAACATATCTTTTCTGCAAAATATGAAAAAATATACAAAATATTTTGTAATCAGTGCTCACATAACACTTACAGGCAAGCTGAACCATCAATCAATTGATTAAAGTGTTTGTTATCCCAGCATTTCATATTCCTGATATGTGGTTGCTGTACCATGTATTTGTATGAAAAATTATCCTGTTCTCTTTGTATTGCTTCCTTTGTGTAAAATCCCTGCTGTTCCTGGCAGTGCCTCTGCTTTACTATTAAAAACTGACTACATTAGGCAGGAGAACACACTGTGGTCAGTTCCCTGGCTAAGCTGGAACTTAGCCTGCTCTTCTCCAACCATTAGACTTGTCCTGACATGCCCCCCCCACCAACAGCCTTTCACTGGGAAGATCAGTGTGCTGCTGCTTCTCCTTCCCCCAGCTCATATGCAAATGAGAACAGAGGGAATGTGTTATAAAAAAGGGGGAAAGAAGGTATTTATAATGTTTTTTTTAGCTATACACAAATGTTTGCCTTTTATTTCAATTTTAAACTGAATGGGTTTTTTTTACAGGGTGATCATTTACAATCACTTTAAGGCTTCCACCTTCCCACACACCCCAAATGGGAAAAAAAGTCAGGGGATCATATCTGCCACCAGGACCTGACGTCTTGGTGGCAGCACCAAAAATGGGATTTTAAGGATCCAAAGAGAACAATCTGTTATATACTGTATATCTCAGTGGATCAGATGTCAAGTGTTGTTATTTTTTTCTATGTATTTAGGTGCATCCACCTTTGATCAACACGTGGGAAATCCTTGAGCATGGCATTAAGAGACTTGCATAAAGATAAATGATTGTTTTTGCCTTGTTGCGATCCGAGTACATAATTCTACCAGTACAATCATATACCACTATTTCACCTCACTTAGTTGCAATTTGTTTTTTGTGTTTTTTTTATCTTTCTTAAATGTGCATAAGTCTCCATTCAAACTATTACGACTTGTCAGGCGACTTGTCAGCCTGACAAGTCGCGGTCCGCCGCGGTCCATTGTGTGGTACGGGAACCGTTCTAATAGCCTGACAAGTCGCTCCGACTTAGAAAAAGGTTCCTGTACTACTTCGGGGCGACCTGGAGCGACTTGCATAGACATTCATTCTGTGAAAACCGTGCAAGTAGCCCTGAAGTCGCGCTACACGCGACTTCACAGGTCTCCCCCGAAGTCGTGCCGCTTCAGTGTGAATGCGGTGTTATAGTTACTGCACGTGTATTTATCTATCCAAATTTATTTTACTGGGATCTTCAAATTCTGGGCACTAACATTATATTTTGAATTGTATAAAGGAGATGCGGAAACATTTTATATTACACTGAATATTGTTCATCAGAGCCTGCACGCCTGCCGAGTTTCATCATTTAAAGAATTTTTTTGTCATAAACTTCCTCAATTTGTGAAAATAAAGTGCTTTGAGACAGTAGAAGTCCATAATGACAACATTTATTTGACCTGAAGGGAGTTTATGATAGAGTGTGCAATCAAGATTTTGATAGGAAGCTAAAAAGGGCATCAAAAGTTCTGTTATGGGGAGATAACTCATTTCAAAGGACTGTACTTTATAGAAAATGTTAATTCTGCTATCAACAAGTGGTAATGCTTGGTAATTTCTTAAGCCTGGAACAGGAACACACTATTTGTTTTTTTTCATTCAGTGGGTTGAACAAAAAAAAAAAACTGTCAGCTCCGGTCGAAGCCGCTATACTAACTATGCAAAGTTAGTATGGCAATCTCCCCTGCTGAGCTATTGTGTTCTGACAGGGGGATAGCCCTCCTGCCAAAACACTCCAATTAGTGCTCTCGGGAGTCGGCCGGCTGCTGGTTTTCCAACATACATGTCCAACAGAGGCTGTCCAAATGGCCGGCTTCTGTTGGAAAGACTGACATACACGCAGGCCAAATGTTGGCTGGGTTTTTAGGAACCGGCAAATGTCTCCCGACATTTGGCCCATGTGTACCCCGCTTTAGAAACCACGCATAGCATACACTAAAGCCGGGTACACACAGGCCGAATGTCAGAAGACATTTGACAGTTAGAAAAATGTCAAATTTCAGCCCAACAGAAGCCAGGCGTTTGGCTGGCTTCTGTCGGAGGTGCATGCTGGAAAACCAGCAGCCGACGGCTCACAATCAGTGCTCTCAGTCAATAAAAGAGGGCTGATGAGAGTGTTCTGGCAGGGGGGCTGTCTCCTTGTCAGAATACAATAGGTCAACTGGGAAGATCGCTATACTAACTAAAAACAAATAGTGTGTACCAGGCTTAAAGCTTGGAAGCACCCTGTATAATACAATAGCTTAGATTTATCTCTATCTCGGAAAAGAAAAATAGTACAAGAGGGAAGCGAATGGAACATTGAGAATGTTTGGAGTTATGGTCAGACTACAGTACACTCAATAGATGTGTCTAGAATAAATATTACCACTATGGGAAAGTATTTATTTAAAATCTATAGAATAATTATGGTGTTCTTGTAAAAATCAGGCATAACTTTTAGTTTTACCTTTATGTTCTAATGTTTTTAATAAACCAAACTTTTGGTAGTAAAAGATGAACTTGAGATCATAGGAACTTAATTAGGTGACCAAATCCTACCTTGGACTAATGACAATCAGACAAGTTAGTAAACCTTGTCCATTTGCTACTATTTTCTCTCTAACAAGGTGGTGCCACACATGTGTGCTGCTCTCTCCACACTCAATTCCACTAAAAAATGAAGGTGCTAGAGAGCAGTTTGAGTCTTGTCTATGAAATTTTCATCACTGGAGCCTGTGGGGACCCAACTTTTGGTGCCCAGGTGTCAGGGAAATGGCCGTAGGAGAACTGGCAACATTTCCAGTAATAGCAATGGAAGCTCCTGGTTTAATTGACACAGCCCTCTGCTGGCCCGTCAGGGAAATGGCCGTTGGAGAACTGGCAACATTGCAAGTAATAGCAATGGTCGCTCCTGACTCAATTGACACTGTCCTCTGCTGGCCTATAAAAGGTGGCCATAGGATCAGACTCATTGCTGGATTATCTCTCAGCTTCCTGTGTTCCTGTGCTTCCTGTTTCCTGTTTGGACTTCCTGTTTTGACCTCGGCTTGTTCCTGATTCTGTTTGAGCTCCTGCTCCTGGTTTGACCCTTGGCTTCTTCCACTGATCGTGCTTCTGTTACCTACCGTGTATGACCCCGGCTTGCTTCAAGACCTCGGCTATTCTGGTTGTCTCCTGTGCATGACCTCGGCTTGTACCACGGTTCCCACTGCCTGCTCCAGTCCCAGACCTTGGCCATTTCCTGTCTCCACTACCAGAGACTATTCCTTGGCACAAGGTAGCCTGTCTGCTCCAGAGCCACTGAAGACTCCTACTGTCAGAGAAACAGCCATGCTGCAACTGGCGACTCTGCCAGTACTTCCAATGGCCACAATGGACTCAGGCCATAGAATCATTGCCAGTGAAATGGCTGTGCTTCAAACTGGCAACTTTGCCAGTACTTCCCATGGCCGCAATGGACTCAGGCCATAGACTAATTCACTGGCCTATAAAAGGGCTCTGCTCAGCCCATCAGATTGCTGGATTGTCTTCAGCTCTTCCTGTTTCCTGTGCATTGCTACTTCCTGGATTCCTGTTTGACCCGGCTTCTTCCTGACCTGTCTGCTCTCTCTCCTGGCTTTGATCCTCAGCTTCGTTTGACCATCCCTGCTCCAGTTTGGCTCTCCCGTTATCTGATCTCGGCTTGGCTCACGGACTTGCTTCCTGTCTACCTGCCCTCCAGTACCTGATCTTGGCTTCCCCACAGACTTGTCTGCTTCTGGCTTTTCTACTATACCTTTGGCTTGCACCTGTTGCAGCTTCCTGTGTTTGACCCCCGGCCGGTCTTGCACCTACTGCCTGGTTGTTCCTGGTTCCTCCTTGGACTGTCCGGTGTATTCCTGCCCAGCACTCTGCTAGAGACCGCCTGTCTACCATCAGGACCCTGCCGGCAACCAGTGCTTCTGTGGGCACTACACCCTCTGTCTCAACCCCAGGGGTGTGCCGCACTCAGCCGCAAGGGGAGCCCTCTCTGCATCTCGGCCTTGGATCAGGTACATGACACCTACCATGCTGTGGTTCCAGCCTGTTCCAGTTCACCCTCGGATTGCTTCTGGTCCTACCTACCTGCCTGCAGCTGGTACCCCGTTCCACTTAGGGCGCCACAACCTCTGTACCATCTCCAGGGGTGTGCCGCACTGAGCCACAAGGGGAGCCCTCTCAGCACCTTGGCCTCGGATCAGGTAACCCTAACTCCAGGTCGACATTCTTCTGCTAGAATCACTTATTCATTACTGGTGCTAACCTGGCTTAGAACATTGTGACATGTAAATAATCTCATAAAAGTGCATTTTTCCTGATGATAGAAAAAAAATGTATGGCCAATAACTATACAAGGAAAAGCCTCTTCTTTGCCTCTGCCACCTATAGGCACTTACTTAGCCTTTCAGCCTAAGTGTAAATCCAGCCTTGGTTTATGGACACAGTTAGAAAATTTAAAGTGTTTGTAAAGTCAGAAGGTTTTTTTATCTTAATGCATTCTTTGCACTATGATAAAAATCCTTCTGTGTGCAGAAGCCCCCCTCAGCCCCCCTAATACTTACCTGAGTCCCATATAGATCCAGCGATGTTGTAAGAGTGTCTCGGCTGCCGGGACTTCCCCCTCATTGGCTGAGACAGCAGTGTGACACCATTGGCCCCCGCTGCTGTCAATCAAAGTCGGTCAGTCAATCAGGAGTGAAAGACCGCGGGGTTGAGCTGTGGCTCAGTGTCTCAGGGGCCCCTGACGATGTCATTGTATGACGAAACACGTCGGGATTGGCTGACAGCTGACGCATGCGCAGACGAGGGACGCGGCGGCCATCTTGTTGGGGGGGAAACCAACGATTGCCTGTGAATGTGTGAATTCGCTGTAACAGAACGCTGAAACTTGGGCGCCTTGATGTAAGCTGCTCTCTTTATTTCTCTATTAAACGTGTTAACACTTGCTACACTATGAGGGGCATTTTTATTAATTTTATTTGCGAGTGGCGAGGACATCAAGGTTTAATCTAGACCACCATACCAGGAAGCTGAGAGAGGAGGAGTGGATTTCACCTGCCTTCCATATATTTGTATTGTTGGCGCTGCATGACCCTTTCGGGTCTAAGTTGTTGGTAAGAGTATCTAGTGACTTTACTTGGTGGCGGATCCTTTTTAATCTCCCTGCACTTCTGTTGGACTGGTGTGGATATCATCCCTCACGAGGGCTCTCATACTGTTAGATTGGTCTACTTATATTTGAGATTAGCGCGACACCTTCTCACTACAATAAGATTATACTTCTTAAGGTACTGGTAAGAGATTGCAGTCTGGTGGTGTTTCAGCTAAAGGGATTCATGAGGGCTTGTCCCTTAGTAACATGAAACTTGGGTATCTTAAGGTTTACATGATCTTTAGCTAGAAATCAGTTGTAAGATATCTTGCTTTTTATGTATCAGACACTGTAACCATTTACCATTTTATAGAACCAATTAGGAGAATTAGTTCCTAGTTGATTCTATAAAATGCTAAGTGTCTCTAAGAATAGGGGAGTGAACAATCTCCATCATGCACGTGAGTTATCTCATGTAGCTTTTTAATGTGCTAGTAACAGAAGCGTTTGCACCTTATGTATTGTCGGACTTTGCCTTACTACCTGCACCTTTGATTATTTAAAATGTTCATATGTCACCTGCTAAGTTGCTCTTACATCCCCACCATTGACATTACCCATTCATATAGACAGGCAAAAACAAAAAATTGTAATCTACCAAGGAAAACAAAAAACCTTTTCCCACATAGAATGTAAATTGTTTCTTAACCGGCGGGTCCACAACACTCTTAACTAACCTATCCCTAAAGGTGGAGCTCTTCTATATACATATATATTTTTTTACTGCGGTGAATGTTATAGATGTCACAGGGTTAAGAAAAACATAAAGAGAAAAGTAAGCATTAGTTCCCATGTTACTAGTAAAGAGTATAAAAATCAGGGGATTATATATCATGTTCTATAGAGGGGCAGCAAATACTCTGCAATGCCCCTGCGGGTTGTAGTACATGGAATGCACTAAAAGACCCCTAGAAAAAAGAATAAAAAACATTTTTATAATATCATAATAGGATTTTTAAACAAAAAATTATGTTTGTAATAAATTTGAAAAAGAGGTACCGCATCCCTAAAGATGTATACTATAAGACATGGGAAGTGTTCCCAAAGTGCATCCACGGCAGGAGCCCAAGGTGTAAAGGCATTAGCCTGGACAGAAGAAAAGAATAGAGAATTGTGAAAGGAAAGGAGAAGGAGGTAAAAGGGGAGACACACTGAGCAAGGGAGAGAGAAGAAGAAAGGGAGGAGAAAAGGGGGAAAAGAGGTAGGGAAGGAATAAGAAAAGGGAAAGTGGGGGGAGAGAGAAAATAAGGATTGGAAGGAAAGAACAGTCAGAAAGTTGTTGAGGGCTGGTGGGATTTTTTAGGTACCAGGTAGACAAAATGAAAAAATTATATTAAAAACATGAAGATATTTATTGATACATGTTAAAAACAGGGTGAACAATACAAATAAATGTATTCATTTGGTATACAAATAACATATATAGAGGACTGGATGTGTGGAAAACATATAGGCATAAGGCAATGATGTACAGTTGATTAAGTCCAATGAGGAGCATCAGACAAATCCCGACATGTTTCGCGGGCACTGGGGGTCCGCTTCTTCAGGGGTATAGAGCACATTAAGCATAAAATGCCTTAAATAGCCTTCTTGAGTGTTTCCATAGAGGAACTCACACATCTCATATGAAAGGGGAGACCAAGGGAATTATAAAATGCAGCTATAACTGGGGTCCAAGGGCAAAGATGTCCTGTTCATAGCCATACCAAAAGGACAGGGGCATGTTTGATCTGCATGGTGACAGCAAGATGGATAAAGCACAAAAAGAGCTGGGATGTCAAACAATGCACCGAGGGCAAGGTAGTCTGCCTGGGCCTTAAGCGATCCACAGCATTCTGCAATGGCGGCGAACGCCGTCTCCATGCTGCAATGACTGTTTCTATTTTGTTGGAGGTTGATGCATTATATTGACTCCTAAGAAAAGTTTTCTTTTACATAGGTTTTATGCACAATATTTCAGCACTGTATAATTTTGTTTGGGGTGATGGGTATTTTGCAGTATAGTAGCACTGCACTAAATTTGGTGTTATACGCTTTTGTTATGTTTTGAATGGCATAAAGTGTGAGCTGCTAATAAGATATCAATAGCAATATTTAAGGTATAACAGCAGTATGTTTTGTGAGTTTGTCGCATGTTTGCTCATTAGGCAAAACGCTTGCTTGCTTCCTCTAACCGTTTAGCGTTTAGAAAAGAATCACTCCATTGTACGATATTTAAACCACGTACCATTTAATACAATTTTTTAATAAAGTCACTCACATCTTATTTTGCATATTAACTGGTGCACTGCAGATTTTCACATTTTTAACTTCCTGTCCGCAAATAAGAACTGCGCTGCTCCAGCTCTATGTGAGATTGCTTCCTTGTGTGATGTTACCCAGCTTGATCATTGAAGCTTTGTAAATGACAGCCCAACACACCTCCACAGTGCACATGTGCTGCAATGACCCCAGTACAATGTGCATTTGATGTACTGGAGTCATTGCATCACATGTGCGCTGTGGAGATGTGTTGTGATGTAATTTACAATGCATACAAAACAATAATGCACACAAAACAATAGCGCTGCATTTTTCACAGTGCATTTCGATATATTGTGAAAAATGCAGCACTATTGTTTTGTGTGTTGAGGTATGTTGCAGCCCACTAATTTTGAAAGGGGTACCCAACACAGCGTACCATAACTCACCCCAAGGTACGAAAATCACTTTGAAGTGTAGTGTGTTGTGATGCTTGAACAATCTATAAACGTTTAGTAATTTTGACATTGCAAGAGGTTGTTTGTATTAAAAAAATATGTTAATTTCAACAATTTTTTTTTTTTTGCTAAATTTTATTTATTTATAATTTATTTATAATTTTTTAACAATTTTTTGCTCAGCGTGTTTCATATAGGACATTTCTTTCAGTCCAACAACCATCAAAAGGTCACTTCAAACCTCTTTAGTATACAAAAAACATTAATAGGAAAAAATGAAATCACAAGTGGAGCCTTTATTGAATTTTTATGGAATAGAATAAATAGCCCTGTTTAAAAAACTTTTGAATACTAATTAACTTACACAATTCCTACAAAATCTGATCTTTGACCTCCTTAAGGCTGGGTTCACACTGATGTAGAAAAAAAAGGGCATATAGAAAGAAATGCCCAAAAGCGCCATAACATGTTGAGTATAGAGGTATGTAATAGTAGATTTTTCCAAAAAATATACCCACAATGTTCCTAATATAAAACATCAAATTTATTGAATCAGGAAACAAGGGTACTAAAATAAACAATCAACCTTCCACCAAGCCACCCAAAAGTAGACTACGTAGTCACTAAAAACACACACACCCCATGCACCAGCTGCAGTCAATCACCAATAGAAAAATTGCAAAAAATCGTATATTAATACATAAAAATGAAACATAATACAGAGCATAGCAGGGTCCAGTTTCTGAGCAGAGTGTCTCAAAAGAACGGCAACATTTTGGGCATTCCTTTCTATATGCCTTTTTTTTCTACATATATACTATTTGCCATGTAAGTATCACTCTGCAAATTTATTTTTGATTTTTTGAGAGTGAGTAGGCTATATCAATTCACTTGATTCATTGTGATTGCTAGTTAGGCTTTCCAGCAACCTTTTTTTTCTTTTAGTATGGGTTCACACTGATGCAGCTGCGGGTCACAGCAGGGGGTCCGGTGCGTCCCTGTTCACTGATTCAGTTGCGAATCAGGTCCGAATTTTTGCCTGAATTCGGACCTGAAACAGTGTCAAAGACGCACAGGATCCTTTTACAATATGCAGGCTGCTCCAGAGTTGTGTGAACAGGTTCCAATGAGAGCAGGTCAAAATCTCCTGTCATGCGAATTGGATGCGGGAAACCCACATCTAATTCACATATGTGTGAACCCAACTATTGAAATCAAATTTCTTTTCCAATACTTTTTACATGCTGGAAAACTGTTTCAGATTCTATTTTTTTTTAAATCAACTAAAAATGAAGGAATTCTTGTTTTGTTCTCATGAGAAAAGAATGCCAGCTCTTTTTTACTCTATCCTAAAAAATCCTTCTAGCATTCTACAGCTAAGCCAACTTTGATTTTCTTTTACACAAAACATTGCTGTGGCTTACAAGTTTTAAAGATAAGAGCCTAATCATTGTAATGCTTGTGAAGATTTACACTTCCAATTTTAACACATTTATTTTAACACGGGTCTGTAGGGCACAGTGATACCATCAGTGCCCCTTTCTTACACTTTTAAGAGATTTACAGTCAGGGACTAATCTGACAGGTTTGGTAAGTTTATAGAGATAAGAGAGGATAAGGGATGAGAGCTTTTTGGAACCAAAATCTATTCTCTTCATACAAACATTGTTTTATTTGTTGAAGACTGGATGTGAATGTCAGCTGAAGTGATATGCTGCTAATGTATCTTATGTTTTTAATTTCCTTGAAGCAATATCCATATTGCAAACTTCTTAAAAAATCTGCGCTCGGTCACAAGATTTCAAATAAGCAAGCAGCCATTTAGTAAACTGTGATACCAGCTTGCAATATATGTAAATAATAAGCAGCGCTAAAAAATGAGATTATATAAATATATAAACGTATATTAAAAAGTGCAAACGTGCAAAGGTGAAAGTACAAAAACCAGCCTGTAAAATTACAGACAAACAAATCTGCGAATAAAGTTAATTTAAACCACAAGCAGTCCTTTTAATGGGTTGAAATTGCATCCAACAATCCGGAAAGTGCACTATGCAATGTAGATGAAGGCAGAGCATCCACCTCCAGCCAAAAACACTCGGCATACGCCTCTTACCAAATGTGTTGGACCATAAATTAAAAATGGTCAGAAACGCATTTGTAATAACATGAAGATCTGGTCATCAAATGGAAATTACTGTCATTCAGTGCTGGATCCCAGGTAATATCCCAAAGGATTAAAAGATTGAACAACCATAGTGAAGCCGATCAGGTGTACAACTTAATAAAAAGTAGTAAGTAAGTACCTTCACGTGGCTTGTATCACACAGTCCAGCAAGCTGTTGGCTCGTGTACAGCTGCAAACAGCAGCGAAGCGTGAGTGGTGTCGTCACCTCAAGCCACTCTCGACGTGTTTCGTCATCAATGCTGTCTTCGGGTTATGGGCCGAACATCCAGCATTACGCACCGGGAATCGCTGGAATCGGCCACTCAATTAGAACATGATAAGCCAATGCAAATCTTGACTCTCACATGACCTGTCACATGAGGAACATGTCACATGACCTGTCACATGATGTTTTTGCACTTTCACCTTTGCACATTTTATATATGTTTTTAAATTTATGTAATTATTCTCTTTTTTTACTTATTATTTACATATATCCATATTGTACTTTAAACCAAAAGGAAAATTTATTTGACCTTACCAGCATAAACTGGAATACACGTATTTAAAATATAAACACATTTTTTTTAAAAGTACATGTGTTAAAAACACATAAGAACCTATTATAGGTCATAAAAGCAATGCTTGTACATATTTGTAAATTCACAGGATAAATACCAACTGCAAATTGTCTACTACAGTAACAGAACTTTTCTTATTCATATAGCTCACTGCACAATATCATAAGAATGGGTCATCTGTAATGTATCGTGTTCTAATTACTCTCTCTGTCTGTCTCTCTCTCTCTCTGTCTCTCTCTCTCTCTCTCCATATATATATATATATATATATATATATATATATATATATATATATATATATATATATTCATTCTGTGATCATTTGTATTGTGATTCACTATATTGGTGCGTGGTCCTGGGAAACATTTGTAGCAATGAGTCAGCAGTTTAATAAGTGTACGTTGTCATTCCAGCTTTTATCTGTTCAGAAGTTCTTGAACTGCAGCCAATCAGGAAAAAGCTGGAGCTGTCACATGATGGTCACAAGAGAACACTTACTTTTGCACTCCTGTGACCCAGAATCAGCCGACATCATATAGTCACTCCAGGCTCTGGAAGGATCCTGACAATAATGTTGGGATCCATCCAAATATCTGATTAGCAGCTTGCTCAGTGCACAACTAAAAGTCTGAGTCAGTTGCTCCTACCCCCTCCACAACCTGGCGCTCCAGTGAGCACTGGAAGAGCAGAGTGAACAACAACTGCGCTCAGCTCAGAGCGGACCTGAGAACTGAGTAATCAGCGGCCATGTGATCGCTCACTTCTCAGTGACAGCTGCAGAATTGCAGTGATGTTGAAACTGTAGAGGAGAGAACACATGATTTTATTTATTTATTTATTTATTTTGTTTCTTACACTTTTTCTTTAAGCTGGAGTTTCCTTTGGTAATTTTCGTATTGCTTGCAGCTAAGTTGTAATCAACCTAAGCTTTGTTTATATTTTCTGCGCTCACTTAGGGCATTGAGTGATTTCTGCCTGCTAAATTGATTTTAAACACCAACAAAGGTCCCGATAGATACGATTACTGCAACTCTCGTTGGTGTTTAATATTCAGTGACTGTGTTTAGTATCCCATGGTAAAGTCGCAGCTGTCACATTTATTATTGTCAACCATTCTTTATTAGCGCAGTTCCTTTTTTAGTGTTTTATACTGAATCGATTTGCAGCCAGTAGTTAGTGTTAGAAATAACAATGTATTGGGTTATGAATGTTTATCTGCCTTGGCCATTCATTCATGGCCAGGATTTTTTTTCCCAAGTGATGTGACCTAAGGAAAGGGGATAAATATTTGGAGGAATCTTCTAGAAGGGTCTTGCAATTCCCTCTCGGGTGTTTGCCTGGTGATTGTGTCACAGTCTTTTTCTGTGGCCATGTTCCAGCCAGAGACATGATGTCCAAGGAATCTTAACTGGCCTGTGCTAAGGTTTAAGAAATCTGCTGTAGGACATGACCTCTAGGGTCTCTTCTGTTCTAAAAAGCCTGCCTGTCAGCAGATTTTAACAATTATTTTTTACTACCACTTCAAAGTAAAAAAACCTTCTGGTGCAGCTCCTCTCCCCAGCCTCCCTTATACTTTCCTAGGCCCCATCTCGATCCAGTGATGCCCATGAGAGCAGCGGCTCTCCTTGGTTTCTCTCTCCTTATTGGCTCACATCGAGTCACAGTCTGTGTGTGAATGGACAATGTCCCTTAACATGAGCATGACTCAGGAGCGAGCCGGCTCGAGTGCCCCTATAGCAAGAGGCATTTTATTGGGGGCTCTCGGCAGGGGGAGGAGAAAGAACCGCCAATGAGGGAAGAAGAGGAGCAGGGCTGCGCTGTGCAAAACCAAAAAACATAATCTTTACAATCACTTTAATATCTCTAAAGAAGTCCACAAACCTGAAAGGCATATTTCAAACACTTCCAGCATTACTACAGTTGAAGTATATCTTAAGGCAAAACTTTATTTTTTTTAGTTTTGGAAGGAGTGCAGAGGGATTAGAACCCCTGTCAGGTTTTTATAGCTGTCTGTGCCCCCATTAGGGAGATTTCCCCTCTCAATTTGTCCTGTTTACAGTTATCATTGAAAGTAAAAGAAAATCCCAAATTTTGGGTTGTCCCCAGAAAAGCAATAGAGGGGAAATCTTCTAATGGGGACACTAGTTTTGGTGACCTGGGGGTCCCCAAGAAATTTCCTTAATTTGCAGGGATTTCCTCTCACTTCCTGTTTGGCTATGGGACAGGAAGTGAAGCGAAATCCCTGCAATGGGACAGAAAAGGCAGAAAAAATCTGACGGGTTTATAACCCTCCCTTGCTTTATCCCAATTTTTTTTTAAAAGTTTTGCCCATAGTTCTACATTTAAATATATTCTTTTTTCATTTACTCAGGCATGCATGCATGTAACTTTGAAGAGGAAGGAGGAAGTACAACCAGACTCATCCATGGCTACCTTATCTTACAACAATGTATCTGCAGGTCTAATTTTTTGTAAAATGTCAAACTCATCTTTCCACTTGCTAGTAGCCATAGACATGCAAATGCTGTGGCTGGAACTGATGACAACCATCTAGTGTCTATTCCCAGTTTTAGTCACAAGCCCTCTATACAAAATAAAAATAAAGTCCTAAGGGTTTTTGTAATAGATCCCATGCATGTGCAGGATATAGCATTACATTTTTCATCTCAAGTCTGTCTCTGCTTCTTTACTTCTCCTAGAAGCACATATTACAAATGCTTAGTAAAGATTGTTAAGATCATTTTCTTGGCATGTTGACATGAGATCCACCCATTAAGAATTGACATAGTACATTATTACTTCTATCAGAGTGATATACTTTTGTCATTTCTTGGAAGACCTACCCTGGAAACAAAGAAAGAACATAAGGATAGTTGCAGGTTCAATCACACCCTCTTCCATGTACACCCTAATTCCAATATGATTTAATGCCTTAAAAATTGATTGTATAACTCTGAATGTTAATTCAATAGTGCATATATATATATATATATATATATATATATATATATATATATATATATATATATACAAACACAATTCCAAAAAAGTTGGGAAACTGTACAAATTGTGAGTAAAAAAAGGAATAGACTAATTTACAAATCTCATAAACTTATATTTTATTCACAATATAATATAGATAACATATCAAATGTTGAAAGTGAGACATTTTGAAATGTCATGCCAAATATTGGCTTATTTTGGATTTCATGAGAGCTACAAATTCCAAAAAAGTTGGGACAGGCAGCAATAAGAGGGCGGAAAAGTTAAATGTACATAGAAGGCACAGTTGGAGGACCAATTTGCAACTTGTTAAGTCAATTGGCAACATGATTGGGTATAAAAAGAGCCTCTCAGAGTGGCAGTGTCCCTCAGAAGTCAAGATGGGCAGAGGATAACCGATTCCCCCAATGCTGCGGCAAAAAATAGTGGAGCAATATTAGAAAGGAGTTTCTCAGAGAAAAATTGCAAAGAGTTTGAAGTTATCATCATCTACAGTGCATAATATCATCCTAAGATTTAGTGAATCTGGAACAATCTCTGTGCGTAAGGGTCAAGGCCGGAAAACCATACCAGATGACGGTGATCTTCGGGCCCTTAGACGGCACTGCATCACATACAGGAATGCTACTGTATTGGAAATCACAACATGGGCTCAGGATTACTTCCAGAAAACATTATCGGTGATCTCAATCCACCGTGCCATACGCCGTTGCCGGCTAAAACTCTATAGGCCAAAAAAGAAGCCATATCTAAACATGATCCAGAAGCGCAGGTGTTTTCTCTGGACCAAGGCTCATTTAAAATGGACTGTGGCAAAGTGGAAAATGGTTCTGTGGTCAGACTAATCAAAATTTGAAGTTCTTTTTTGAAAACTGCGACGCCATGTCATCCAGACTAAAGAGGACAACCCAAGTTGTTATCAGCGCTCAGTTCAGAAGTCTGCATCTCTGATGGTATGGAGTTGCATGAGTGCTTGTGACATGGGCAGCTTACACATCTGGAAAGGCACCATCAATGCTATCCAAGTTCTAGAACAACATATGCTCCCATTCAGATCCATATACTGCATCAATTACAACATCATGGCTGCGTAGAAGAAGGATCCGGGCCCTGAAATGGCCAGCCTGTAGTCCAGATCTTTCAACCATAGAAAACATTTGGCACATTATAAAGAGGAAGATGCGACAAAGAAGACCTAAGACAGTTGAGCAACTAGAAGCCTGTATTAGACAAGAATGGGACAACATTCCTTTTCCTAAACTTGAGTAACTTGTCTCCTCAGTCCCTAGACATTTGCAGACTGTTATAAAAAGAAGAGGGGATGCCACACAGTGGTAAACATGGCCTTGTCACAACTTTTTTGAGATGTGTTTATGCCATGAAATTTAAAATCAACCTATTTTTCCCTTAAAATTATACATTTTCTCAGTTTAAACATGTGATATGTCATCTATGTTGTATTCTGAATAAAATATTGAAATTTGAAACTTCCACATCATTGCATACTGTTTTTATTCACAATTTGTACAGTGTCCCAACTTTTTTGGAATCGGGTTTGTGTATATACAGTACAGACCAAAAGTTTGGACACACCTTCTCATTCAAAGAGTTTTCTTTATTTTCATGACTATGAAAATTGTAGAGTCACACTTCAAGAGGTAGTCACCTGAAATGGTCTTCCAACAGTCTTGAAGGAGTTCCCAGAGATGCTTAGCACTTGTTGGCCCTTTTGCCTTCGCTCTGCGGTCCAGCTCACCCCAAACCATCTCGATTGGGTTCAGGTCCGGTGACTGTGGAGGCAAGGTCATCTGACGCAGCACCCCATAACTCTCCTTCTTGGTCAAATAGCCCTTACACAGCCTGGAGGTGTGTTTGGGGTCATTGTCCTGTTGAAAAATAAATGATAGTCCAACTAATTGCAAACCGGATGGAATAGCATACCGCTGCAAGATGCTGTGGTAGCCATTCTGGTTCAGTATGCCTTCAATTTTGAATAAATCCCCAACAGTGTCACCAGCAAAGCACCCCCACACCATCACATCTCCTCCTCCATGCTTTATGGTGGGAACCAGGCATGTAGAGTCCATCCGTTCACCTTTTCTGCGTCACACAAAGACACGGTGGTTGGAACCAAAGATCTCAAATTTGGACTCATCAGACCAAAGCACAGATTTCCACTGGTCTAATGTCCATTCCTTGTGTTCTTTAGCCCAAACAAGTCTCTTCTGCTTGTTGCCTTTTAGCAGTGGTTGCCTAGCACATATTCGACCATGATGGCCTGATACACGCAGTCTCCTCTTAACAGTTGTTCTAGAGATGTGTCTGCTGCTAGGACTCCGTGTGCCATTGACCTGGTCTCTAATCTGAACTGCTGTTAACCTGTGATTTCTGAGGCTGGTGACTTGGATGAACTTATCCTCCGCAGCAGAGGTGACTCTTGGTATTCCTTTCCTGGGGGGGTCTGCATGTGAGCCAGTTTCTTTGTAGCGCTTGATGGTTTTTGTGACTGCACTTGGGGACACTTTCAAAGTTTTCCCAATTTTTCGGACTGACTGACCTTCATTTCTTAAAGTAATGATAGCCACTCGTTTTCCTGTACTTAGCTGCTTTTTTCTTGCCATAATACAAATTCTAACAGTCTATTCAGAAGGACTATCAGCTGTGTATCCACCTGACTTCTGCACAACACAACTGATGGTCCCAACCCCATTTATAAGGCAAGAAATCACACTTATTAAACCTGACAGGGCACACCTGTGAAGTGAAAACCATTTCAGGTGACTACCTCTTGAAGTGTGACTCTACAATTTTCATATTCATGAAAATAAAGAAAACTCTTTGAATGAGAAGGTGTGTCCAAACTTTTGGTCTGTACTATATATATATATATATATATATGTAGCACCCTACAAGGTAGGTGCTAGGTAAAAGCATAGTGGGCCTTGGTTGCCTAACAGCAGGGCCATGATTTTCAGCTGGGCTGTCATGTTTCCCAGGTGTGGCTGCTGAGAGGGGTGTCTCCCCACTGGCTCCATGAGAGGATTGGGCAGTGGAGGAAACCCAATCAGTGGCTCATTCAGGCCTGTATCTACCCCAGAAGGCAGATTCTGCCGCAGAGGATTCTGGGAGTGGGTATAGGTTTGAGGGGAATGCATGATGCAGCATCTTTAGTGGGAAGCAGAGTCCCAGGAGGGAGAGTACGGCTGTCTCTCCTTCTGTCAGAAGGATCGGGTGTCTCGGGTGGCTGCCTGAGAGTCCAGAGAGAGAGCTGAGCTGAGCTGCAGAGAGGATCCAGTGTGCCGAGGACCAGTGGAGATAGAGGGGTTCAGTTCCAGGAAAGCATGCCAGATTCGTGAGTACTGTGAATTGCCCCTGAGGGTCTGCCTGAAGTGTAGAGGGTACCAATCCGGTGGAGGTCCCAGGGATCCAGGAGCCAGCTAGTGTCAAGGGGGTGCCTAGTGAGAGGACCCTGAAGTGTAGAGGGGGCACCAGTGGTTGGGCCCTGAAGAGTTAAGTGGACAGTGTGAAGAGTTGCAGCAGCACAAGCAGTTACAAGTAGCTACCTCAGTCAGTGAAGGGCTGGAGGGAGCTTTTCACCTGGACTTTTGAGCTAAACAGAGTGTCAGGAGTCAAATGTCTTACAGTCCTGCATCTTCTGAGTTAATCTGAGTATTAAAGTCTAAGTTTCAGCACAGTTCAGCAGAACAGTATCTTCAAGCGCCAGGGAGCGCTGGACGGCATTCAGCTGGAGTCAAGACAGCGCTAACAGGCATTTTTCTGTACAGTGTCCCAGTTGAACCTAATTGAGCCAGAGGATTATCCCACTCATTCCCTTCTCCCATTCCCATTACAAAATAAACAAAACAAAACAAAGATGCCGGAATGGTCATTGTCTCAGCTCTCACACTTGGGTTTTCAACTTAAATGTGTTGGAAGTGTTACCGGTAATAAAGGCAGAACCATATCAGGCCCAATGCCTGGAAATATTGCTACATATATATAGGGCAAAAATACAAAGGAGGCAGTTATTTGGTAAAATTATAATTTAAAAAAAAACACACACACTTTGTCAGTGACCCAGGAACTGAGATACACTCCCCTGTAGCGACAGTCCCAACTATTGACCCCAATTTGAAATATGACTTTACATATTGTGAATCAGATTCCCAAAATTCAACACTTCTCAACTATATTATTCTGATTTCAAGGCTTGCAATTGCAAAACACAATGTTTCAAAGGAAATTCTGCTCCACCACAATTCAATCATTTTTCTAAATACATTCCTTTGTGAACAGATATAAGGACATTTTAATTAATTTATCTTAGAAGGTTTGCATTTGCCGTTTTCTTCAAAATTGTCCAATTTGCAATTTTTACATGACTAAAAGCAGGGGGTGCATGTGGAATCTGCAATGTACTCTGTTTACACACTCAAATACTCTATTGCTTTGAAGTAATAGGTTTTAGGGGTAATACTGGGAGGGTGCAATCAACAGTATCCCCAGCATCGCCCTAGGGGTTTACTGTTTGCTTATTAGTGTTAGATACTTGAGTGTAGGTATACACATCTACAATAGTCCACGTCTAATGCCTTTGGATGGCTTCATCAACCACCAGCTAAGAAATGTAAATGATCAGAACCTCTGGGCTCTATTCATACCTGTGAATTGCTAGCTGCATGCAGTTACTACAATACATAGTAATGCATGACCCTGACTGAGGTGTGTTTCAGTGGCTTTTATTTGAATGGACCCTGACTGAGGTGTGTTTCAGTGGCTTTTGTTTGAATGGACCCTGACTGAGGTATGTTTTAGTGGCTTTATTTGAATAAACCTTGACTGAGGTGTGTTTCAGTGGCTTTTATTTGAATGGACCCTGACTGAGGTGTGTTTCAGTGGCTTTTATTTAAATGGGCCCTGACTGAGGTGTGTTTTTTTCGTGGCTTTATTTGAATAGACCCTGACTGAGGTGTGTTTCAGTGGCTTTTATTTGAATGGACCCTGACTGAGGTATGTTTCAGTGGCTTTTATATGAATGGACCCTGACTGAGGTGTGTTCCAGTGCTTTTTATTTGAATGGACCCTGACTGAGGTGTGTTCCAGTGGTTTTTATTTGAATGGACCCTGACTGAGGTGTGTTTCAGTGGCTTTTATTTGAATGGACCCTGACTGAGGTGTGTTCCAGTGCTTTTTATTTGAATGGACCCTGACTGAGGTGTGTTTCCGTGGCTTTTATTTGAATGGACCCTGACTGAGATGTGTTTCCGTGGCTTTTATTTGAATGGACCCTGACTGAGGTGTGTTCCAGTGGTTTTTATTTGAATGGACCCTGACTGAGGTGTGTTTCAGTGGCTTTTATTTGAATGGACCCTGACTGAGGTGTGTTCCAGTGCTTTTTATTTGAATGGACCCTGACTGAGGTGTGTTTCCGTGGCTTTTATTTGAATGGACCCTGACTGAGGTGTGTTTCCGTGGCTTTTATTTGAATGGACCCTGACTGAGGTGTGTTTCCGTGGCTTTTATTTGAATGGACCCTGACTGAGGTGTGTTTCCGTGGCTTTTATTTGAATGGACCCTGACTGAGGTGTGTTTCCGTGGCTTTTATTTGAATGGACCCTGACTGAGGTGTGTTTCAGTGGTTTTTATTTGAATGGACCCTGACTGAGGTGTGTTTCAGTGGTTTTTATTTGAATGGACCCTGACTGAGGTGTGTTTCAGTGGTTTTTATTTGAATGGACCCTGACTGAGGTGTGTTTCAGTGGCTTTTATTTGAATGGACCTGATGTACCTTGCCAGTGAATCATAGCGCATGTGCATTTTGGCACAAGACACATACTGTAAATGTGAATCATCTGTGCACTGCGGTGAGCCTTGTTGAAAAATATTTCAGGCCCATTAAAGAGGAAGTAAAGTGCTGGCTTTTCCCCCCACTGACCTGCAAAGTAAAGGCATGTTGTGCTAGTATGCATCGCATACTAGCACATTTTGTGAAACTTACCTGCAAACAAAGCCCTCGTTGTCACCGCTGGAGGCCACACTCAGCTGCGCCTGTCTTCCTTCCAGGTCTGCGGACTCCGGCTTTGTGACTGGCCAGAGTAGCATGATGTCAATCTTGAGCATGTGCGCGAGAGCCATTGGTCACGGGACTGAGCTCTGAAGAAACAGCACGGGTGGCCATTTCTTCAGAGTGCATGCGCCGATGACGTCATCAGCAGCATATGCAGTAAATATCTCCTAAACCGTATACGTTTAGGAGATATTTACAGTTCATTTAGGTATGCCTTATCATAGACTTACCTATAGCTACAAACAATCAGTGGAAGTTCCACTTCCACATTAAAACCTGCTTTGTGGTGCAGTTAGACAGTATATAGGGTTGATTTACTAAAACTGGAGAGTGCATAATCTGGTGCATAGAAACCAATCAGCTTTTAGGGTTTTTTTTTTTTTTTTTTGTTTTGTCAAAGCCTAATTGAACGAGCTGAAGTTAGAAGCTGATTGGCTACCATACACAGCTGCACCACATTAAATCAGAGTAAAAGCCCAAAAAAAATGTGGAGGGGTGGGGGCGAGACATTGTGCAGGGGTTGAATTAGAGTCATCCCTTTATCTAACCTAGTCTACAAATACCACTGATGCTACTACAGCAAGTCATATCAATGTACAAGCTTGAAATACTTTGCAACATTCATATGTGTAATTTAGAAAAGGGTCACATTGTAAAAAAATTGTTCGGACGTTATACTTAACAGAAAGATTGCATTACTGGGTGAGAGTGATAATTATTCTATAAGAATGTAAACCATTGGAATTCAATTTTATGTACACCATCAATTAATCTTTTTATTATTGCTGCTCCAGCATTCTCCACTTTTTATATACAAAAAGTGTTTCAGTCTTATGCTTGTATATTATATTTTTATAGCATCTAGCTTCTCTTTGCACAGAAGGAATCCTGAAATATTTGTAGAATAAACTTCCATAGAGTTTCAAACAGCATATCTGTGTGCTATATTCAAGTGTGTTTTTGTTCAGATAGGGTAATAGTATTAATATATCATTTTTTTTTTAAAAGAATTCCATCAATAAATGGATATTATTTAAGAGTTTTGTGCTAATTGGCCATCATATTATTTTAACTCTCAGGAGATTTTAACTAAAAATATATGAGGGTTGTTAAAGTTTTGGCTTGGTTATATCTCTCCTTTTGTACCTGAAACAAAGGATAGTTCATAGGACACAAACAGAAGTAACAGGGTATAGACAAACGGGAAAGACCACAAAGCTTGTGTCAAAAACAAAGTGAAGAACAGCATCAGAGTTAGCCACCAGTGCGACTTGTTGTGTCCCAGTGATTATGAAAAAGGTCTCTTTTTACCGATTTCATTGTGATTTGCATAGACTTTTGTTAGGTGAAAATGCAAGTCACAATAAAATTAGCAGTGCAAATCACACTGATATGCGACTTTGAAATCGCACTGAAGTAGCGCAATTTCAAAGCCACATCGTTGTGAACCGGGGCTTAGGGTGCAGAGCATAAGTCAGGGTGGCCAGTATTCAAATCAGGTCAAACATTAGCAATAAAAAACAGTCCAGTCCAATTAATCAAATTTCTAATGTATGATGCACATTTAAGCCAGCCAACAGAGAATAAACAATAAAGTAACAGCCGAGTGGGTGAAAAAGACCCAGAGGAGACTCCAGGTGCCCAGAGAAGAAAAGAAATGAGCAGGCAAGATCCTCACATTTAAAGCGGAGTTTCACTCATTTTTGTGTTTATTAAAAGTCAGCAGATCCAAAAAGTGTAGCTGCTGACTTTTAATAAACACACACTCAACCGTCCCAGGATCCAGCGATGCAGCTGCCCGAAGCCTCGCTTCTCTCTCTCTGCTCTCCGCGGCGCTGGCATTGCAAGTATGGGCACCCAGCTGTGACAGCTTGTGGCTTCACACTGGAACACAATGTATAATTCTTCATCACATTAATTGAATTAAAGTGATACTAAAGTCTTGGAGGTTTTTTTGTTAAAAATAACAAACATGTTATACTCACCTGCTCTGTACAGTTGGTTTTGCACAGAGCAGCTTAGATCTTCTTAGGTCCCTTGTTGGTACTCACGGACGGCCCCTTCCTCCTGCTGAGTGCCCAAACAGCAAGTAACTTGCTATGGGGGCACCCGAGCCAAGCCGCTGCTCTGTGTGTCCATTCAGACACAAAGCTGTGGCTCAGCCCCGCCCCCTCTCTCTCTTCATTGGCTCACTAACTTTGATTGACAGCAGCGGGAGCCAGGAGGGAGAATTTCGGACAGCTGAGTCCTTTCGTGCAACATCGCTGGATCGAGATGGAGCTAAGGTAAGTATTAGGGGGCTGAGGGGGGCTGCTGCACACATAAGGTTTTTCATCTTAATGCATAGAATGCATTAAGATAAAAAAAAAAAAAAAACTTCTGACTTTACAACCCCTTTAAATTTTCTAACTATGCCCATAAACCAAGGCTGGATTTACCATTAGGCTGAAAGGCTAAGTAAGTGCCTATAGGTAGCAGAGGCAAAGAAGAGACTTTTCCTTGTATAGTTATTGGCTATACAATTTCTTCTTCAAACAAAAAGGAATGACTAGTTGTTGATGACTCTAATTGTTGCCAGCTGTATGTATGGGGTGTATATATGGCCGGTGCACATCCAGAGTGAACTTGGTGATGAATAAGCGACATATCCAGTCGTGAAACGCGTCCACCGATTGTCCTGCACTCACAGTGTGTATCTGTATCTGCCATTTTGATTGATGTGGAATAAAGACACTCCTTTTTCTGAAAATTCATCGGAAGTGCGGTCATTCCTTTTTGTTTGAAGTTATCCTGGATTGCGGATCCGACCAGCACCTGATCCCAGTCTCACCTGGAGCGGTCTCCCCTGCCTGGACTTTTCCCACTTTTCCTATACATTTTCTTCTATCATCAGAAGAAATGCAGTCATCTTTTATGAGATTATTTACATATCACAATGTTCTAAGCCAGGTTAGCACCAGTAGTAGGATAAAAACCTTCTGCCTTTAGAACCACTTTAATGGTTGTGTTTGTGCTTTCTCAATTTAGTAAGCTCAGGATGTAACCTTACTAAAAATGTGTTGGAATGGCTCAAAGAGCTATGGAAGTTGGGTGATTTATGTTTATTTTGTTAATTAATGATGAAATTAAATAAATGCATCAAGACCAGCTCAAGGAACAAAAACAAGTCAAAATTGAAAAGTAAAGTGATACCCTACTGTAAAGATTACGCTTGTAGATATATTACATTTAGTTTTTTCTGGGTTTGCTATGTATGTATATGTCTTATAACATTCTGCATGTGTCTGTTTCACACGCCAGTCATTTCAACTGTTACGAAACCTTGGTAAACTGATACCCTTACTGTAGCACTACCTGTCACAGATCATGCTGGTAACAAATCATTGTAACAAAAGACCCTCACAACTGACACTGCGTATCTTCATCTGTTTTCTTTGACTTAAACTCAAATCAACGAGATGTTAAGACCACCTATTAGCTCTGTTTTTACTGCACAGAATCAACTGTGACACTTGGCTTGATGGGATTTATTGGCATTTAATGATGGAAAGAGTTAAGGACAGAGCAGAATACAACAGCCACAAACTGTGAAAAAACACAACGGGACTTTTTCTCTTGTTATAAATCAACTGATTGAGCTTTGTAAAATGAAGAGTGACAAACAATTACATTGTTTTCAGCACCTCTTTTCTTTTCGTCCTTCTTTCTAACTGCGGTTGCCAAGGTATAATTGTTGGTGCTGAAACTGGCTTCTTTCTCTAAGTTGGCTTCACAAATCCCATTCAAACTATACTTGGGGCAATTGTCTGTTTCTATTTTCCCAGATAATCCACTCCTCTTACCTCCACTAAAAGTGTACACAGGCATGATATGACATGTCTGTTTTGGGTGGATGGGGAGACAATGCCATGTCTAAAGCACCCTGCAGACACTGACACTTCTCAGGAGACTGTGTGATCAGAGAAGTTAGAAAACCCCATCCCACTGCTACTGGTTCCTCTAGATAAGCTAGCATTGCAGGTGTCTACAGGTGCTTTCCCATGTTCGGCCAAGCAAAGCATTTAGGTTTATGGAGCTGTTGCCAAACATAGGCACCTGAAGGTGATACGGGTCAAGCTTGCATGTTTGACAGACCATCATTTTCCCTGAATAGGCTAACGATATTAACTCATGTTTAAAATGTAAAAATGGGTATCAATATCAGAAAGCAATCCAACCAGCACACATGATTTAAGCTCAGCTCCAGACATAAACTTTTTGTAAGGGCCTGTTAACACCAGAATATGGAGCAGGGAAGGTGGCATTCCATGTACATTTCCCACACTGCACATAAATGTGCTGCCCTTGCAAGATGGCTGTGAGTGACAATTAATTGGTAATGACACCCAAACACAGCACGTTGTGGGTTGGTTCAGCGCTATCAGAAAAATTAGTGCTTGCACTACTTTTTTCATGTTCCAGTACATTTGGCAGCCCATTGAAATGAGTAGGCTTTCAAAACCAGAAAAGTGTAGGACCACACAGGAACACGTGTGCCAGTGTGAACTGGTCCCTAATAGACTAGGAGAGGGTTTAAAATTTCTGTTTTATTTGCTGTTAGTGAAATTATTTTATTTTTATATTAAAAGGTACTTATATAGTGCCATCAATGTATGCAGTGCTTTACATATATATTGTCCCTACCTCACATTCATACATGCACGTATTAGGGGCTATTTCGACAGGAGCAGATCAACCTACAAGCATGTATTTGGAGTGTGGGAGGAAACCCACACAGGCATAGGGAGAACATTCAAACTCCACGCAGGGAGTGCCATGGTTGGGATTTGAACCAACAACCCTAACCACTTAGCCACTGTGCTATGAAATGAGGTATAACAAAAGAAATAGCTGCATTTTTATTGCAAACAATATGAAGAAACACCAGAAAACACCCATGTTATGGTGGCATGCAAGTCCTGTTTGACTAACTCAGGCTTATCCGAAACAGTGGTGAAAGTAAAAGGTGCGCAAATTATGAGTGCTAAAAGCGGAAAGCAGCACTGGAAAATAGAGTAATGTTAAATGAAAAGAATGAATAGTGCGCTAACCTAATATATGAATAAAAATCAATAAACATAACATTTGGTGATAAGCACGTATCAAAATAGGTGCAAAACATATACAATCTGTGAATAAGTCCGTGTTGATCAGTGATACAATGATGAGAAAAAACACAAGTCTCTCAAAAAATGTGGAGGATAAAAAACTTCAAAAAGTAAAAACAGGTGTTCTGTGCCAAATAAACGTGCCACTCTGTAAAAATGATCGTGTTCCCATATAAGATCCTTGATTTTTGTCAAGGTGGCCCCTTACCGCAGAAAAGCTTCCAAGTAATGGACTTTTTTTTGATGTTGATATGATGACACTTTATGGTAAAGATGGGTGCTTACCAGAAACCAGCATGGACTGCTGTAAAACAGGAAATTCCACGAGGAAGCATGGAAGCTGGTCTGCTTTGCAGTAGTGAAATTCCAGCAATGTAAGGAGCAGGTTCCACAAAGCAGCCCAATGTAAAGAAAAGGGACTGATAGTGTATTGCCTTCAATACTTTTTATTTAAGACAAAAGATGGCTACTTACATCATTCAGGACAAACAAACGCAAAACAAGCTCAAGAGTGTACACGGCCACCTGCAGAACGGTCTGTGACGTGGGATGTCGCAGCTAGCCCCCTCCGACGCGTTTCCACTTAGGAGTCGTCAACTGGGAATGGAGCTGAAAGCTGTGACATCTTTCTCCCTGCTAAATAATGTCAAAAATGGGCACTTCCGGTCCGGCCCCAGCAGGGTCCCGGAAGTGCAATGACGTCACTTCCGGTTTTGTATACCGCTGTTTTAACCGATCCTAGGAGACCCTCAGATGTGTGAAGGAGGAAGAAGGGATTGCACAACAAAAAACGAAGGGAAGAAACACTCCCCTCTATGTTATTATAGCGCCTCGCATTTCCTTATTCCTATTCTGGAGTTCCTGTGTGTATCCTGACGCGAAACCGGAAGTGAAACAGCGTCACTTCCGGTTTGTCGGTCCATTCGTACTGCGGAACTCAATACATAGGAACTGGCCAATTGGACAAGCAAATAGGAAGACCAGAAAAATGGGATAGGAAAATCTGTGAAAAAAACCACATGTCCTGGGCGCTATTAGCTGCATCCCTCTTTTAGCAAAATAATAATTAAATGTGCAAAACAAATACAATAGCAACATGAATATAATATTATGAATTATATTTCTAAAAATTACTAAAAATGTGTGGATTGTATTAAAAGATTAAAATAAGGTTAGATAAAAAGGATAAAACCCTTATCTAATAAAATGGCGACAGAAAATGCCCATTTTAAAATACAATTAATTTTCAATTTAAAACAACAAATCTACCATATTTATTAAAAAATGTTAAAAACAATGTTAAAATAATACTATAATGAATAGAGGAAAGCCAGAAAAAAGGTGCGTTAAGAATGTATCTACTCTTTATTGATTATAGATGTGGCATTAATATCCCAGTCTACGTTCATTCCCCATGGTTGATAACATTTCAATTCATGGATCCAGAAAGTTTCTTTCCTTGAGATACTTCTTTTTAAATTACTACCTCTCTGTGGAGAGTAGCTTTCTATGGCTATAATCTCCAATTTTGAATGGTTTCTTCCGTGGCAGCAGACAAACTATGATTTGGGAATCCATTATGGATGTTTGTGAGGTGTTCCCCAATTCTGATGCTGGGAGTGCGAATAGTTCTCCCAACGTATTGTAAGCCGCATTCGCAAGTAAGGAGATAAATCACTCCTTTAGTGTGACAAGTTATGCGGCTTTTTATGGGGTAACTCCTCTGAGTGACCTTTGAGGTGAAGGTTTTTGTTCTTAAGGTTTTGGCTTCCTTGCAAACCCGACACCTTTTGCATGGATTCTTTCGATTCATCTTTCAGATTTTCGAACATTTTAGGAACAATTGGTTTCTCAATTGGATTGGGAGCTATCATATCCTTCAGATTCTTGGTCCTTCGGAAAATAATTGGAGGTTTTTTGGGGAGTGAAGGTCCCAGCAATTTGTCCCCCCCTTAATATGTCCCAATGTTTCCGAAAAGTCCGATTAATCCATCTATAACCAGTCGAAAAGGTGGTAATAAAGGCATATTCAAACTTGGATCTTGCATTGTTATCTTCCTTCTGTTTAGGGACAATCAAATCTTTTTGTTGGAGGGAGCTAGCTTGTTCAATTTCCTTATCTAGAGTTTTGGAATTAAAACCTTTTTCCAGAAATCTTTCTTTAAGGATTTTGCTTTGTGTGTGGTAATCTTTGATATCTGTGCAATTGCGGCGGATTCTTTTAAACTGGCTCTTGGGGACGGCTGAAATCCAGGTTGGATGATGGCAACTGTCTAAAGATATGAAGCCATTCTTATCCATGGATTTAAAATGTGTTTTGGTAAAAAATTTGGACCCAACCCTAAAAATAACCAGATCTAAAAAATTGATGGATTCTGAACTGAATTGATATGTCAAACGAATCCCCCAATCATTACAATTGAGTTGTTTCATGAACCCATGTAAAGAATCCGTGTTCCCTCTCCATAGCAACAGAATATCATCTATATACCTCCTCCATAAAAGGACTATTTTGTCCCTATTGGTGTGCTCGTTCCTGTCCTCCCATAATGCCATGAATAAATTCGCTAGACTGGGCGCAAATTTTGCGCCCATGGCGACACCAGTCTTTTGGAGGAAGAATTTTCCGCCATAATAAAAATAATTGTGTTCCATCCCGAACTGTAATAGTTCCAGGATGAACAATTTCTGTTTTAGCGGGATTTCATTGTTATGGTCCAAAAAGGTGCTCACCGCTTCATACCCCATATGATGGGGAATGATCGTGTATAGCGATGAGACATCCGCCGTAGCTAGAAGTAATTCTTCTTTTATTTCCAACTCGGTGAGGACTTGGATACATTGAGCCGTATCTTTCAGAAACGCTTGGGTTTCCTTAACTAGAGGTTGAAGGTAACAGTCCACATATTTGCCAATTCTGGACGTAACTGAATTGATCCCGCTGACAATCGGCCTTCCGGGTGGTTTTTCCAAACTTTTGTGAACCTTGGGTAGGTAATAAATAGTTGGAATCCTCGGTGCCAGTGGGACTAGATATTCCTTTTCCTTTTTGTCAAGAATTCCTTCCTTAAAACCTTTCTCCACAAGCTGCTCCAGTTTTCTTTTATATGAAAACGTGGGATCCTTAGGGAGAATTTGATACGTTTCGGGATCTGCTAAGAGGGGATTAATTTCCTCAATATAGTCTTCTTTTTTGAGCAATACTACTCCTCCTCCTTTGTCCGCTGGACGTATAATGAGATCTTTGCGTTCACAAAGAGATTTTACTCCTAACATAAGATCTCTCTGCGGGCGGGATTGGAATTGAGCTTCATCTACGTCCTTCAGGACCAAATCTCTGAAGACAGTAATATTGCTACTCTTGACCCCTGGGGGGTTAAATAAAGAAGCATTTTTCAGACCCGAATGGGTGTAGGTAGATACATTATAAGATGTATAATTCCTCTCTTTTGCATTAGACAAAAAATGTCTTTTTACATTCAGCTTTCTAATAAATTTGTGGACATCTATAAAAGTTTCAAATTTATTTATAGCTCTTTTTGGTGCAAATTTGAGGCCTTTATCTAAAGTGCATTTTTCCGGGTCCGTCAAATCTATACCACTCAGATTGAAGATACCTTGTCCTCTTAACGCTTTCTTTTTCCTGGAGTCCCCTCCTCTACATCCCCTCGTTTTTTTCTTTTTCCTTTGGGGTGTCCTTTCCCTAAAAAACCCTTCGGTTTGGAGCTAATGGGTGTACTCGAGTAACTCTCTTGTTGGTACTCCTCATCTTCGCTTTCATCATCTTCCTGATATAAAGGTTCATACCTATTATGGGACCAACTGGGTCGAAGGTTGTGTTGAAGGGACGGTCCTGGATAATTCCCTTCAAAGTCCATCGATACTCTCCTTGGTGACCTGGAGACAGGTGAATCATAGTGTCTTCCCGGCGACTCCTCGTTTTCCCACCTTAAATGTTTCTCTTTTTTAGGGTGTTGGCTTGTATTTTTATTTGCCATTTTTCCTTTCCCTTTCTTGGGGGGGGGGGGGTTCTCTTTCAAAGGCTTAAATTTTTGGTGTGAAGCCCTCGTTTTGGTATTATTCTGACCCCCCTTGTTTAGACTGTTGAGGTCTTTGTGTGTCCACTTGACTCTCTTGAGAGGACCCTTCTGCTACAATCTCCCCCTTAGGGGTGGTAGATCCATTCAACGTTGGACTAGAATTATCTCCAGAGTTTAATTGCCATTTAAAAATGTGTGTGGACTTGTAGTCTTCTAAGTCCCGAAAGTATTTCTTTCTTTTTTTGATCTTTTGTTCTTCCTCCTCCATCGCAAGAATTTCTCTTAATTCCTGCGTGTATACTTTATATGCCTCTTCTTGTGTGGAAGGGGCTAATTTTTCTTTAATTTCTAAAATTTCTTTATTTAGCCTAATAGTTTTTTCCTTTTCTTATCAATGAGAAAATTAAGAAGGCTAAGACCTGCCCCATTGAAAAATTGGGACCATTCAAGAAGTTCATTGTCTCCTTGGTCTGGACTTATATTCCATCTTAGACTCCTGGGTACCATCTTTTCTTCAATGTACTTTTCTAGGAACACTATGACCCATGCGGAATGTAATTCTGCCACCATGACATTTTTTAATCTCATGAATATCCCTCTTAGATCGGTGGATTCTGATCTAGTTTTAGTAAACACATCTTCCACCGCTAGTTTGCGGGTACTATATTCAAAGATATCCATTGTGATAAAATGCTGCAACCTCAAGTGAGAAGTGAAATAATGGTGAAAGTGAAAGGTGCGCAAATTATGAGTGCTAAAAGCGGAAAGCAGCACTGGAAAATAGAGTAGTGCTAAAAGCGGAAAGCAGCACTGGAAAATAGAGTAATGTTAAATGAAAAGAATGAAGAGTGCGCTAACCTAATATATGAATAAAAATCAATAAACATAACATTTGGTGATAAGCACGTATCAAAATAGGTGCAAAACATATACAATCTGTGAATAAGTCCGTGTTGATCAGTGATACAATGATGAGAAAAAACACAAGTCTCTCAAAAAATGTGGAGTATAAAAAACTTCAAAAAGTAAAAACAGGTGTTCTGTGCCAAATAAACGTGCCACTCTGTAAAAATGATCGTGTTCCCATATAAGATCCTTGATTTTTGTCAAGGTGGCCCCTTACCGCAGAAAACCTTTAAGAAAAGCTTCCAAGTAATGGACTTTTTTTTGATGTTGATATGATGACACTTTATGGTAAAGATGGGTGCTTACCAGAAATCAGGGAGACTTGAGCATGGACTGCTGTAAAACAGGAAATTCCGCGAGGAAGCCTGGAAGCTGGTCCGCTTTGCAGTAGTGAAATTCCAGCAATGTAAGGAGCAGGTTCCACAAAGCAGGTACCCAATGTAAAGAAAAGGGACTGATAGTGTATTACCTTCAATACCTTTTATTTAAGATAAAAGATGGCTACTTACATCATTCAGGACAAACAAACGCAAAACAAACTCAAGAGTGTACACGGCCGCCTGCAGAACGGTCCGTGTACACTCTTGAGCTTGTTACGGCTAAATAATGTCAAAAATGGGCACTTCCGGTCCGGCCGCAGCGGGGTCCCGGAAGTGCAATGACGTCACTTCCGGTTTCGTATACCGCTGTTTTAACCGATCCTAGGAGATCCTCAGATGTGTGAAGGAGGAAGAAGGGATTGCACAACAAAAAACAAAGGGAAGAAACACTCCCCTCTATGATATTATAGCGCCTCGCATTTCCTTATTCCTATTCTGGAGTTCCTGTGTGTATCCTGACGCGAAACCGGAAGTGAAACAGCATCACTTCCGGTTTGTCGGTCCATTCGTACTGCGGAACTCAATACACAGGAACTGTGTGTTCCTCAGCCTGGGGAATCTTTCATAGGATGGACCGACTCGTTCTAGCTAATTGGATGATTGGCCAAGCAAATAGGAAAACCAGAAAAACGGGATAGGAAAATCTGTGAAAAAAAACACATGTCCTGGGCGCTATTAGCTGCATCCCTCTTTTAGCAAAATAATAATTAAATGTGCAAAACAAATACAATAGCAACATGAATATAATATTATGAATTATGAATTATATTTCTAAAAATTACTAAAAATGTGTGGATTGTATTAAAAGATTAAAATAAGGTTAGATAAAAAGAATAAAACCCTTATCTAATAAAATGGCGACAGAAAATGCCCATTTTAAATTTATTTATTTATTTAAATTATCCGAAACAGTGAAATAAATACAAAAAGTAGGCAGCTACAAATAAAGAATATATATATAGAAGTGTTCGGTCGAGTGCTGAATGTTCCTGTAGGAGGAGATTTCACTCTCTTCTGACTTGTCTTCTGGCGCTGACTGACCCCTGACCCTCTGTCCCGCCAGCACTGATTGACGATGTGCCGATCACATGACCAGTTAAAAAAAAAAACAGGAACTAGAGACCAAATTGGGCATGTGCAGCCTGACTCCTCACACTCTCATCTGGACTTGTCCAGGGGGGCAATTCAGGAGGAGGAGGATCTGTGCATATAGGATTAAACAGCCTTTTTATACAATGCAGATGATTAACCCTTTAAGTTCCACAGTGAGTATAACAAGCATGCTGTACTGCATATACAAACTGCTTTTACTTTTGTGGGTTGAAAAACACTTTACCACATTGGGAAACAGCAATACATGCAATTTTATGCTATTCCATAAATTCAAAGTACAATTACTGAATTGCAGATCTTTTAGAACTGCCAGAACCAAATCACAAATGCCTACGTACACTTGGCCTTATATATGATCAAGAGAGGGGTCATAAATTGAACTTATGAGTTGAACACAGGCCATGGTATAATTAATCAAATGCAGCTTCTCTCTTAGCAGCTCTAATGCATTGTTTTTTTTAATATTCCTGCATAATCTAATGTAAAAAAAGGCACAAAAGCCTGTAAAAAGCAGTAGAATAGAACACAACTAGTCACCTCTCTATTACTAAGAACACCTGGAAGGGAGAGATCTGTTTGCTTTTGCTCTCATTTCTGCACTGCTGTTATTTGTTGTAATCTTCTTTGACTTGTTTGAAAATGCACGCAGTCCATGCATTATAAAAGGTACGTTCCTTTTTCTCTATAGAATATTGGCACATCACTCTGCAGCAATAATACATATTGGCGGGCTCTGTGTGGAATAGAACGATTTTTTGTTACTCATAAATTTTCTTTATCACTACAATGCAAACACCCACATGATCTGATCATAATAAGCGATGTTCAAACGTTTCACCCTGCTTGCATGCATTGAGCCATAGATGGTCAACCTGTATAGACAAGAAAAGGAGTTGTGTCAAATACGTATACTCACATGAAATACAGTTTAAGTACCCACAGTCTTAGGAGAATTATAACACATTTTGGCAGATGTTCACTGAAATTGGCATCAATACTCATTTTTACAGATGGCAGCGAACTACGCTAGCGATATGTAGTTGCATCCTCCCAACATTTGTATTGATATAATGAACACACTCTTGTCTATGAAGATCTTGTAAAGGAAAGGTCTTTTGCCAGGCACTCTGTGATATCTATGGTAAACCTAGAACTGAAATAGGGAGAACTAAAAAAAAAACATATTTTCTAGCTTCAAATTGCAGATTCTGAAATCTCTGAAGACCAGCTGTGGCCTTCTGAATACAGTAAGCACTGAGTTTACCTTGAGATTGATATTGAGTATTAATGAAGAGTAACTACTGCTTCAGAGAGCCTAAGTCATATTACCTCCAGGTATAATCAGTGTTGATCCATTTGAGTAAACACAAAATGTGCTAAGACATTTAATTGAATAACTACATCAGAACATATTGCTTACATTTCTGCATCCTAATTAAAGCTGGTCTTGCGCAGCTCGATTTTGCCTGATTCTTACTGAATGGTTGGTTGGTGATTGGTGATGGGATATTCATCCTGAGAGACATCCCAATCCACCAAAACAAATCCCCATATAGCAAAGAAACATCTCCATAAAGCAAAGAGACAGCCCAATCCAGCAGAGATATCCCCAGACCAGCAAAGAGACATCCCCAATTCAACACAGAGACATCCCCAATCCAACACAGAGACATCCCCAATCCAGCACATAGATTTCCCCATCCAGCAAGGAGACATCCCCAGTCCAGCAAAGAGACAGCCCTAGTCAAGCAAAGACATAACCCCAGTCCAGCAAAGAGACATCCTCAGTCCAGCAAAGTGACATCCCCAGTCCAGCAAATAGACAGCCTCAGTTCAGCAAAGAAATAGACCCAGACCAGCAAAGAAACAGACCCAGACCAGCAAAGAGATAGACCCAGTCCAGGAAAAAGACAGCCTCGGTCCAGCAAAGAGACAGCCCCAAACCAGCGAAGAGACAGCCCCAAAGCAGCAAAGAGAGCCCCAATTGACCCCTTTTTCCTGCCGCTACAGAGCGGGACTTTGGCTGAAACACACACCAGATCAGTTAAAACAAACAACTGTTTTTACAAACCGAAAAAGATAAGAATCGGATACAAAATCCCTGCAATGTACATTGATCACCAGGAAAGGATTGTTTTTTTCTCAAACAAAAAACTATATTGTGCCGCTCTATCTTCCCTAAAGTGTTCTTATTCGTTCAACCTAGTATAACATGAATATCATATAAATCATAAAACATTTTGTGTAGATATCACCAATAATTATGTTATATGTTTCCTTAATAACTTGCTGACAACAAAAAACTAAACCAAAAAAAACATCCTTTCTCATAAGTACAAAACATCAAAACAAATAAAATCCTCGGCTATTCAGTGCAATCACAATGTTACATAGTTGGTAGGGTTGAAAAAAGACACCAGTCCATCCAGTTTAAACTATGGTGTGTATGTGTATATGTGTTTATGTCAATATTACATTGAATATCCCTGTATGTCGTGATCGTTAAGTTGTCCATCTAGTAGTTTTTTGAAACTATTGACACTCCCTGCTGATAAGAAAAGAATTCCACATCCTTACTTCTCTGACAGTAAAGAACCCTTTACGCAGTTTAAGGTTAAACCGCTTCTCTTCCAATTTCAGTGAATGGCTGCATGTCTTTTTAAATTCCCTTTCACTGAAAAGTTTGTTCCCTATGCCAGGGTCACCAGTACAGTATTTGTACATCGCTATCAAATCCACTTTCAAGCATCTCCTCTCCAGAGAGAATATGTTCAATGCTTGTTGTCTTTCCCATAGCTGAGATCCTTTAGACTCTTTATTGCCCTTCTCTGGACTAGCTCCAGTTCCCGTACATCTTTCCTGGGAACCGGTGCCCAGAACTGGATGGCATACTCAAGATGAGGCCTGACCAGAGTCTTGTAGAGTTGGAGAATTATCGTTTTATCTCTCCAGTGATTCCCCTTTTTTATACATGCCAGTATTCTGTTTCTCCATTGCTGAGCCTGACGTCAACTAATACCACAGGTCCTTTTCCATCCTAGATTTCCCCCAGAGGTTCTCCCCCTAGCAAGTAGCTTTCATTCGTATTTTTAGCACCCAAAGATTAGTTCTGTGCTTACCTTCCTCTCTATTGCAGCTGTCACGGTGTAGCGGCCGGTCTTAGGAGAGAGGCCACCATTGTCCCTTGCGTGCAGCTATATATCCAGTGGCATGGGAGGTGCCTATCCCCTGCAGGCGATTCTCTCCTGCCTTCTTATGCATGTCCTAGTTTGCGGGTGTCAGCCCTGCTTTAGGCATGGCTACATAGCGGGAGATGAGCGGCGGCCGTGGTCTGTGTTGGCCCTGTCTGGACTGTGGTCCACCATCAAACGCCCGTTGTGCTCTATGGCTAGTCTGGGCCTGCTGCTGACAGTGCTTGCCTCCAATCAGAAGCAGGTACAGTTGGGGGCTTCGAACAGGTTCAGGTGTTGGCTGTCAAAATACAATCATTGGCACTGCAAATTCGCCTGCTTAGTGTGGATGGGGGGAATTTAATAATTTCGTTTTTGCATCCTGCAGGACGTACGAGAGAAATATTAATGTATATGGCCAGTTTTAAAGTACAGTCATTTCAGACACACATGACCTTTACTAAAAGAAAAAAGAAAAAAAAAAAAAATATATATATATATATATATACTGTATATATATATATATATATATATATATATATATATATATATATATATATATATATATACACACACACAGTATACAAACTATACAGTATCTCACAAAAGTGAGTACACCCCTCAAATTTTTGTAAATATTTTATTATATCTTTTCATGTGAGAACACTGAAGAAATGACACTTTCCTACAATGGAAGTCAAGGTCCCGTCCCATGGTCTGGGAAAAGAGTGGAGAGGCACAGAATCCAAGTTGCGTGAGGTCCAGTGTGAAGTTTCCACAGTCCGTGATGATTTAGGGATCCATGTCACCTGCTGATTTTGGTCCATTGTGTTTTATCAAGTCCAAAGTTAGCACAGCCCTCTACTAGGAAATTCTAGACCATTTCATGCTTTCCTCTGCTGACCAGCTTTATGGAGATGCTAATTTCATTTTCCAGTTGGACTTTATATACAATTTTATTTAATTACATTTATATATATAAAGCCCCCAGTTTGAGAAACAAAATAATAAGGAATATTCCAGATCCACCAAAATAAATTGGATTCTCCTTCTTTAAAACACAAAGTTTCTTCAGATGTGGCAGATGCTTTGCATGCAAATAAACAAAAGAAAACCCAAGGAAAAGGTTTAAATTTTTATTAACTTCCTCTCATAATAGGGACCCCTTGGGCTTACAATTCTGGGGGATTGAAAAATATAAAAGACACTGTCGTGGTATTTACAAAACCAGAGAACTGAGCTAGCATGAGTCCAAATGGATTTATGAAATGCAGACTATGCACCCCAAAGGAATGAACATCACATTTGATATAATTTGTTTTGTTAGTAACCAATAATTAAAAAGGGGGGATAGTGTATAAAAAGGTGGGAATAGCAAAATTTATAATGAAGGTATACTGGACAGCCACTGCAATATCTAGTGAATATTTAAAATAAACAGACACACCAAGAGCAGTTTTGATAAAAAGCATAAAACAAAAACTTTACTGGACATCAAAATACATAAAGCTTCTTACACTTAAAAGTTACCATAAACATTACACAAAATACCACAACTTAAAACTTCACTCCTATTCCTAATATCCCAAAATGTCAAATAATACTTAGCTCTGGTAGTTAAATGTCAACAGCTTACAATGAATAGCTGGAGGAACAGGACAAAAATAAATTCTGGCTGCATGCTTGGTCTTTCCACAGCTCCAAAAAAACAGACTATTCCTCATGTTATGGACTCTTTTTATAGTCCTGTATACCAGAGACCACCCACAGCATGTAATCATTCCTCTTGACCACTCACAGGCCATTTTTGTGAGTGAGGTCAGCAACACATGGTCAATTTGATATGCGGCAGCCATCTTTAAACAAATGCCGTCAAAGCTCATTAACCACTTTAATACCGGGCACTTTTCCCCCTTCCCGCCCAGGCCAATTTATAGCTTTTAGCGCTGTTGCATTTTGAATGACAATTGCGGGGTCATGCAACACTGTACCTAAACCAAATTTATGTCATTTTTTTCCCCACAAATAGAGATTTATTTTGGTGGTATTTTATTACCGCAAGGTTTTTTCTTTTTTGCTAAACAAATGAAAAAAGATCGAAAAGTTAAAAAAAAAAAAAAGTTTTTTTGTTTATGTTATAACATTTTGTAAATAGATATGTTTTTTCCTGCACTGATGAGGTCCCACTGACAGGCACTGATGAGGAGGCACTGATGGGGTGGCACTAATATGCGGCACTGATAGGCAGCACTGATATGCAGCACTGATGGCACTGATAGGTAGCACTGATATGCAGCATTGGTGGGCACTAATAGGCGGCACTGATGGGCACTCATAGGCGGCATTGATGGGCACTGATAGGCGGCACTGATGGGCACTGATTGGTGGCACTGATGGGCACTGATAGGCGGCACTGATCGGCACTGATGGGTGGCACTGATTGGCACTGATAGGCAGCACTGGTGAGCAATAATGGGCACTGGTGGGTGGCACTGATAGATGGCAATGATGGGCACTGGTGGGCAGCACTGATGGGGAGGGCACTGGCGGGCAGCATTGATGGGGAGGGCACTGGTGGACTCCCTGAGCCCTGATTTCCATCCCTGCTGGCCATGGTGGGCATCCCTGGGGTCATAGGTGGGCATCCCTGGGGTCATGAGTGGGCATCCCTGGTGGCTTTAGTGGCACCCGCCCCCCAAGGGTCTGCACTGGTAATCAATACCTCAGTAGGCTCTTTACTGAGATCGGAGTTGCGGTGTGTCAGAGTGACAGGGGGCGCACAGAGCGCATTATCCTGCCGCCGTCATATGACGGCGTATCAGGATAATACAACCACCTTCCCGCCGTCAATTCCCTTTAGGGCGGGTGGGAAGTGGTTAAACCACCTGTTGGTGAGAAATATTATTACACATGTATGGGAACATTTGTCATGAATCAGTTAAAAAATATCCACAGCTGATACAGATAGGAATATTTGAAAAGGAAAAAACAAATCCGTATTATACACATCATATTGAACCCACTATACGCATATTCTTAAACTATCAAGAGGTGGGGAGATTATTATTGTGAGGATCACGAGAAAAAAATTATAATAATTAAAAAAAAGATGTCATTTTTACTTTTTAGCCACTAGATGAGGTCTCTGGTAGCATACAAAAGGGAAGAATGGCCGTGGGGATAGTAATTTCTCTCTTTGACTATTAGATGGAGTAGGGGAAACCACACTGGTTGTTTTAAAAGTTATAAAGTAGTATATCCTACACCTTCCTTGTCTCAAGGTAATAAATCAAGGCTAAAAAGGTCAATTTTAAGCGAGCATAATGTGTGGGAGGAGTTTTTTTTTGTTGTGTTCCAATGGCAGCCTGATCATCACCACTATATATTTCCTGATAGTACATCTGGCCCCACACTCCTGAAGAAGTCACATGACTGATGATATGCGTTGAGTGGAGCCAGGTGAAGCAGCCCAAACCGGAAGTGACGCAAGAGCCTTTGAGTCCTGCTGTCAGTTTTAGGAGTTTAAAGTATTTTACCGTAAGTTACTACGTTTTAATAAATCATTTTTTAATGAAATACTGCAATATGATGATACCTTTTCTTGCATGAGCAATTATAAGAAAAGAAAGCGTGAATTTAAAGGGCCATACACACGATTGTCAACAGAGGGTCAAAACGCCATGAGAGAGAGAGAAAGAGATGGAAGACAGAGATAAGATTGCTCACCCCAACATAGGGGACTGCCTGATTTGACCTAGCAAGAGAGGTCATAAGTCAAGGTGAGCGCATAGTTTGGAAGGTGGTTGGGGATCACTGAAGCACCAGCACTTTTTATTTGGATCCTATTGCTGTTGAGTGACTTAAGCTTCGTACACATGCAACGAATTTCCACCGACCGGTCGTCCGTATTTTGTCCAGAGTGGTGTCTGTTGGTTGGAATGTGCTCTAGACTGCACACGAATTTTCCCGTACGACAGAATTCTACTTCAGAAGTGATGTCATGTGTTGGATTGCTTTCAATGTGTTCTTTCATCTCTGAGCATGCCTAGTCTTGCTCATAAGATTTTTCCCCATCGAAATGTGTACTAATGAGACGAAAATCGGACGTGTTTTGATGGTCGACAAAAATGATATAGCCTGCACATCAGAATTTTTTCGGCCGAAAAGTCGGAGTCGGTTATCAGAAGCACCATACTAACAAGCCCAAAATCGGCAGATCGGTCGTCGGACGAACATTCCCGGCCGAATTTCGACTCGTGTGTACGGGGCTTTAGTTAATGCAAGCACCAGTACCTGTCACCTGGATCAAATTGTTGAGAACCACTAAATGAAATGCACTATATGGTTAAAAGTTTAAAGATGAAGTAATCTTCCCTCTAATGTTTGTACCTATAGGTAAGCCTATAATAAGACTTACCTAAAGGTACTGTAAGTATCTCCTAAACTTGCACTGTTTAGGAGATAGTTACTGTATACTGCTCCAATGGTGTCATCGGTGCATGCGCTCTGAAGGAACAGCTGCCCGTGCCGCCAGTGCGGAGACGGAGCTGTCATCTGCCGGCTCACCGGGGATCGGCGGATTGATCCCCTCTGAGCAGAGCATGGTCTGCAACGGAATGCGGACCATGTGAAAGAACCCTTTAGATGTACTTTACCTGAGTTTATTGAAGCATGTGCAACATAATAGGTATTCATTCCTGCGTTTTCTGAAGTGTAGCAGTTGGAGAATTTATTCAGGTTCGATTCGGCAAGGTTTGACAATCTTTGTTCACAAATCGGTGAACCCAAACTTTGAGGTGAATCCCATTAATGTCTATTGGGGGTAGGGGGGATTTTATTGGTAAATTTTTAGGCCATTTTTAGGGTAAACTACTGTAAAAAAAAAAAAAAAAGAAAAAAAAAATCATGGGCACTGGCATAAGGGCATTAAACAATGCAAAATAAATAAATAAATAAAATAAAAGATTTTTTTTTTAAATACTGTACAGCAGGAAGAGGGTCTTTTCATGTGGAATTGAGGGTAACATCAATGCCCGAAAATACTGATCCATGTGTTAGGATGATGTGGGAAGAATCTAAACTGGGGGGCTGAAAAAACTGGAGCAAAGTTTAAGTTAAGTAGAAGATGGTGCAGCTCCCCAGTAGATAGGTCCTAAGTTACCTTTGTATAGGATAAAGCGAGACAAAAGGGGGCGCACCCATCTAAATGCAAACAAATAAATAAATTAATTTGATTAAGATCGTAATAAAATGCACTCACTGAATTAGCAGGGAAGAAGGCATATACTGTAGGTATTGAAGAGAAGTTCAGCTTCACTATGTAGAATCTGGCTGGCCTTTGTGCAGAGGTCAGCAGGTTAGCAGCTGGCATGTCTGCAGAGTCTGAGAATTGCCAAAGGCTCCAGGACAAGTTGGCTTGCATCTTTCTGCCCAGCACTCCAGTTTCCCTGCCGGACTCTACAGACACATCAGCTAAACTGTCGATCTCTACACAAAGTCCAGCCGCAGTCCCGGCCAGATTCTGCACAGTGAAGCTAGAACACCAGAACTTTTCTTCAATACCAATATGCCTTCTTCCCTGATAAAGCGGTGAGTGCATTTCATTACGATTTTAATTAATTTATTAAACAGTTTGTATTTAGGTCCCCTTTGTCTCTCTTTAACATTGAAAATTTTAAATGTCCTAAAAGTCCAACTAAACAATCTTTAGGCCTGGTTCACACTTATGCATTTTTTAGTGCGTTTTCAGTTTTCCAGAAACACCCTACAGTCCATTTAACATGGTTTCCTATGAGTCACATTCACATCTGTGCATTTTATGGAAAGGACCAGGGAGCAGCAGGTTGTGTTTTTGGTTCCATAGATTTTAATGGATCAAAAAGGTGCATTGGAAAAGGCAAAATGCACCTGGAATATGCAAACTTCAACCTGCATAGGTGTGAACCAGGCCTTATTCTCCATAAGTAAGCCACATACACAATGGCTTTGTAAACTTTTTTTCATGAAGTTGTCTTTTACTGTGTTTTTCTTCCACCTTGTGATGTCCTCTAAGCTCCTGAACCTCTTCTTTTTTCCCCTCCCTTCTGTTTGTTTGGAATGAGCAATGCACGCTTGTTGCAGTCACATGCACTGCTCTATGCACACTACAAACCCCATGGTTCTTAGCCCATCTCGGATGTGAGCGAGATAGGGTGGCTACATTCCTACATGCAGTGGCACCATAGAGAATGAACATAGTCACCCAACAGGAAGTCTGATTACAGCAACAACAACAAAATACTTTTAGGCCCCGTTCACATAGGGGCGACGCTACCTTGGAGCGGCCGCCACGGACTTCATAACATTGAAGTCTATGGCGGTCGCCTCCTGGTCGCCCCAAAGAAGCTCCGGACCCTTTTTCTAAGTCGGAGTGACTTGTGTCGCTCCTATTAAAACGGGTCCGCAGCTTCCCTATGGGAGGCGACCTACGGCGACGTGTGAGGCGACCAGGTCAAATTGACGGTTAGTTCCCTATGGCTATCTTGATGCAAATCTGTGCTGCTATTGCTGGTTGATTATCATCAAGTCCATACAGGAATTAAGAGACTACTAATGATACAGCAATGAAAAATTAGCAGCATGACATTGTTTATGAGAGAGAACTAGCCAAAATAAACTAGAAAAAAAGTACAGGTGGGTGTTTTACTACAAGAATAAAAGTAATTGTAAAATCTAGAGGTTTTTTTTTTTTTTTTAAATAACAAATATGTTATACTTACCTCCTCTGTGCAGTTGATTTTGCACAGAGCAGCCCGTATCCTCCTCTTCTCGGGTCCCTCATTCCTGCTCCTGGCCCCTCCTTCTTATCGAGTGCCCCCACAGCAAGCAGCTTTCTATGGGGGCACCCGAGCCAAGCTGCAGCTCCATGTATCCATTCAGACAATGAGCTGCCATTCGGCTCCGCCCCTTCTCTCCCTTGATTGGCTCACTTACTTTAATTGACAGCTGTGGGAGCCAATGGCGCTGCGGCTGTATCTCAGCCAATCAGGAGGGAGAGTCCCGGATGGCCGAGACACTCGTCGACATCTCTGGACAGAGAGGGGGCTCAGATAAGTATTAGGAGGTGTTGAGGAGGCTGCTACACACAGAAGGCTTTTTATCTTCATGCATAGCATGCATGAAGATAATAAAACCTTCCTACCTTTACAACTCCTTAAAAGAGTAGCGGTCCAAATTTAAAATTATTTCTAGCCTACTCCTATTATTCCGAACAATCTTAAATTTGAAAAGGTACATCTAGCAGACTCCAGCACATTTATTTCACTATGCCCTGTGAGTATGCACTGATTGTGTCCCACATTTCACAGAGCTGGCTGTCTGAACTACAGACATTCTAAAAGGGGGAGTTTCAGGAGCAATCACAGCTTGCGGGCAGCAGGGTACCACGGGATATCTGTAATCCTTAAAAATATAAAATAAACCAAAGGAATGAGCAGATGAGAAGCCACAAAGTATGCAACGAATCCCAGAAATTGTTGAAAGATAGGTAGTGCTGACAAGTTCAACATGATATGAGCTTTTTTTTAGTAAGCCTATGTTGGACTGTAGATAATAACTATTGTTTGTATTGATATAATAATGCTGATGTTATAAAATGAAAGTGTATGCTGTTACTTTAGATCTCTTTTGATGACAGATGCCATCTTTGTGATGGCAGATGACACATCAATGTAAAATTGGCCAGCAGCAGACAATTTCAAATTGGCCCAAATTTACTAGATGCAAAAAGCACATGCTGGAGTATTACTACAAGAATTAAAATGCTGCAGAGGATACAGTATTGTAAAACTGGCCAGTACCAGGACAGTTTTAGTCAGGGATACCAGGCCTATAGACCAGGGTTGTCAACCGTCAGTATTATAACTGGCAGCCAAAATGGTAAAAATATGTTTTTTTTGCCTTATTATCTACCTTAAATCATATTGCTAATTGCATATTGTACTTGTTTGTAGCCTAAATACTTAAATTTGCACTTTTGGGAATGCCAGTAAAAACATGGCTGTGCCAGTAAATTTTGGGTATTGTGTCAGTAAATTTCAATCTGGTAGGTTGGCAACACTTCTATAGACAAAGAGCACAGGCATGTGTTTTATTATAGGAAATCACTGTAAGGAGACTGCAAATGATCTAAAATTGGTCATCAGCAGGACATTTTAATAAGCAAGGCCAGACCTATACATACTAGAGACAAAGAGCACAGGTTGGGGTTTTATTCCAAGAATCAAAATACTGCAAAAAAAAAAAAAAATGCAGTTATGTAAAAATGACCAGCAGCAGGAAAGTTTTAATTGGGGATAATATGCCTAACTGGTGTATGCCTAACTTTTATTTTATCTAAAGAGATAGGGCGATGCTTTGAATGTGAGTGCTAGGGGGTTTAGGTGCACACTGTTCTTGTAGTTAGTCTTTTTCTTTTTAAAAACACACTCATTTTTAAATCAGCACACTGCAATCAAAAGGTAGGTTAAAGAACTGATGGTTAATAACAAGTAACTGCTCTACTTTAAAATATAACTAAAGACAAAACCACTATAGGGACCATTTGATGAAAGAGAGGGTGACTTCCCTGATTCCAACAGTTGCCAACTTTTCAGATTTCAATGTGGCTACAAAGAGGCAAGAAGCTGCGAGTGAGCACTGAATATATATGGTATGAGTTCTGTTACCAGCAAAAGGTGCAGAAGCAAGCCTTCCAGTACCTGGGGCTGGGACATAAGGAAGTTGCATAGCGGATGACAACAGCTTGATAGATACGTAACTCCAACAAACTACAGGGGTGCAGGATGCATCCACTGCCTGGTGCAGTCCATCCCTGATCTCTGGGGTCTGGACCAGGCCACCTTCCTGCCAGGGCCTTATAGTAGCAGGTCTACCACTATTTGAACCAAAAGGCCACTTTTTAAGAAAGAGACTTGCATCAAAAACAAAAAAACAAAAAAAATCTGTTTAACCTAAATAACCCTTTAAAGGCCCTATCAAGAAGAAAAAAAAAAAAACAGCGATGGGGTTGAATGCCCAAATAGCTAGCAAGGTACAGTTTTCTAACTGATCCTAATCTCTCCCTATGCGGTTTGTCAACTTTCACTATCCTTTCCCTATAACAGCTTCCAAATCACTGACAATATGGCTTTTCTGTGCCCATCTTTTTTAGTGAGGGGGTTTGCTTAGATAAAAATCCCTTTTTTGGCCCTTCTAAGCCTGCTGGCCATAGTTCAAAGGTCATGCAGGGCATTATAGTTTAAAAAAAAATCTCTCAAATTTGCAGAAATCTGTACATAAATTCACCGGGACTGCAAATTTCAAATTTATGGTATTTGCCTCAAAACCATGGTAGCAAATAGAGCTTCATGCCTATTTTCATAATGAATAGAACTTTGAACATAAAGTGTAAAATAAATAGAAAAGTCTCCTGTGTTACACCCAATTGTTTATATTCTATAAATGTTTGGAGGTTATCCCACAATGAAACAAAAAAACCCCATGATGCAATAATTCACTTCAATGGCAGCTGCACTTTTTGAGTTAAAGAGTAACTCCACTTTCGTGGGGAAAAAAATAGCAAATAAAGAAAAAATAATATAGCGTAAACAATTGCGACACAAGTCCTATTGTATTTTAATTTTATTTAAAATTACCTTTTCAATCAGCAGCCACTGTCATTTTCTGAAAATGCAATGCAATATGGCTACCTGGAGTTGTTTTGTACACAGAATGTATACTGGCCACACCCCAGAAACAATTTCCTGCTTGTGTGATTGGCTCACCAATTTTTTTCCAGAAGTCTGCCTAAGATACAAGTCAGATTTCTGGCATCCCCTGCAACAAAAATGTTGTTTTTGGTGAGATACTCCCAATAGGAACACGTCTAAAGGAATGCAGGCCCAGCAGATTTCCTCATTAGTGTTCTGCAGGTGCACAGCTGATAGATAATTATGAAACCACTCACATTAGACTCACTGAGCATAGAGGCACAGAGGAACAAACAGGAATGTCTTCAGAATAACAAAAAGGTTGAAATCTGCAACAAAGGTTGTTAAAATCCTTTTAATGTACAGAGATCACCCAGAGGGAAATGCTTTTTCTCAACAAAAGTGAAGTTACGCTTTAAACAATAAACTGTGCTGTTCTTTTTCCTAAATGTATTCTAGAACTGTACCACTAGATGGTGCCATTCAGCTGCTTAGAAAGTTAGGTTTGTAAATCACAGCCAGTAAATTACATAGTTTCAATACTTATGTTATGTTTGTAAGTACTAATACTGTACATTGGACTTGTGACAAATACTAGAGGTAAGAGGAATTCGCTGAAATACAAGATAAGACTTCTTTCGTTTCTTTCTTTTTTTTTTTTTTTTTCAACGGCAAACCTATTCAATAATTAAATTTTGTTTTCAGGTTTTGCTTTATTTAGGATAGTTGCTTATTGATCAAAATAAAATGAATAACTTCTTTAACTTACTCAGGATTTTTCTTTCCATATATGGACCCTAAAATTAGGGGGGGAAAAGTAAGTGTGGCAAAAATAAAAAAAAAACAGAAAAATCAGCACAAGGGACACAACTTACAATCAGAAGGACGCGTCCTTGTGCTGATGCCTCTCCTATTAAGTGAAAATATTCCTCTAGCGATGCCCCCCTCCCAACCCACACTTCAATAATATTCCACTGCATTGGGGGTTAATAGAACTGTTGAAGATGTCATAGGCTCTCATTAAGAGTGCCCAACTATGCTCAGCCTTTCCACCCACCTCCTCCATTTATAGAAGCCATACTACATATTCTGTGAATATAGGTCTGCCCCTTCCATTCATAGATCTCTTTGTATTCATAGAAGCTGTAGTATAGCACATAACCCAGTTGTAGTGTTTTAAATAAACCTTTGTCCTGTTCAGTAAAATCAGGAAAAAAAAAGTTTTTCTTAGTTTGGATAGAATAGGTTAAAACAAAATTAGTATGTACCTTATTGGTGGAAGTATCACTGAAATAACATCCATAAACAGGTCCAATAATGTACATACAGGGGGAGTCCACAATGGTGGGCTGATCCGAGAGTAGAAGCAGGCTCTATTATGGCTAGAAACAATGGAAAAAGGGACAAGCGCCTCCAAGCCAGGTGCATGTGGCGTTCGCTCATCCCCTCCCCTTTCCTGATCTGCCAGGCTCCATACTCGGATAAGGGCCTGGTATGGAATTGGGGGGGGGACCCCATGCCATTTTTTTTTCTTATTTTTCAATAATTGGGTGCCAGCAATTGTAACCGCGAGTCATTTTAAATGGATTTGACTCTTTTTTTTTTCTTTAGAAATTTAATTTTTGCTGTAGCATGTTTTATGCATGCTACAGATGCGCCAAATTACAGGCATATTAAGGGAACCCCCCAGGCACTATATTTAAAGGATTTTTTTATTATTATTATTATTATTATTATTATTGCTTAAAATCAGTTCTCCTGAAAAAAAACTATTATTTTTAAAAAAATCTTTTTTTATTGATACATGTCCCCCAGAGCAGTACCCAGACCCCCCATACCCCTTTTATGGCCATTTACTTGCATATAAGCCTACAAAATGGGTACTTTAAATTTTTCCTGTTTGGCTCCCATAGACTTCAATGGGGTTCACCATTCAGGTTAGAACGTTTCCCCTATTCGGGAGTTCTGCTGCAAACTGAACAGGGTGGTGTTCGGCCCGTCCCTATTCAGATTTCAAGACTGAGGCTTACAACCACTTTAATTGTGAGTGCAATTGTATGTAATACTTTTTATTTATTAAAGATTTATCACACCTAGGTGGTGGGCTCTCTGCCCTTTTTTTATGTTTTATTTGTGTTATTACTATTTTTAATCAATTTTATGCTTGCCTAGTTAACAATTGGGCAACAACATATTAGGTTTGCCTTTACTACCTGGCTTGGTATTATTATTTTGAGTAAATTTCTATGATATTGTATGTTTCTACACTCCTGGTGTGTCAGAGCGGCTGAGGTTCTTGAGAAGGTCAAGAAAAAGAACAGAGAACCCATCCTATCTAGTGGCTCCTACAGGGGTTAGCGCTACAAAACGTAAACTAAACTTGTCCTCCATGAGGGTCAAGTAGATGGCACATAAGCCCCACCCCCCATTCTGGATACCAGGGATGCTAAAGACCTGGTGATCGTCATCACAGGATATCATACACCAGAACTTTGAGAGGGTTGCTCCTAATTTTGAGGAACTTCCCTGAAAGCACCACTTCACAATATCTCAAGGGAATGTGGGCTGAAATCAGCAGGGCAGGGAGCTGCCCATTCGCTTACCCACAGGGCAGTCTTTAATATTGATTGGACTTTGGGCAAACATTTTCTTGGAGTACTCCACCCCCCCCCCCCCCATTCTGAGACATACAGAAAAAAAACAGCTAGAGACAAAAATCAGCTTACTGCAGCAGACCACACAGCGATTGCAATTGGTTCTCAGAGGCTACAGCCTATCATTAGCGCTCACTGACTGGTTAATTGTTAGATATAACCTTTTGGGGCTAAACAAAGTACAGGCAGACAGTCTGTTGTTTCACTGAACGCTGCTTTTTCTTTCGGAGCAGGAACTATACTTTTTATTACTCTTTTGAGGCATAGACAAAACATGAACTCACAAATGTAACACTGCCATCTAGTGGTCATACAATGTAATAGGCACACAGCAATGACATACAGTGGTTGTTGCTGATTAAATACAAACCTTGTATGCTAACACCCCCACTCAACAACTACTATCTATGTCAATCCCATTTCTGATCTAAGATCCACAAATCTGGTTCTAGCTAGTGGCTTTGTCAAAGCATCAGCAATCATTTTTTCCGACTCACAATACACAAGTACAATCACTTTCTGATCAACTAAGTCATGAATGTAATGATGTCTGACATCGATGTGCTTGGTTCTTCCATTAATTTTCTCACTTGTTGCAAGCTTAATGCAAGCCTGATTATCCTCAAATAAGACGGTAGGTTCTGATGTTGCTTCTCCAAGATCCTTGAGTAATTGCTGTAACCACACAACTTCTTGACTGGCATAAGCTGCAGATATGTATTCAGCTTCTGTAGAGGACAATGCCACTGACATCTGTTTCTTGCTGGACCATGATATAGGACTGTCTCCCAATTTTAATAAGTAACCACTTGTGGATTTGCGTGTGCTGTGATCACCTGCCCAATCGGAGTCCACATATCCCAGGAGGTTTAAACCACCACTTGCTGATAGTTTCAAATTTAAGTCTTTTGTCTGTTTCAGATATCTCATAACTCTTTTGATCGCATTCCAGTCTCTTTGACGTGGTTTATCAACTCGCCTGCAAAGAAGAGACATGCTGGCTGCAATGTCTGGACGTGTAGTGGTTGCAATGTAGAGAAGTGCCCCCACTGCTTGTCTGTATTGTTCATTGGATGTGAGAAGATCATCTTCTCCTTCTAACTTTGGATAGACTGTATCCATAGGTGTGCTTGCTCCTTTCGCCTCTGTCATGTTGAATTGCTGAAGAATAGATTCAATTTTTGCACTCTGATTTAACAGGAAACTTCCATCTTTCTCACGCTGGATGTCAATTCCAAGATAATATGTCACTTCACCTAGGTCTTTAGTTTCAAAGTGCTTGTTGAGTACTCCTGTTAACTTTGCAATTTCATTGTCGTTTTTGTGAGCAATGATCAGGTCATCTACATAAATTAGCAGATACATCCACTCAGTGTCTACTTGTTTAGCATATAGGCACGGATCAGCTTTGCTTCTTGTAAATCCTTCATTTAGTAGAACTTGATTAATCTTCAGGTTCCATGCTTGAGCTGATTGTTTAAGGCCATAAAGAGATTTATTCAACTTGCAGACAAGATGCTCTTGTCCCTTTTTCAAATATCCTTCTGGCTGTGACATGTAAATTTCTTCTTCAATATCACCATGTAAGAAAAGCTGTCTTAATATCGTGATGTTTCACAATCATTGTACGCATGGCAGCCACTGTCATTAGTGTTCTGAAAGTACTTTGTTTAGCAAGTGGAGCAAAAGTAGCATCATAGTCCTCACCGAACTTCTGTGAGTAACCTTTAGCAACCAGCCTTGCCTTGTACCGACAGACTTTCCCTTCAGAGTTACATTTGGTTTTAAAAACCCATTTACATCCTATGGCATGTTTACCTTGAGGTAGCTCTGAAAGTGTCCATGTCTGGAGATCTTTGAGTGATGTCATTTCTTCATCAGCGGCTTTATACCATACTTGTTTCTCATGCTTTGGCAGTTTCTGCATCTCTTTCCATGAACCTGGTTCAGTTTGAACAGCTCTGCGAGCTATGTAAGATAAACGTTCAGCTGGAACACCTTTATTGATTCTGGTTGATTTTCTGACTGACGGTATTTCTGGTTCAGTTTCAGGTTTTGATTCTTCTGCAGTTATTTCTATTTCTGTATCACTTTCCTTATTTTCTTGAGTGACTGATGTTGATTCTTTCTCAGTTTGAAAAGTTTGAGTCTGTTGTTCAAACTTTGAGCACACAGAACTTTCATCAATAATCACACTTCTGCTGACTGTTACTTTGTTCGTGTCTTGATGTAAAATCCTGTATCCTTTTTGAGATTCACTGTACCCCACAAGCACACCTTCTTTTGCACATGCATCCCATTTTGTACGTTTTTCTTTTGGAATGTGTACATAGGCTTTACTTCCAAAAATTCTGATGTGTCTTAAATCTGGTTTCCTTTTGTTCCACAGTTCATATGGAGTTTTTGTTGTTGCTTTTCCCGGCAAACGATTTTGAAGATAACATGCAGTTGTGATAGCTTCTCCCCAGTATGTAGTTGGCATATCAGCATCAAATAGCATGCTCCTCCCACTCTCACACAGTGTGCGGTTCATTCTCTCTGCAACTCCATTTTGCTCTGGGTTATATGGAACTGTTGTCTGGAACATAATTCCATGCTTCCTGAGAATGGCTTGTGTTTTCCCACTTGTATATTCTGAGCCATTATCTGTTCGTAGTACTCTGGGCATTCCGCCAAAAATATTATTTACTTGAGCGAGATACTCTTCTAATTTCTCTGGCACTTCATCTTTATTGTGAAGTAGAAATACTGTGGTATACCTGGAGTAATCATCAATGAAGGTCAGGAAGTATTTTTTCTTTCCTGGAGTCATAGTTTTCATTGGACCACAAAGATCTGAATGTATTAAGTCCAGAGGTTTTTGGGATTTGCTGTTGGTCTGCTTGGGAAAAGGTGTCCTTGCCATTTTTCCTTTAATACAGCTGGTACAAATCATTATGTGATCACATGGATTAATCTTAATACCACTTGCATAGTTATTCTCAACTATTTTCTTTATTGTATCAGAATTTCTGTGCCCCAAGCGTCTGTGCCAAGTGTGGATGCAGTTTGAATGTTTATCCTCTTTGGCTATTTTAACCATTTCACTGCAGTTCAGCTGATAGAGTTCATCTATGATTTCAGCCTTTGCAGGCAAGCAATCCCCTTTTGTTATGATACAACTGTCACCCTGAAATGTGACTACATTGCCTTGGTTAGTGAGTTTCTTTACTGACAAAAGGTTGCTTTCAAGATCTGGCACATACAGAACATTCCTCATATGGATCTTTTTAGAGAAATCTGGAGAGATAGGACAGTATAGAAAGCCATCTCCTATTCCCACTGATTTCATAAATTGTCCATTAGCTGTAGTTATCCCTTCTGTTTTGCTTTCATCAAGTTGAGTGAAGAAACTTCGGTCATTTGTCATGTGACTTGTAGCACCTGAGTCCACACACCATGCTTGCACAGAGGTGACACCATTTTTGGATCCGAATGCATACTCCTTTGTTTCTATGACATTCTTAGCTTGTTGCAATGCACTTTGTTTTTGCATTCTAGCTTTCCAGATTCTACAATCTGCTTTTAGGTGTCCTGGTTTCTTGCACACAAAGCATTCCCGCTTTTCTAGCTGCACGTTACTGTGTTTATTTTTGATTTTTGTCTTTAAAGCTGTCTCTGAACACACACTCACATTACTCATGCTTTCAGTTTTGCGCTTGTATTCATCCACAAGCTTGCCTTTAACATATTCCAGTGTCAGATCATCATCTGGACGTGCATCTAGTGCTGTGACAAGTGTCTCATAACTTTCAGGAAGTCCACTTAATAACAGCGCTGCAACATGGAAATCTTTTATGTCTTCTCCAATCCCTCTCAGTCTCTCCACCATCTCTAAGGTCTGTCTTATATAGTCCTGCATGTCCTGGTCTTTCTGTAGCTTAGTTTGATAGAGCTTTCTGATTAAATACAGTTTATTGCTTAGATTAACTCTTTCATGTGCTTTCTGTAACTCTTCCCACATGTCTTTAGCAGTCTGACAGTAACATATATGTATGATTTGATCATCATCTATGCACAGGGAGATTGTGCTCTGTGCTTTCTGATCTCTGTCTAACCACTCCTCTGTGGGCTGTGCAGGTCTTGATTCATTTATACATTTCCATGTACCTTCTCTTATAAGCAGCATTTTCATCTTGAATTTCCAAGATTGGTAGTTCTGATTTGTCAGATTTGCAATGGAGAACTTTGCTGAGGGGATGGCAGCAGCCATTTCTGCTGTTTGTCTTTCTGTTGCTGTCTCCTGTACTCACTTGCTTTAGCTCACTGTATCTGGCTATATCCAGGGGTAATCTGTATTATATCCTGGGCTTCTGTAACATGTCCTGGGCCCATAACCTGTTAGGTATAACCTTTTGGGGCTAAACAAAGTACAGGCAGACAGTCTGTTGTTTCACTGAACGCTGCTTTTTCTTTCGGAGCAGGAACTATACTTTTTATTACTCTTTTGAGGCATAGACAAAACATGAACTCACAAATGTAACACTGCCATCTAGTAGTCATACAATGTAATAGGAACACAGCAATGACATACAGTGGTTGTTGCTGATTAAATACAAACCTTGTATGCTAACATTAATAAAGGTTACAGCACATCATTACCGATCACTGCTTAGTTGCTAGAGGTTACTGCTAGAGTTGAGCGGAAACCTGGATGTTCGGGTTCGACGGGCTTGGCCGAACTTCGCAAAAAAGTTTGAGTTCGGCACCCGAACTTAACCCGAACTTGACCTCGAACCCGAACCCCATTGAAGTCAATGGGGACCCAAACTTTTGAGCACTAAAATGGCTCTAAAAAAGTAATGGAAAGGGCTAGAGGCCTGCAAATGGCAGTAAAATGTTGCTAAGAGCATGGTAAGTGTTCTGCAAACAAATGTGGATAGGGAAATAACTTAAAATAACATAAAATACATAAAAATAAAAAAAATAATCTTGATGTAGGCTGTGTAGGTGGAAGCGGCAGCGGTGGAGGAGGACAAGGTAGCCAAAACTGGTTTTTGTTTTTAATTTAATTTTTTTTTTTAACCACTTTACCCCCAGCCCTATTTCGGACACTTTTTGTTCACAAGTTAAAACCAGTATTTTTTCCTAGAAAACTACTTAGAACCCCCAAACATTATATATATTTTTTTAGCAAAGACTCTGGAGAATAAAATGTCGGTCATTGCAAATTTTTTTGTCACGCGGTATTTGCGCAGCGGTCTTTAAAACGCCATTTTTTTGGAAAAAATTTGAAAAATCACATTTCACTGCATTTAAAAAATACTAAACAGTAAAGTTAGCCTATTTTTTATGTATATTGTGAAAGATGATGTCACGCCGAGTAAATAGATACCAAACATGTTACGGTTTAAAATTGCGCCCCCCCGTGGGATGGCGACAAACTATGGTCAATAGAGATCTCAATCTGCGACGCTTTAAATTTATTTAACGGTTACCAGTTTAGAGTTAGAGTGCAGCTCTTTTTTTTAAATTATTGCCCACGCTCTGACGATCGCGGCGATACCTCACATGTGTGGTTTGAACAGCGATTTCATTTGCGGCTCGACTTGCGTATACGTTTGTTTTTTGTGCGCAAGCTAACGGTGACGGGGGCGGCTAAATTTTTTATTTTTTTTTTCCTATTTATTTTTTCTTTTTTTTTAACTTTATTACAGGTTTTTTTTAAAAAAAAAAATCTGATCACTTTTATTGCTGTCACAAGCAATGTAAACATCCCTTGTGACACCAATATGCAGTGACAGGTACACTTTATGGAGGGATCGAGGGTCTAAAAGACCCTGGACCCCTCCACTACACTTCCCTGTATGCAAAACGCCGAAAACGGCATTTTTGAATACAGCCGTTTTTCAAATCTGCCGCCTTTTGCAGCAGAGTAACCCGGATGTGACGTCATGGACGCCGCCTCCGGGTTACGTCATCGGAGACCCGATCGATGCCGTTTCTGGCATTCATCGGGACTCCATGCAGCCGGCGGACGCGCCGGCTGGGTGCTCGGGGCTCCCGGTGGGACGGGAGCCCCGAGCAAAGCCGCAGAAGGCGGCGGGAGGGGGGGGGGAACGTCCCCTCCCGCCCCCCCCGGGTAACGATCGAGCGGCTCCCGAGCCGCATCGATCATTACCGACGGAAAGCCGACCGTCGGCTTCAAACAACGGTACCAGGATGATGCCTCTAGCTAGAGGCATCATCCTGGTATAACCACTCAAAGTCAGCCGACGTAGATCTACATGGCTGGTCGTTAAGTGGTTAAATTAGGGTACACCCCAAAAGAGTGAGAAAGATCAAAAATACAACAATGGCTGGGTAAGGCCGGTATACATGTCTATTCTGCACAAGGTACGGACAAGTCCTGTGGGATCCATGCCTGGTTCATTTTAATGAACGTGAGCTTGTCCACATTGGCTCTGGACAGGCGGCTGCGCTTGTCTGTGATAACGCCCCCTGCCGTGCTAAATACACGTTCAGATAACAGGCTAGCACCTCCAAAGCGTAAAGGGCAAGCTCAGGCCATATGCCCAATTTGGAGACCCAGAAGTTGAAGGGGGCAGACCCGTCATTCAGTACGCGTGTGCACACATACTGCTCCACTATATTGGTGAAATGCTGCCTCCTGCTAAGACGTTCCATATCAGCTGGTGGTGCTGGTTGTTGCGGCGTGTTGAGAAAGCTTTTCCACATTTCGGCCATGCTAACCCTGCCTTCTGAGGTGCTGGCGGTGCCCCAGCTGCGTTGGCTACCTCTTCCTCCTCCTCTGCCTTCGCCTTGTGCTTCCACTGTGCCCCCGCTGTCAGGTGGAAATGCCAACAACAGCGCGTCAACCAGCGTGCGCTTGTACTCACGCATCTTATGATCACGCTCCAGTGAGGGAATTAGGGACTCTACGTTGTCCTTGTAATGGGGATCCAGCAGTGTGGCCACCCAGTAACCTGCACAAGTTATAATGTGGGAAACTTGGCGGTCGTTGCGGAGACACTGCAGCATGTAATCGCTCACGTGTGCCATGCTGCCCAGAGGCAACGAAAAGCTGTCCTCTGTGGGAGGTGTATCGTCTGTGTCCTCTGTATCCCCCCAGCCATGCACCAGTGATGGCCATGAGCTGGTCTGGGTGCCACCCTGCTGTGAACATGGTTCCTCCTCCTCCATGTCCTCCTCTTCATCCTCCACCTCGGCATCCTCCAGAACTGTGCCCTTGCTGGACATTTGTGTACCTGGCGCTTGTGGGTGCAGGAACCCACCCTCAGAGCCACTTGTGAATGACTGCCCTGAAAGCCTTGGAAATGATCCCTCTTCCTCCTCCTCCTCCTGTGCCACATCCTCGTCCATCATCGCCCGATTTGTTATTTCAAGGAGGCATAGAAGTGGGATAGTAACGCTGAGCACGGCCTCATCAGCACTGGCCATGTTGGTGGATTACTCGAAACAGCGCAACAAGGCACACAGGTCTCGCATGGAGGCCCAGTTATTGGGGGTGAAGTGGTGCTGTTCCGCAGAGCAACTCACGTGTGCATGCTGCAGCTGAAACTACACTATCGCCTGCTGCTGCTCGCAGTCTGGCCAGCATGTGCAAGGTGGAGTTCCACCTTGTGGGCATGTCACATATGAGGCGGTGAGCGGGAAGACGAAGATACGCTGCAGCGCTGACAGGCGAGCAACAGCAGTGTGAGAACGCCGAAAGTGCGCACAGACAGCCCGCACTTTCTGCAGCAGCTCTGACATATTGGGGTAATTTTTAAGGAACCTCTGCACCACCAAATTCAGCACATGCGCCAGGCGAGGGATGTGCATCAAACCGGCTATGCCCAGAGCTGCTACAAGATTTCGCCCATTATCGCACACCACCAGGCCGGGCTTTAGGCTCACTGGCACCAACCACTCATCGGTCTGTTGTTCAATGCCCCTCCACAACTCCTGCGCGGCGTGGGGATTTTCCCCCAAACAGGCAAGTTTTAAAACTGCCTGCTGTCGTTTACCCCTGTTTGTGCTGAAGTTGGTGGTAAAGGTGCTACGCTGACCGGATGAGGAGGCGGTAGAGGATGAGGAAGCGGAGGAGTTAGCAACAGGAGGCAAACTGAAGTGCCCTGCAATCCTTGGTGGTGGAAGGGCATGCGCCAAACTGCTATCCGCCTCAGGCCCAGCCGCCACTGCATTTACCCAGTGTGCTGTTAGGGAGATATATAACGTCCCTGACCATGCTTACTGGTCCACGTATCCGTAGTTAGCTGGACCTTGCCACAGATGGCGTTGCGCAGTGCACACCTAATTTTGTCCCCCACTTGGTTGTGCAGGGAAGGGATGGCTCGCCTGGAAAAGTAGTGGTGGCTGGGCACGACGTACTGTGGGACAGCCACAGCCATAAGGCTTTTAAAACTCTGCGTCTCCACCAGACAGAATGACAGCACTTTAAAGGCCAGGAATTTTGAAATGCTGGCATTCAGGGCCAGGGATCACGGGTGGGTTGGGGGTACTTCCTCTTCCACTCCAGTGTTTGGGAGATAGAGAGCTGAACGCTTCCATAGGACATTGTGGAGATGGTTGGTGACCCAGGTGGTGGTGTTGCTGGCTGACCCTCTGTTTGCGGGGTGGCAGGTGCCACTGTCACTACAGAGGTGGATGAAGAGGCCGAGAATGCAGCAGAAGAAGAAGCAGGAGGAACCAGAGACCTTTCTTGGTTTTTGAGGTGTCTACTTCACTGCAGCTCGTGCTTTGCACTTAGATGCCTGGTCATGCAGGTTGTGCTCAGGTTCAGAACGTTTATGCCTCGATTCAGGCTCTGATTGCACAGCATGCAAACCACTCGTGTCTTGTCATCAGCACATTGTCTGAAGAACTGCCATGCTGGGGAACTCATTGGAGCTGGCTTTGGTGTGCTCAGTCCCTTGCTGCATTGGGCAGTAGCAGGCGTACTGTCTAGGGGACGGCCGCTCCGCTTTTGCACCCTGCTCCCTCTTCTGCTGTGCTGGTGGCTCTGTGCGACCACCGCCTCTTCCTCCGAACTACACAGGTCACCTGCATGACGTTGATTCCATGTGGGGTCCAGTACCTCATCGTCCTCCACATCATCTTCCACCCAGTCTTCACCCCTGCCCTCCTTGTCGGTCTGCACAATTTTGAAAGCCCCAGCAGTTGGCACCTGTGTTTCATCATCATCCGAGATGTGCTGCGATGGTCCTCCCATGTACTCATCTTGAAACATAAGTGGTTGGGCATCAATGCACTAAATCTCTTCCACTTCTGGGGCAGGGCTAGGTGGATGGCCATGGGAAACCCTGCTAACAGAGTCATCAAAAAGCAGAAGAGATTGCTGTATGACTTGGGGCTCAGTCTGCTTGGCTGATTCGCAAGGGGGTGAGGTGAAAGACTGATGGACATCGGCTGCAGGTGCCAACTCTGATCTTTCAGCAGAAGACTTGGTGGGAGACAATGTGGTGGCACTGGAGGCACTGTCAGCAACCCAATCTACTATCGCCTGTACTTGTTCTGGCCTCAACATTCGTAGAGCCGCATTAGGCCCGACCAAATACTGCTGCAGGTTCTGTCTGCCTACTTGCACCTGAGGAAGGTGTTTCACTTGTGCGTGTAGCTGGCACAGATCGACCACGTCCTCTTATTGCAACAGGAGCTCCACCAGCAGCACCACGACCAGGGCCACGTCCCTTATTTGGCGTTCTCCTCATATTTCTTAAATTTAGGATCTTGCCCTAAATGGGTGTTTTTTGAATAGCAGAATAGAACAACAGTATCTAAAGGGTGTATCTCACATGTACAGATACAGACTAGGCCGCAATTTAAGATTTTTCCCCTAAATGGGTGTTTTTTGAGTAGCAAAATAGAACAACAGTATCTAAAGGGTGTATCTCACAGTAACATATGCAGCAAACGCTGCAAAATTATTTTTTTTGCCCTAAATGGGTGTTTTTTGAATAGCAGAAAAGAACAACAGTATGTTGTGTATTTTGCCCAAAAAGGGTGTTTTTTTTACTAACACAATATGACAGCAGCTTGAATTCTACACGTATAGATGCAGCAAGCAAGGGCTATAAAATTGTGGATTTTAGCCCAAAAAGGGTGTTTTTAAAAATCCAGAAAATTATAGCTAAATATAGCTTAAAATGTGCACTGAATAATGCGGCAGAGTCCCAAGATGGAGAGTAATGCCAGAAATGGGTGTTTTTTCAAACCCTGAAAATTATTGCAGTATTTCAAGCTTGTTTTTATCATACATGCAGCACGCAAGGGCTGTAAAATTGTGTATTTTGCCTAAAAATTTTGTTTTTTTGCTAACACAATATGACAGCAGCTTGAATTCTACACGTACAGATGCAGCAAGCAAGGGCTATAAAATTGGGGATTTTAGCCCAAAATGGGTGTTTTTAAAAACCCAGAAAATTATAGCTATATATAGCTTAAAATGCGCACTGAATAATGCGGCAGAGCCCCAAGATGGAGGGTATTGCCAGAAATGGGTGTTTTTTCAAACCCTAAAAATGATTGCAGTATTTCAAGCTTGTTTTGTCACACATGCAGCAATCAAGGGCTGTAAAATTGTGTATTTTGCACAAAAAAGGGTGTTTTTTTACTAACACAATATGACAGCAGCTTGAATTCTACACGTACAGATGCAGCAAGTAAGGGCAATAAAATTGGGGATTTTAGCCCAAAAAGGGTGTTTTAAAAAACCCAGAAAATTATAGCTATATATAGCTTAAAATGCGCACTGAAATATGTGTCAGAGCCCCAAGATGGAGGGTATTGGCAGAAATGGGTGTTTTTTCAAACCCTGAAAATTATTGCAGTATTTCAAGCTTATTTTTATCACACATGCAGCAAGCAAGGGCTGTAAAATTGTGTATTTTGCCCAAAAAGGGTGTTTTTTTACTAACCCAATATGACAGCAGATGTGTAGGAAGATCCCACGCTATGGAAGTCAGGGGAAGGGGGAAAAAAGGCTGCAGCCTCCCTGGAATATAGCCAAAGACTATATCAAGAGTGTAAGTAGATAAGGCTAGGGAATATGGCGCTGCCAGATAGGTAATGGGTAGTAAAGCAAATGGACTATAGTACAGTATATCCAGAGGTTGGTATATGAATAATATATAAATAATCTGCTATATGCCCACAAATATATTAGTTAAGAAAATGTGCACTAAGCCAATAAATAATGCAATAGAAAAAATATATATAAAAAAATACTACAATTGAAAAGATATATACATCCAATATATGAAAATATAGCAGTGATAAGATCATAAAGTGCTTAGTGATATAACCTGGTAAAATAACTCCCAGTAAAGTGATCCAGTGGCATAAGGTGCAAACAGGGGCGGACTGGGAACCCTCAGGGCCCCAGGCAAAATAAATCAAGGGCCCCTTCCAGGCCCCACCCATGTTCCGCCTCCAGCCACACCCTTGCCATGCCTCCCTCCACACCCACACCCCGCCTCCAGCCACACCCACAATTAAACAACATAACATAGCTCACTGATATCTAGGCCAAGTTGGCTCCTCTTACCTTAATTACAGTTGCTGGCTGGCAGGCTGTGGTCTTGCTGGCAGGCTGTGGTCTTGCTGGCTACCGCTGGCAGGCTGTGGTCTTGCTGGATACCACTGGCAGGTTGTGGGCCTGTGGCTGGCACTGGCAGGCTTGGTGGCAGTGGCTGGCTCTGGCAGGCTTGCTGGCTGGCAGGCTGTGGCTGGCAGGCTGTGGCTTGCTGGCTGGGCGCTGGCAGGCTGTGGCTTGCTGGCTGGGTGGCTGGCAGGCTGTGGGCCTGTGGCTTGCTGGCTGTGGGCCTGTGGCTGGCAGGCTGTGGCTTGCTGGCTGGGTGCTGGCAGGCTGTGGCTTGCTGGCTGGGGGGCTGGCAGGCTGTGGGCCTGTCGCTTGCTGGCTGTGGGCCTGTGGCTGGCACTGGCAGGCTTGCTGGCTGGCTAGCAGGCCGTGGCTTGCTGGCTGGCTGTGGCTTGCTGCCTGTGGGCCTGTGGCTGGCACTGGCAGGCTGACTGGCTGGCAGGCTGTGGCTTGTTGGCTGGAAGGCTTTGGCTTGCTGGCTGTGGGCCTGTGGCTGGCACTGGCAGGCTTGCTTGCTGGCTAGCAGGCTGTGGTTTGCTGGCTGGCTGGCAGGCTGTGGCTTGCTGGTTGTGGGCCTGTGGCTGGCACTGGCAGGCTTTCTGGCAGGATGTGGGCCTATGGCTTGCTGGCTGTGGGCCTGTGCCTGGCACTGGCAGGCTTGCTGGCTAGCAGGCTGTGGCTTGCTGGCTGGCTGGCAGGCTGTGGCTTGCTGGCTGTGGGCTTGTGGCTGGCACTGGCAGGCTTTCTAGCTGGCTGTGGGCCTATGGCTTGCTGGCTGTGGGCCTGTGGCTGGCACTGGCAGGCTTACTGGCTGGCAGGCTGTGGGCCTGTGGCCAGGGGTGGACTGAGTGGTCAGACATTTTGGACGTGGCCTGAGGGCCTGGCCGGAAAGGGGGGGGCCAGGCCGACAAAGGGGCCCGTCGCCCAGTACAAAATTAACTCACCCGGCGATACGTAGTGGGAGGAGGGGAGGGGCCCGGCGGCTGGCGCTGCTTCAGTGTGAGGAGGGGAGCTTGGGAGGGGCCCGGCGGCCATCGCTGCTTCAGTGAGAGGAGGGACCCAGGCTAGCGCTGTATTTCCATGGTGTCCTCTGTGCAGGGGGCATGTCGGCGTCGCATACTGACAATCCCTGGCGGTTTCTGTTTGATTGTGAGTAGTTCTTGTAACATATGGCCTCTATGTGAAATCCAGCTCAACTCAATGGTCTCTTCTGTGAGGAATAATGTGTATGTACATTTGCATTATCCCACACAATTTTAATAAAAATATATGAAAAATATATGATTCATATATTTTTATTAAAATTGTGTGGGATAATGCAAATGCACACATTATTCCTCAGAGGAGAGACTATTGAGTTGAGCTGGATTTCACATAGAGGCCATGTGTTACAAGAACTACTCACACAATCAAACAGAAACAGGGGATTTGAGGAAGAGGGAACTCCTTTGCAAATTGCAAGGCATCAGCAACTAATCCAGCTCCACTCAATGATCTCTCCTGTGAGGAATAATGTGTACATTTGCATTATCCCCCACAATTTTAATAAAAATATATGAATCATATATTTTTATTAAACTTGTGTGGGATAATGCAAATGTACTATGTACACATCATTCCTCACAGGAGAGACCATTGAGTGGAGCTGGATTTCATGCCACAAGAACTACTCACAATAAAACAGAATGAAACCGCCGCCAGGGATCGATGGATGAAGGGCTTGAAGAAGACAATCGCAGGAATCCACTGAAGTTCTTTACTGGATTGTCGTATGTATCACGCCCTATGGAGGCGGGGTACGTGAACGTCACGTCAGTATGTGACGCCGACACGCCCCCGCACATAGGACACCATCAGCAATGGAAATCCAGTGCTAGCCTGGGCCTCACCTCCTCTCACTAAACCAGCAACGGCTGTCGGGCCCCTCCCCACCTCCCACAGAAGCAGCGGCGCCGCCGGGCCCCTCCCCAGCTCCCCTCCTCCCACTGAATCAGCGCCGGGCCCCTCCCCTCTATCCACTACTTATCGCCAGCCGGGTGAGTTGATTTTATACTGGGCGACGGGCCCCCTTGCCGGCTGGGCCCCCCCTTCCTGGCTTTCCGGCCGGGCCCTCGGACCACGTCCGAAGAGCCCAACCGCTCAGTCCGCCCCTGGGTGCAAACACATATAATAGTGACTCTAGTGGCTTAAAGAACTCTCCCTCAAAGCAGCAGCCACAGCCTTTCCCTAGTACACAACAAAATCTCTGTAGCTCACTGAGTTGAAGTTCTGATTAAAGAATAATGATTCTGTCCTCCTCCTATTCTCTCCCCCAAAGCAGCACGCACAGCCTTGCCCTACACTAGATAGAGGAGAGTGACGTGTATGTGACTCCAGCTTATATAGAGGCTGGGTAACATGCTGCACTGGCCAATCACAGCCATGCCATTAGTAGGCATGGCTGTGATGGCTTCTAAGGGCACACCAGTTAAACGCATGTGGATTGGCTGCTCTGCATCTTTTTTTTAATGCGCCATTAGGGTTCGCTCAACCCTAGCTACTGCACATCATTACTGCTAACTAATTGGTTGCTAGAGATTACAGCAGATCACTACTGTTCATTGATTGGTTGCTACAGGGAGGCTCACAATGTGCTTTCAGAGCCATCCACTAGATAGTGCCTATTTCGGCTTGGGAGTTCAGAGAGATTTTGCATGAGGAGCTCATTTAACCGTTTGCAGTGATTCCTTGTGGAAGCACTTTCATGGTTGTGTACATTATCCTTTTTTCACCGCATGTTGATGTTTTGGACCTGAGCACTTTTTGCACTATATAAATATTTGCACTATAATCTTTGCACTTTTTTTGCACAATTTTTGCACATCATACATGGACTTGATATCTATGGATTTGCTAATGTGAGATGAGTTATTTATGTGTTTACTACCTTCCTCAGGACTTAAAGCAATGGATCCCAATGGCAGGTTCACCCAGTACGAGTTTTAATTCCATGTCCTCGTGTTGAGGTTAACAGGCAAACCAATAGGCAAACTTCACTCAAACCAATTATACAGCCATCTTTCACAGGTCACCCCACCCTGAAAGGGCTAGACCTGCCTCACTGTCTAGGTTATACCCCACTCGTTATTCTGGAGACCTCTAGCAGCTACATAGGCTCTTGCACTGCCTACACTATACAACAGGGTTCCCAACCCTAACTATGGTAACATCTAGTAGCCAATTTAGAAAACTACAGTGGTCACCGCTTCAGTGATACCAGCCAACTGATTACTTCCAGAGCAAGAGGGAATGTACACCTTTATTTTATTCTGTTACTACTTTTGAAACAGTCTAAGACAATGTTTGCAACTGGAAATGTGGCAGATTTCAACAGAGATTTGGTGGTAACTTCCTATAATGAAAGGAGGATATTGTGAAACTGATCTGCTTTGTTTTACACGCAGAACTTTTGTAATTGCATTTAAAAAATAGTCCTTTCCTCACCACTTCATTCCTGTCATATGTACCCTCTTTTCATTGTATAAAGGCTCTCAATATAGTGATTTTGGGGGGGGGGAAATAGTGCATCCCAAACAACTGATGCTCTTATAAATAAATCTGTATATACCAAAAAACGAAAAATAAATTACAAACCCTTAGAGCCGGTTCACACTATTACGACTTGCCAGGCGACTTGGTCAGCCTGGCAGTGGCAAGGCGTGCACCGTCGGGTCCATTGAGTAGTACAGGACCGGTTCTAATAGGAGAGACACAAGTCGCTCCGACTTAGAAAAAGGGTCCTGTACTACTTCGGGGCGACCTGGGAGAGACTTGCATAGACATTCATTTTATGAAGTCCGTGCAAGTCGCGCCGAAGTCGCCCCCTAAGTCGGAGCGACCTAATGTGAACGGGGGCTTACAGTACATATCAAATGCAAAGTAGTATTAGTGTACATAGCAAGGTCCATAAAGACATGAATGAGCAAGTTTGGGGTGGAGGAACTTTACTGGCCTGCACTTCAACCCAATAGAATACCTTGGGGATGAATTAGAGCAGAGACTGCGAGCCAGGCCTTCTCGTCCACATCAGTGCCTGACCTCACAAATACACTTCTGGAAGAATGGTCAAACATTTCCATAGACAAACTCCTAAACCTTGTGGACAGCCTTCACAGAAGAGTTGAAGCTGTTATAGTTGCAAAGGGTTTCCTGACCTCAACCCGATAGAATACCTTTGGGATGAATTAGAGCGGAGACTGCGAGCCAAACCTTCTCATCCCACATCAGCATCTGACCTCAATTATACATGTAGCAGGATTCCCAGCCATTTTGCTGGATATGGGTCCGTCTGGGTTATCGCTAGCAACAACAGCACATTTAAGCATGTTCTCCAAGTGTAATCACTGAGACAATGACCAGTCCAGTATCTTTGGGTTTTTATATTTATTGAGAACTTGGATGGGAGAAGGGATGAGTAGGATACTCCTTTGGCTCAACTATGCACAATTTGCTGGGGACAACTATAAAATGCTTGTTGGCGCTAACTTGATGCTAGCTTGATGCCGGTCAACGCTGGCTATCCACTACTTATCGCCAGCCGGGTGAGTTGATTTTATACTGGGCGACGGGCCCCCTTGCCGGCTGGGCCCCCCCTTCCTGACTTTCCGGCCGGGCCCTCGGACCACGTCCGAAGAGCCCAACCGCTCAGTCCGCCCCTGGGTGCAAACACATATAATAGTGACTCTAGTGGCTTAAAGAACTCTCCCTCAAAGCAGCAGCCACAGCCTTTCCCTAGTACACAACAAAATCTCTGTAGCTCACTGAGTGGAAGTTCTGATTAAAGAATAATGATTCTGTCCTCCTCCTATTCTCTCCCCCAAAGCAGCACCCACAGCCTTGCCCTACACTAGATAGAGGAGAGTGACGTGTATGTGACTCCAGCTTATATAGAGGCTGGGTAACATGCTGCACTGGCCAATCACAGCCATGCCATTAGTAGGCATGGCTGTGATGGCTTCTAAGGGCACACCAGTTAAACGCATGTGGATTGGCTGCTCTGCATCTTTTTTTTAATGCGCCATTAGGGTTCGCTCAACCCTAGCTACTGCACATCATTACTGCTAGCTAATTGGTTGCTAGAGATTACAGCAGATCACTACTGTTCATTGATTGGTTGCTACAGGGAGGCTCACAATGTGCTTTCAGAGCCATCCACTAGATAGTGCCTATTTCGGCTTGGGAGTTCAGAGAGATTTTGCATGAGGAGCTCATTTAACCGTTTGCAGTGATTCCTTGTGGAAGCACTTTCATGGTTGTGTACATTATCCTTTTTTCACCGCATGTTGATGTTTTGGACCTGAGCACTTTTTGCACTATATAAATATTTGCACTATAATCTTTGCACTTTTTTTGCACAATTTTTGCAAATCATACATGGACTTGATATCTATGGATTTGCTAATGTGAGATGAGTTATTTATGTGTTTACTACCTTCCTCAGGACTTATAGCAATGGATCCCAATGGCAGGTTCACCCAGTACGAGTTTTAATTCCATGTCCTCGTGTTGAGGTTAACAGGCAAACCAATAGGCAAACTTCACTCAAACCAATTATACAGCCATCTTTCACAGGTCACCCCACCCTGAAAGGGCTAGACCTGCCTCACTGTCTAGGTTATACCTCACTCGTTATTCTGGAGACCTCTAGCAGCTACATAGGCTCTTGCACTGCCTACACTATACAACAGGGTTCCCAACCCTAACTATGGTAACATCTAGTAGCCAATTTAGAAAACTACAGTGGTCACTGCTTCAGTGATACCAGCCAACTGATTACTTCCAGAGCAAGAGGGAATGTACACCTTTATTTTATTCTGTTACTACTTTTGAAACAGTCTAAGACAATGTTTGCAACTGGAAATGTGGCAGATTTCAACAGAGATTTGGTGGTAACTTCCTATAATGAAAGGAGGATATTGTGAAACTGATCTGCTTTGTTTTACACGCAGAACTTTTGTAATTGCATTTAAAAAATAGTCCTTTCCTCACCACTTCATTCCTGTCATATGTACCCTCTTTTCATTGTATAAAGGCTCTCAATATAGTGATTTTGGGGGGGGGGGGGGGGGGGGAATAGTGCATCCCAAACAACTGATGCTCTTATAAATAAATCTGTATATACCAAAAAACTAAAAATAAATTACAAACCCTTAGAGCCGGTTCACACTATTACGACTTGCCAGGTGACTTGGTCAGCCTGGCAAGGCGTGCACCGTCGGGTCCATTGAGTAGTACAGGACCGGTTCTAATAGGAGAGACACAAGTCGCTCCGACTTAGAAAAAGGGTCCTGTACTACTTCGGGGCGACCTGGGAGCGACTTGCATAGACATTCATTTTATGAAGTCCGTGCAAGTCGCGCCGAAGTCGCCCCCTAAGTCGGAGCGACCTAATGTGAACGGGGGCTTACAGTACATATCAAATGCAAAGTAGTATTAGTGTACATAGCAAGGTCCATAAAGACATGAATGAGCAAGTTTGGGGTGGAGGAACTTTACTGGCCTGCACTTCAACCCGATAGAATACCTTGGGGATGAATTAGAGCAGAGACTGCGAGCCAGGCCTTCTCGTCCACATCAGTGCCTGACCTCACAAATACACTCCTGGAAGAATGGTCAAACATTTCCATAGACAAACTCCTAAACCTTGTGGACAGCCTTCACAGAAGAGTTGAAGCTGTTATAGTTGCAAAGGGTTTCCTGACCTCAACCCGATAGAATACCTTTGGGATGAATTAGAGCGGAGACTGCGAGCCAAACCTTCTCATCCCACATCAGCATCTGACCTCAATTATACATGTAGCAGGATTCCCAGCCATTTTGCTGGATATGGGTCCGTCTGGGTTATCGCTAGCAACAACAGCACATTTAAGCATGTTCTCCAAGTGTAATCACTGAGACAATGACCAGTCCAGTATCTTTGGGTTTTTATATTTATTGAGAACTTGGATGGGAGAAGGGATGAGTAGGATACTCCTTTGGCTCAACTATGCACAATTTGCTGGGGACAACTATAAAATGCTTGTTGGCGCTAACTTGATGCTAGCTTGATGCCGGTCAACGCTGGCTAACGCTGGCTGCTGCCTGTTAACACTGAACCGACTTCTGATCACCTCCTTATGACTCAAAGTCCTTGTTGAAGCTCCCTTTGGCACTCCTTGCTGAGGTAGCTACTTTATCACTGCTGCACTGCTGAACACTTGTATGTTTCAGTGCCCGCACCGGCACCCTCTCTTGCACACTTATCTTCAGGGCTTAGACTCTGACACCCCCTTTTCTAAGCCTTCTCTACTGGTTAGCTCTCCCTAACGGCTCCCTCTTCGCGGATCCCTCTGACCTTTCCGGAGTGGTCCCCTATCCTAAGCAGACCCCTGGGCAGTTTACAGTACTCATGATACTGCTTTCCTGGAAACCTCTGCCAAGCAGCTCCACTCGGTCCACAGCACACTGGATCCCTCTCTGCAGCTCAGCTCAACCTTCCGTCCTCTAGGCCGACTGCCCAGGACACTATCCTCACGCTGAAAGGAGGAGAGACAAGCGTCACCCTCCTCCTAGGACTCTGCTTTCCGCCAAAGACGCTCTGTCATGTGCCCCCCTCAGACTTATACCCCATCCCAGGATGCACTGCGGCAGATTCTGCCCTCTGGGATAGATACAAGCCCTGGTGTGCTATTGGCCAGGTTTCCACCACTGTCCAAAGGGAGCCCTCATTGGACACAGTGGGGAGACTCCCCAAGCTCAACAGGCACACCTAAGAACACCTAGCTGAACAATCAGGCCCCCCTGATAAGCAGACAGGGCCTTCCTTATGGTTTTCCCAGCACCTACCTAGGAGGGTGCTACATACACTTCTGGAAGAATGGTCAAACGTTCCTATAGACACACTCCTAAATCTTGTCGATGGCCTTCCCAAAAGAGTTGAAGCTGTTATAGCTGCAAAGGGTGGGCCAACTCAATATTGAACCCTACGGACTAAGAATGGAATGCCATTAACCACTTGTCAACCAGCAGCTGCAATTATACGGCAGCAGGTCGGCAGGTTCCCGCGATCGCCGTACCTGTACGGTGGTTCACAGGAGCAATCCTGGGGGCGTGTGCGCCCACTCACTAGAGAGGAAGCCGATCTACGGGGCTGGTGGCGGCGATTGTTGCCAGGCACCTGCGATTGCTCCCCGTGAAGAGAGAACGGCGGTTTGCTGTTATAAAAACAGCAGACCGTTGTTCTCTCGGCTATCAACAGAGGGCTCCTGTGTTTCTCCTATTTAGAAACACAGGTCTCTGTGTTGATTTTACAAGCCCATCCCCCCCACAGTTAGAAAACACCTCCTAGGGACACATTTAAACCTTTGATCGCCCCTGGGTTAACCCCTTCCCTACCAGTGTCATGATTACAGTAACATTGCATATGTTTAGCACTGAATACTGTAGTACCTCACTGGTCCCCCCAAAAGTGTAAACAAAATGTCAGCTAGGGGTCCAATCTGTCCACCGCAATGTCGCAGTCCCGCTAAAAATTGCAGAAAAAAAATAAAAAATTAAAATGACATAAATCTTTCCCCTAGTTTGTACACACGATAACTTTTGCGCAAACCAATCAATATACGCTTATTGGGATTTTTTTTTACCAAAAATATGTAGCAGAATACAAATTGGCCTAAAAGGATGAAAAAATTTGATTTTTAATTTTTTTTTTATAGCAAAATGTGAAAAATGATTTTTTTTTTTTTTTTTCAGAATTGTCGCTCTTTTGTTGTTTATAGCGCAAAAAATAAAACTTGCACAGGCAATCAAATACCGCCAAAGCGGGAAAAAGGACATCGATTTTTTTTTGGTACGGTGTTGCAATTGTCAGTTGAAGTAACGCAGTGCCGAATCGCCAAAAATGGCCTGGTCATTAAGGGGGAAAAAATCTTCCGGTCCAGAAGTTGTTAAAGTTAATGTGCGTGTAAAGGCAGGCAATATAGTGTATGTGTATGCATGTTCCTGCCATGGCCCAGGTTACATGGACCACAAAAATGGAATATACAGCAAATGATTGGCTAAACCACACAAGCGCTTACTTTTTTGTGCCTCAATTTTTTCTTTGTATTGGCTTTTCAAAATACCAAATGCAGTGATATAAAGGCTGGAGAAAGACTTCAGTGCAGCATGATACTTTGGTAGTAAAAGTGTACATTTTGTATAGAGATGTACACATCAGACCAAAAGAAAGACAACTGAGGGTGCTCCAGGGACAGAGGAATTTGGTCTCAAAAGAGAAGGTCTCTCCAAATGGGGGACAGTTGGGCGCTATGGTGTATACAATGTGGTGTATAATGCTGAAGGACTTTAGGAAACCCCTGAGTCTGTAGAGAGAACAGAACCACACCAAGTCCTAAAGCTGGAAACACAAGCTCAGTTCCTGATTTTAGAGATTTATAAATTATTATTGAGCTTTGGTTAAGGCTCCATTCATACTTGTGTAACTTGTCATGCAACTTTGGACATCAAAGTTGTTTGACAAGTCGTTCCCCATGTTTTACAATGATGCCTATTCATATATGTGTGACCAAAAGTTGCAGTTAGGTCCCTTTCACACTTGTGACCTAAAAGTTAATTTTGCTATGATTTTTTTGGTCGCAATTTGGACTTAACCACTTGCCGACCGCTGCACGACTATATACGGCGGCGGTCAGCCCCTCCTGGGCAAAGTGACGTATGGGCACGTCACTTGCCCACGAGCCTGTAGGGGGCGAGCGAGCGCCGCTGACGGTGCGCTCTCGCTCGTTCCTTGACAACCCCGCACGAGTGACCGGCAGCTCCGATGTCCGCCGGCCACTTATGATCTCCCGCAGGGGAGGGAGAAAGGCAGACGGCTGATGTAAACACAGCCGTCTGTCATTCTCCCTTAGATCATCACAGAGGCTATGCGATCCTGCTATGTAGGATCATATGTCTCTGTTATGATCTAACAAGCCACGCCCTTTGACAGTTAGAAGCACGCCCCTAGGGACACATTTAAACCCTTGATCACCAATAAAGTTAACCCCTTCCCTGCCAGTGTCATTTTTACAGTAACAGTGCATATGTATAGCACTGATTACTGTAGCAATGTCACTGGTATCCCCAAAAGTGTCAAAAATGTCAGTCAGGGGTCTGATCTGTCCGCCGCAATGTCGCAGCCCCGCAAAAAAAAATCGCAGATCGCCGCCATTACTAGTTTAAAAAAAAACAATAAAAATTACATAAATCTTTCCCATAGTTAGTAAACGCGATAACTTTTGCGCAACCCAATCAAAATACGCTTATTGCGATTTTTTTTTACCAAAAATATGTAGCAGAAAACAAATTGGCCTAAAATGTTAAAAAAAGTTTGATTTTTACATTTTTTTTTGTGAGAATTTCATATAAAAAAATGTGAAAAATATTGTTATTTTTTCAAAATTGTTGCTCTTTTTTTGTTTATAGCGCAAAAAGTAAAAATCGCCAGGTGATCAAATACCACCAAAAAAAAGCTCTGTTTGTAGAAAAAAAAGGATGTCAATTTCATTTGGGTACAGCGTCGCACGACCGCGGAATTGTCCGTTAAAATCGTGCAGTGCCGAATCGCAAAATAGGGCCTGGTCTTTGAGCAGCCAAATCCTCCGGGGCTTAAAGCGGAGTTCCACCCGAAATTTATACTTACCTCCATCTTCTCGCTCCCGGTCACCTGAAAAACAAATGGATAATCGCAATTTATTTTTTTTTTTCACTTACCTTTTAGAGAAAATATACTCACCTTACTTCCTTCTTCCTCCCCTCGGCGGCCACGGCGATTGGTCACTTCCTGGCTTTTGCAATGATTCCTGGGAGCTGAACGTCATCGCTCCCAGGAATCATTGCGCCTGCACCGGCCCCGACTTCAGTTCCGGGGCGCGCGCATCATTCCCTTCTAAACAGCTTCTGGGCATGCCCAGAAGCTGTGGAGGGATGACGCGCGCGACCCGGAAGTGACGTCGGGGCCGGTGCAGTGCATCGTGGGACCGAAGAAGGAGGAAGAGGACCGAAGAGGACGCGGAAGAGGATCGCGCTGGCTTCAAGCTGCCCACACCCGAGATGGCAGCGCTGGAGAAGACAATTTCAAGGTAAGTATTTCTCCTGAAAGGTAAGTGCAACCCGGGACAGATCAGAGGCTAGCCATTGTGGAATGTGCTAGCCCTGACTGTCCCGGGGGTATTTTTATAAAAAAATGTATAACTAGGGTGGAACTCCGCTTTAAGTGGTTAAGGCAATGCCTGTGTAATCTGTGGCTATGGACCTCAAAACGCATCAAAGTCGGACCAAAGCAGTGCAGGGACTACTTTGAAGTCGTTGCGACTTGAAGTCGCACAGATATGAACGGTAATCATTGGAATTCATGGGGTAGGACTTTTCACGCGGCTTTGCAGTCTCAAGTCGCAGGACAAGTCGCACAAGTGGGAAAAAGGATTTGTTTTAATTTCACAGCTTTTACACTTGACTCTATGAACACAGTATTTCAATGTAGAAGAGTGTACTTTTAGTAACTCAACACTAGATGGCTAGAAAATGGTCCAAGCAGCTTATTGGTTGGGGAGGAGCATGCTCAGCTTTGGGGCACAGTAGAGTAGGAAGTAAACTGCCTGTGTATAATGTCACTTGGCTCCTAGAATTCTAGTGTCTTATCTCGTCCTCGGATTCTTCTCCATAGCAGGTAAGAATCTCTTCTTCTCTCAGTCACATTATGTCCCCTAGTAGTATGATAACAGGAGGAGACTGTTCAGCAGTGTATGTTCTTTCAGTTGGCATTATTACAGTGTTATAAAAGGAGCAATATAGAAAATAGCTGAAATGCTGTGATATAACAAGTATACTGTATTTTTATTTCTATTAAGGTATCATTTTTGCCAAACCTTAATAAAGGAATGACTTTATTAGTGATATAGCTTTTATTTCCTCATTAAGTGTTATCTATTAATGAGATCTAGTGTAAGAACCAGTTCACACTTTAGCAATGTCAGACATCGCATATGGAAAAGATGATTCGCACCGCACTGCTCTGCAAATCACATGCGATGTCGGTGCGATGCAAATTCAGCCATACAGATTGCATGGCTGAATTTGCATTGCATTCAGACCAAAGTCGCACAGGACCCTTATTTTGGTCTGAACTGACAGTTTGCACTGCGATATGCAAACCTATCTGGGGGTGTCGTTAACTTTGTATTGACACCCCCAGCAATTTGTATATGGCAGTGTGAACTGCCTGCGAGTCTGGTGCGATGCGGGAACCTGCAGAGGATTTGCAGAGATCCCGTATCGCATATGTGTGAACTGGCACTCTAGCCTCAGTGCTAAACCTGCAGCCTGGGGGGGGGGGGGGGGGGCATGTGGCCCTTTGGGACTCTATACAGACAATAATATTTGTGTATCCTGTCCACAGTCTTTGACCATCTCTTGTGTTATGTCCACAGTCTCTGAACATCTGTTGTACCATGTCCGCAGTCTATGACCATCTCTTGTACTATGTCTGCAGTCACCTACCATCTCTTGTATTATGTCCGCAGTCTCTGACCATCTCTTGTGCCATGTCTACAGTCTCTGACCATTTCTTGTGCCATGTCTGCAGTCTCTGACCATCTCTTGTGCCATGTCTGCAGTCTCTGACCATCTCTTGTGCCATGTCCGTAGTCTCTGGCTATATCTTGTACTATGTCCACAGTCTCTGACCAACTCTTGTACCATGTCCGCAGTCTCTGACTATCTCTTATACCATGTCCGCAGTCTCTGACCATCTCTTGTACCATGTCTGCAGTCTCTGACTATCTCTTGTGCCATGTCTGCAGTCTCTGACTATCTCTTGTGCCATGTCTGCAGTCTCTGACCATCTCTTGTGCCATGTCCGCAGTCTCTGGCTATATCTTGTACTATGTCCACAGTCTCTGACCAACTCTTGTACCATGTCCGCAGTCTCTGACTATCTCTTATACCATGTCCGCAGTCTCTGACCATCTCTTGTACCATGTATGCAGTCTCTGACTATCTCTTGTACCTTGTATGCAGTCTCTGACCATCTCTTGTACCATGTCCGCAGTCTCTGAGCATCTCTTGTACCATGTCCACAGTCTCTGAGCATCTCTTGTATCATGTCCGCAGTCTTTGACCATCTCTTGTACCATATCTGCAGTCTCTGACCATCTCCTGTATCATGTGTGGAGTCTGTGGCCATCTCTTGTATCATGTGTGGAATCTGTGGCCATCTCTTGTATCATGTGTGGAGTCTGTGGCCATCTCTTGTATCATGTGTGGAGTCTGTGGCCATCTCTTGTATCATATCCGCAGTCTGTTGCCAACTCTTGCATCCTGTCCACCATCTGTAACCATATCTTCTATCTTGTTATCGCTGACCATATCTTCTATCTTGTTATCGCTGACCATATCTTCTATCTTGTTATTGCTGACCATATCTTCTATCTTGTTATCGCTGACCATATCTTCTCTCTTGATATCGTTGTATCCACAGTCTGTGACCATCTCTTGCATCCTTGCTGCAGTCCCTGACTATCTGTTGTATCCTTTTTTCTAACTTTTTGAACAGTGCTCAGGTTGTTATATACTGAAACCCATATCAAATCTCTAAACGAATCTCTTAAAGTGTCATGTACATTCATCAAAACAGCTTGTGAGCAATTTATTTTCAAAGTGCTCAGAAAGTATAAAATGCTATACCAAAAACACATGTGCAAAACAACACATGTGCAAAAAGTCTTGTATTGCTCCTTATAAAATCATTAGTAAATTGCTCAACCAAAAATCTACACTTTTCACATGCAAATGTACCTTCATTTCTTGTGATCACCATCACATTGTCCACACTTTTAAACATGTTCCTCCTCAGCCCTCAGGCTTGGTCCACACTATGAACCACATGTGGATCTCAGGAACCGCAATACATTCCTATTCAATTAACATGCGATTCAGCACGGTGTGGTTTGAGCCCATTCGATTTGAATGAGCTCAAATTGCACGAAAGACATGAATGCTGCAATATTGGCACCACACTACAATCAGATCGCGTGGTTGTTTTGTAGCATGCGATCTGGTGCAGGCAAAAGCACTGCATTTGCGACCTGATTTTGAGGGGGGTCATTCGAATTTTACTGTCACCTGCTGCGGATTGCAAGGGCAGTGCGATTTGAATGCACTACTGGAAACACGCACGGATCGTGGCATTTCCCACACTGCATTTTTTTAACCGGTTGCCGACCGCCGCACGACTATATACTGCGGCGGTCAGCCCCGGCCAGGCAGAGTGATGTAGGGGTACATCACTCGCCTGTCACTGACTTGCGAGCCAATTGCGGGCGGGCGCGCGCCCGCCCCGGCTCGTTCACTGACAAGTCAGTGCGTGTGACCGGCAGACCCGATCGTCCGCCGGTCACTCACGATCGCTCCGGTGAAGGGAGAAAGGCGGACGGCTTATGTAAACAAGCCGTCTGTCATTCTTCCTGGTGTAAAAATGAAGATCAGACGGTTCTACTATGTAGGACCGTTGATCTTTGTTTTTACACCAATAGCCATGTCCCTTTACAGTTAGAAACACACCGCTAGGACACACTTAACCCCTCCCTCTCCAATAAAGTTAACCCCTTCCCTGCCAGTGTCATTTTTGCAGTAACAGTGCATATGTATAGCACTGATTACTGCAGTAATGTCACTGGTAACCCCAAAAGTGTCAAAAATGTCAGTCAAGGGTCCAATCTGTCCGCCGCAATGTCGCAGTACTGAAAAAAAATCGCAGATCGCCGCCATTACGCGTTAAAAAAAAAACACCAAAAATCTTTCCCTTTGTTAGTAAACGCAATAACTTTTGCGCACACCAATCAAAATACGCTTTTTGCAATTTTTTTTTTACCAAACATATGTAGCATAAAACAAATTGGCCGAAAATGTTAAAAAATTGTGATTTTTACATTTTTTTGGGGGGAATTTCATATAAAAAAATGTGAAAAATATTGTTATTTTTGCAAAATTGACGCTCTTTTTTTGTTTATAGCGCATGATCAAAAAATCGCACAGGTGATCAAATACCACCAAAAGAAAGCTCTGTTTGTGGGAAAAAAAGGACATCAAATTCGTTTAGATACAGCGTCGCACGACCGCGCAATTGTCCGTTAAAGTCACGCAGTAAGAAATCGCAAAAAAAACCCTGGTCTTTTAGCAGCCAAATCCTCCGGGGCTTAAGTGGTTAAACCTAGTCTCAAAGTGCTCACTCATCAGCTATGAATTATCTTATACTATCGTTAATTATTTTATACTATTATTCAAATAAGTAATCAAACTCGCTTGTATTAGCAGAACCCGGTTTCCTTGAATTCTTCTCTAAACAATACAGGAACCTGCTTGCCTCACCAATGCACACCAAATGCTCAGCATTCAAAGGGAACACAAACCAGAAACATAGTAATTGCATAACTCTTTATTACTCAATTTGTCCAATAAAAACACCAAAAATTGCGCATACAATAAAAAGTACCTAAGCCAGCACTGAATAGATCAGCCGGACAAGATCTTTATTTAGCCCCACTGCTCCGCTCTTTGTAAGTCACATTCCTATGACGCATTAGGTATAGGGGACTTTACAAACATCAGCGCAGGACATTGGTTTCAAATACATTTTAGCCCTTTTCACCTGTGGGCAGTGCCTGCTGGGATGGACATATTTCATTTTATGTAGAACAGGAACATCAATCAGGGGATATCTTCCAAGGCGGCAATATGGAACAGAACATAAATATGGAACAAGCATTCAAACTGAAACAGCTTATGGAAAAAGAAATCCGTTCATGGTGGGATATTGCCACTTTGGGAAGACATGTGGAAGAGAATATTACCCCTAGAAGAGGATGATATTGAGGAAAATGAATTAACTACTTGCAGATGGCCCATCATCAATGTACTGCAAATGGGCGGCCCATACAGGCATAGGTATGTACTGTTTAGTCGCTGCCTGTTTTGGGTGCGCTCATGCAGGCCCCCCCCCCACCAACACCCGCTGTGATTGTACACAGCAGGAGTCTGCCAGCAGGTCCCGGCCAATGATTAATGTCTGGGACCTGCTAATCGGCTACGTCTAATCACAGCCCAGAGCCCTGTGTTGACTTTTAACACAGGGTTCCGTACAGAGGGAACGATCTCTCTGCTTCTTATCCCTCAAAAGTAGGGATAAAAACAATAAGCTCTTTAGTAAAAAGCAGCACACATTACACAAATGAACACTTGTTTGGCATTCAATTAACTCCTTGATTGCACTAGATGTTAACCCCCTTCTCAGCCAATGCCATTAGTACAGTGACAGTGTATAGTATTATCACTGATCACTGTATCACTAGAGATGTAAGTGGCAGTTAGTTCCCCCCCCAGTGTCAGTTAGTGTCAGATTGCCCACCGCACTATCACAGTTCCATTATAAGTCACTGATCACCACCATTAGTAGTATAAAAAAAAAAATTGCAGTATACATATACACCATAGTTTGTAGGTACTATAACTTTCATGCAAACCAATCCTTATATACTTATTGAGATTTTTTTTTTTTTCCAAAGACGTAGCAGAATGCAATTTGGCCAAAACTTATGAAGACATTGGTCTTTTTTTCATTTATATGATAAAAAATTAAAAAAATCCGGTGGTGATCAATAACACCTGTACCTCCTATTTGCAGTCTCTGACCATCTTTTGAATCTTGTCCGCAATCTCTGACCATCTCTTGTATTGTGTTCGGAGTCTCTGAGAATTTCCTGTACAATGTCTGAAGTCTCTGACCAGCTCTCATATCCTGTGTGCAATGTATGACCATCTCTTTTATAATGTCCGCATTCTCTGACCATCTCTTGTATCCTGTTTGCAGTCTCTGACCACCTCTTGTATCATGTTTGCAATCTCTGACTGTCTCTTGTATCATGCCCATAGTTTTTGACTGTATCCTGTTGTGTGTTTTATATCTCTTAAATTGAATGTGCAGCCCTTTAGTGGTGTCCAGGGATGCATTCCCACATCAAGAAAATTGACCACCACTGGTTTAAAGTCTACTAGGGCTGAACGCAGGTGTGTTCAGACACGAGTCTGAACCTGCCTGAGCTATTGCACTGGTTCATGGGTGGAGTAGGCATTCCCTGCCCCACATCTGTACACACCCGGTTCGACTGCAGAGCAGGAATGTCTCTGCCACCTGTGATTGGCTGTCAGCTTTGACAGCTTTCAGGTGAAATAGTTGAGGTTTGGCCTGTAATGTTGTTTTGGGCACTGGATCCTGCGTGGGCACACACCTTGGAAGGTACTGTAGTGTAACACACAGGTTTAGCAGCAGGGAGCTTTACTGGTCCAGGGCTGTGACACCACCGCCTCAGGTGATCCTGTTCCTCAAGACCCCCTTCTGGGACATGCCCACTGGGAGATAAAAGAGTTGGAGGGGAGTTATATATAGACTGCAAGACATTGCAGTAAGTTGGGCTATACCCCCTTGCCTAGGGAGTCTAGTGTGCCCATGCCCCAGTCCTTTAATGGTTAATTTGGGTTGTCAATGCTGCACTTTCTTTGGCTGCAGCCCAAAGCGAGCGTTAGTTATTTCCCAGGATGGTTGACCGCAGGCAGGTACTATGGAAGTTTTGTCTCCCACTGTAAGCATGTTGCACGGGACTGGGCCTGCAGCGAGATTCGACTGCTGCTCCTTTTTAAAATTAGTGTCATTTTCTTTGCTCTTTGACACTCTCATACTCCTGCATGGGTCTGGAGATGCCTTCTTTGCCTGCACTCAAGTATGATGGGTCTTACAACCCGGGGGGGGGGTGCCATTTTAGTCTTTTGATGTACAAGTGACTGCTATGTTATTTACTCCCTATCGCCTTCAGGCTTGAGGGTATCTTGGCTCTCTCTGCCTACAGCTATTGGTCACAAAAGGCCTATCCTCTTCCTGCTGCACAGTAAAGGTCACGAGTAACCCTTTGGGGTGTTTTTTTCTCGCATTTCAATGGGAAATCATAGGCACAGACAGAACAGATCAGTGGGCTGCTCACACTTGGCTAACAGCTAATCTGCAGCATCTCTCCCAATGGCCCTAAATCTCATATCTGCTGCCATCCTCAGAGGCCTCCTTGGCTCTTTCAAGTATCCCCCCTTTCCTGTCTATCCAGAAATAAATATTCTCTTGTGGCTTCTGTACTCCCTTATGTGGCGGAGGATGAGGGCTCCTCATCTGACTCTGAGGGTTCCGCTCAGGATAATTTCCAGTCTGCTGATATTTCTGCCAGCCTAAGGGATTTTATCTCTGTCCTTACTGATGCAGTACACTCCTGTCTTGTCCTGGAAGGGCCTGTGTCAGCCTGGCCAACAGTCACCCGTTTAGGTAATTTCCATGTACACTTGCGCTTAGAACCTGTTTAAATGGTGACTGACCTCATGCGGAGGAAAATTGTAATTCCTCCCACACACATTGCTCATCAATACTCTCTTAGGAGGTGCTTCCTGGAAAACTAGACAGACACTGTTGTAGACCCAGCCAGTTCTTGCCTTAAACCCATATGGTCCCTGTGGAGGTTGTACTGAAGTTTAAGGACCCTGTGGATAAAAAACTAGAAACCCTCCTTAAATAAATGCTTTCTTTGACTGGTCCTGCTACACAACCTTCAGTGACCACCATGTCTGTCTGTCAGTGAATAAAAAGACACACACTGACCAAGTCAGTGAATCAGCGCTCACTGGACCACTCTGGAGGGGACCACATGACCAGTGGTGCCACAGATGAAATCACAAATTAAATGTAAATAACATTAAATGGCTAAATGAATAAATTAAATAAAAAAAAAATGAATTGAGTGACAATGGAATTATTACAGGGCAAACAAGATACAAGAACCTCAAATGTATAGAAGTCCTATTCAATCATGCGATGATCCCGAGTGGATGGATCCTTGCTGATGAAAGAGTACAAAAAGTCCAAATCAGAGTACTGGGGTGAAGATTAGACAGGCAGCTCCTCAAGAGGTAGGGATACCCTCCAAATATGTAACAAAGAAAAAGAACAAGGGCGCTAAGTCATAAAGGTAGATGAACAACTGTATAATTTAATGTAGTAACTTACATGTTAAAAACAGGTATTCCAATAAGACAGCATGCATGGGGCAAAAGGACAGTCCCCACAGTGGATCCGATGGAAGATGCAAGATGAAGGATAATCGCATCTGGGTCCTGTATGGCGGGTCCTGTATAATGGTGAAGGCAGTCCTGGATACCGGCAATACCGGGTGATGCCGCAAATGGCGTGGGCTCCCTGGCTGGGCAGCCTCACCGCAATCCGCCATGCAGCAGGGAGGTAATGACCCGGAAACCGGAAGTGGAAAGGTCTGATGAAGGAGGAGGTCCTCTGAAACGACGTTGCGGCCCGCCCTCCACTCTTGGTTCAGTGTTCGTTCCTGTCGGCTTCCATGGAGGAACCGACAGACTTGTCCTTGTCCTTAAGATGCAGACACTCTTACAAAAAAAACATGAAATAAACAAAAACATTTTTCTGCAATAGTGTTAAGTTATGCTGTTTAATCAGTTTTAATTTAAGAAGTGTTTAACAAAATTTTTCTGTGAAGCGTAAGTGTCCCCGCCCCCCCCCCCCCCAAAAAAAAAAAAAAGAAAAAAAAAACAATGAAACATTAACAGTATATTTGCCCATTTACGCATAAAACTATATTTACAAAACAAGAAGCGTGTAGATGTATGGTATTCCTACGTATGTTCTGTGTTTGGTCTGCAATATGCAGTATTACTGTCTTCATATCTCCCAAATTTGTCAGATGGAAACATCAGACACAATATAGCGCAAAGTATACAGACAAAAGACACAATCCCGCTATACCTCCAATAACATGGACAATTAATACGCAAAAAGTGATTGGTTTAGGTTAAGCCAAATTTTTAAAGAGGTTGTAAACCCAAATAGTTTTTTTTTTTTTTTTTCAAACTGAAAGACAAACACATAATGAGCTAGTATGCATCGCATACTAGCTCATTATGAAATACTTACCTTAGAACGAGCCCCCGCCGTGCCGCCCGCTTACCTCTATGACGGGGCGACATGTTCAGTCGCCCGTCTTCCGGGATCGCGGCATCTAGCCATCTGATTGGCCGGGGCCGCGGTGACGTCACTCCCGTGCACGCCCGCGGGAACCGACGGTCACGACATGGGGCTCTGAAGGAACGGCACCAGCGGCCGTTCCTTCAGAGCGCATGCGCCAGTGATGTCACTGGCTGCATGTAAGGTAAATATCTCCTAAACAGTACATGTTTAGGAGATATTTACAGTACCTATAGGTAAGCCTTATTATAGGCTTACCTATAGGTACAACTTGCAGAGGAGGGTTTACTTCCTCTTTAAATGTAACTACTTTTCCCTTTATTTTAGCACTTTAAAACAACAGAATAGTTTGAAATGTAGATAAAAGGTTTTGTGCCATAAAACACCTTTGATAAGAAAGCTATCTTTTTTATCAGGGGTTAATGATTTTATTCTGTTATCTTTTATTGTTCTGTCCTTGCTACATGTTAACCTGTGGCCTGTGTGCAGCTTACCATGCAGCTAAACTCAACCATCCATAAAACCAGACTGTGTGAACAAATGAGTTTATTGTAAAGTGGGGTAAAACTAAGAAGAGGCATAAAAATATGAAAAACAGAATTAATACAATAAAACAAATAAGCTAAGCTAATGAGGGTTGTATTGATGGGCAAAGACAGGTAGTTTTTCCTTCCATTCAGCCATAGATTACTCTACCAACAAAAACGAAAAAAAAAAAAGAATCCCCTCCGTTGAGCAAGTTGCTCGAGCAGCAAAGGCTACAGCAGTGAATTTCCCTCCGAATGTGAGATATGAAGAATTACTGTAGATTAGGGATTGACTGATTATTGGCAAGGCCGATATATCGGTGGCCGATATGCACATTCCCCGATATATCGGTATCGGCCCCGGAACTGACCAATATTGCCGATATTTTTGTGACGTCATTCTGCCTTCTTAGGCAGCCTCCCTTGCCTTGGACAGCCTCGTCTGGAGTCGGGACTAGTCTCGCGGGAGTGTATCACAGCCATACACTCACCCACAGCAGCCCGGTACCAGCCAGCCACCCACATCAACAGGCCCGGTACCAGCCAGCCACAGGTACTGTACCAGTGAGCCAGCCAGCCACCCACAGGCTCTGTACTAGCCAGCCACCCACAGGCCCGGTACCAGCCAGCCACATGCACTGTACCAGCCAGCCACCCACAGGCCCTGTACCAGCCAGCCACCCACAACCCCTGTGCCAGCCACCCACCCACCACAGGGTGCCAGCCAGCCAGCCACCAACTACAGGGTGCCAGGCAGCCAGCCACCCACCACAGGGTGCCAGACAGCCAGCCATCCACAGACAGATTGCCAGACAGACAGCCACCCACAGGCCCTGTACCAGCCGGCCACAGGCACTGTACCAGCCAGCCACCCACAGGCCCTGTTCCAGCTAGCTACCCACAGCCCCTGTGCCAGCCACCCACTGACCACAGGGTGCCAGCCAGCCACCCACCACAATGTGCCAGACAGCCAGCCATCCACCACAGGGTGTGAGCCTGTCAGCCACCCACCACAGGGTGCCAGCCACCCACCACAGAGTGCCAGCAAGCCAGCCACCCACCACAGGGAGCCAGCCGCCCACCAGAGGGTGCCAGAAAGCCAGCCACCCACCACAGGGTGCCAGCCAGCCAGCCACCCACCACAGGGTGCCAGCAAGCCAGCCATTAAGCATTAAACAAAAATTAACATGTTCAGTACCAGATTTGTTTCAAAAATTGTCTTTATTTTTCAAACCTTTAAATGTACAAAATATCGGCCCATATCAGCCGATAACCGATACGTTGTGACTTATTATTCGTGTTCGTACCGAATAATTGGAATTTTGTTACCCGAACACGGACCCGAAAACTTTACTGTATGTTCGGGTTTAAAATCCGTGTTCGGTCCTTTTATTTCCTGTTTTTTATGTAATGGCGCACTTTTAATGGCGGGCTTTCAACAGCCAATCAACAAGTGTTTAACTGGTGTGCCTTAAGCCATCCCTGCCATGCCTACTAATGTATTAGTAGCTGTGATTGGCCATCTGAAGCATGTGACCATGTCTTTATAAGTTCGAGAGCCCCAGCGCGCCGCGTCATTCTGCTGTAGTTTAGGGACAGAGCACACATCATACGTGCTGGCTGCTGATTAGGGACAGACAGTGATTCTGTGAAAAATTGTGTCCGAAAAGAATGCAGGGACAGGTCGGAGTGCAGGCAGGGAAAGTTATTAGAGCATTTTAGGGCCAGGCTGGAGATTAGGCAGGGTCAGTCTACATCAATTTTGCTGTGTGGGGGGGTGGTGCAGTGAACGATCTTATTGAGCATATTAGGGACAGGCTGGAGATTAGGCAGGGACAGTCTACATCGATTTTGCTGTGTGGGGGGTGGTGCAGTGAACGATCTTTTTGCCCTCACCTGAGCCCACTGAGGAGGAGGAGGAGGGAGAAAAAAAAAATCTATTTTTATCAGTCAGTTGTGTGCAGCGTTCATCAGCTATATTTTACTACAAGTTAAAAGGGATTTTTTTTTTCCCCCCTTCATAGTCTGTTTGCTGCAGTGCTGACTCTGAGCTGACTGTGACAAAAGACACTGCTGTGTTCACATGTGCTATTGAGTGATTTTCAATTTTATACACTTTTTTTCTATTCCACTATTCAATATACACCCTTTTGGGTTAAAAAAAATTAAATTGTGGCATAGTCAGTACTAATCTATTTAAAAATTACAAACTTAAAGGGGAATTTTCTTTTTTTTTTCCCTTCATAGCCTGCTGCAGAACTGACTGTGACATAAAACATAAGACACTGCTATGTTCACATGTGCTATTGAAAAATCACCAATTTTATATCATATTTTCTATTCCGCTATTCAATCTACACCCTTGGGGTAAAAATAATTAAATTGCGGCATAGTCTGTATCGGTACGTGTGAGATACACCTTTCCAATTTTTGGGGCACATCTTCCACCGCCGAGGATTGCAGGGTGCTTCAGTTTGCATCCTGTTCCGAACTCCTCCTACTCCTCATCCTGCCTTTAGGGTACAAAAAAATTGTAATCGGGGCCTAGTCTGGGTCTGTACGTGTGAGATAGATACACCTTTTGATATCATATTTTCTATTCCGCTATTCAATCTACACCCTTTGGGGTAAAAAGAATTAAATTGCGGCATAGTCTTTATCGGTACGTGTGAAATACACCTTTCCAATTTTTGGGGCGCATCTTCCACCGCCGAGGATTGCAGGGTGCTTCAGTTTGCCTCCTGTTCCGAACTCCTCCTACTCCTCATCCTGCCTTTAGGGTACAAAAAATAGTAATGGGGGCCTAGTCTGGGTCTGTACGTGTGAGATAGATACACCTTTTGATATCATATTTTCAATTCCGCTATTCAATCTACACCCTTGGGGTAAAAAGAATTAAATTGCGGCATAGTCTGTATCAGTAAGTGTGAGATACACCTTTCCAATTTTTGGGGCGCATCTTCCACCGCCGAGGATTGCAGGGTGCTTCAGTTTGCCTCCTGCATGTTCCGAACTCCTCCTACTCCTCATCCTCATCCTGCCTTTAGGGTACAAAAAATTGTAATCGGGGCCTAGTCTGGGTTTGTACGTGTGAGATACACCTTTTGATATCATATTTTCTATTCCGCTATTCAATCTACACCCTTTGGGATAAAAATAATTAAATTGCGGCATAGTCTGTATCGGTACGTGTGAGATACACCGTTTTATAAAAAATTTTCTATTCCGCTATTCAATATACACCCTTTTGGAGTGTAAAAAATTAAATTACGGCATTGTCTGTATCGGTACGTGTGAGATGCACCGTTTTATAAAAATTTTTCTATTCCACTATTCAATATACACCCTTTTGGAGTGTAAAAAATTAAATTACGGCATAGTCTGTATCGGTACGTGTGAGATACACCTTTTTAAATTAGTTTGGCGCATCTCCTTCCACTGCCGAGGATTGCAGGGGGCTTCAGTTTGCCTCCTGTTCCGAACTCCTCCTACTCCTCTTCCTCATCCTCATCCTCCCTTTAGGGTACAAAAAATTGTAATCGGGGCCTAGTCTGTGTTTGCACGTGTGAGATACACCGTTTTATATCCTTTTCCGCTATTCAATATACAACCTTTTGGGGTGAAAAAAATTAAATTACGGCATACTTTGCATATTTTTTTTTAATCAGATAATTTTTATTGAAAACTTTTTTGTCACAAACAATACAAGACAAAAACAAAAGAACCCAACAAAGAAACATCAAAACAGCTCACAAATCAAAAGTATTCATCACATGCTCACAGTGGATAATAACAATACCAGGGAATAGGGAGGGAGGGTAGTCATCGGTATAGCATGAGTCTACAAGGCAATGTAATTCATCAATGGAACAGAAGACATGCATTCATCTACGCCTAATGAGCAGCAATCCCCCCCGCCTCACAGGTCCAAGTGATGACGGCAGCACACGCAGTACAGAATACAATAGGTGAATCCTCCCCACTAACCAGTAGAGTTAAATAGATACAGAGCTCCCTCAGATATAGGCATCCACCACCTAGCATGCAATGAGTTGCTCTCCCCTGCAAGCTCTCCGGGTGTCAATAACATCAGCAGCAGAACCTCACGTGGAGGAGGTAACCCCACCCAGGAATCGATTGGTGACTAAATGAGTGGGAGCTAGGCCAGGAACGTCTAGCCACGGCCCCCACACACGGTCAAATTTCAAGGCAGTACCCCTGTGTTTGTAAGTGAGATGTTCTCTGTTTAGGAGCACCTTAACTTCCTCAATCCAGTCAGCATGAGACGGAGCTATAGCGGATATCCACCGCCGCGCTATCAATTTCCTGGCCAGAAAGAGAAGCCTGAGCACCGCAGCATGGACCTCAGGTTGATAGAGCTCCTCATCCAAGCAACCCAAAATACACAACTTCGGTTCCACAGATAGAGTTAGTTTCCAGAGCGAGTTAATAGTCCTCACCACCGCATGCCAATACCGGTGCAACTTCGGGCACGCCACAGCATGTGCAGCAGGGTACCGGTGTGGGCCCGACATCTAGGACAGAGGGGAGAGTCCCTCCTCCCCCAGTCGTACAGCCTCTGAGGGGTCCTGTACGTCCGGTGGAGAATGAACAGTTGCGTAAGTCTCTGTGAGGAAGACAGAGACACCCTAGGGACATTCTCTAAAATACTCGTCCATTCCTCTGAGGAGATGGGACCAATATCCTCTGCCCAGGTGTCTCTACATTTAAAGGACATGGCTTTCGATATGTGCTCCATAAAGTCCGAGTACAGAGATGAGATCTGCCCCTTTTTGATGCTAATGGTCACCAGATCAGTGAGTATGACTGGGCGGCAGGGACCCCATGGGGAATTTCGGGACTGGGCAGTGATGGCATGGCGCAACTGTAAATATTGAAAGAAAAGGGAATTGGGCAAACCAAATTCAGCACGGAGGGATTGGAAATCCCTCAAGTTGTCCCCCTGATACAGCTGCGAAATATATTTCACTCCGTAGTCACCCCAAGTAAAGGAATGCCGGAGCTTATCCAGTTCGGGATAATGAGCATTGTTTAAAATACGTGAGTACCTGGAGTAGCCACTATAGCCAAAGTGACTCCTAGCCCTGTGCCAGACCCTATCGAGCAACTTGAGAGTGGGGCATCCCGGAAAGAGCCCAAGGGTGCCCGCCTCCAGGGACTCGACCAGAGAGTCCCCCGCCAAGCGTGCCGCAAGGACACGCCTGACAGGGTCAGAGTCGTCATCCTGCAGCCACCCTGTAAAGTGCTGTAATTGGGATGACAGAAAATAGTAGTAGGGGTTCGGTACCGCCAATCCACCACTCTCCTTAGACTCGTGCAACATCTCTAGTCGAATGCGAGGAGACAACTTTCTCCATATAAGAGCGCGGTAAACCGTGTTGAACTTCTTAAAGATATGAATAGGGATCCATACAGGGGAGTTATGCAGCACATATAACAGTTGCGGGTTCCAGATCATTTTGATCAGGTTGCATCTGCCCACCACAGACAGAGGCAACTTAATCCAGCTAGCCATTTTGTCCTTGAACCTATGCAGCAACGGCAGGATATTAAGCTTCACATAACGTCCCAGATCAGGATGGACAACCACCCCCAAGTAGCGGAAGTGGTCTACCACCAAGATCTGCGACGCCTCAGGGGGCAATGCAGTCTCGAGGGGATCTAACGGGAGTAGAACAGATTTATCCCAGTTAATCTGAAAGCCAGAGAAGGATCCGAATCTGCGAATCAAGTGCATCAAGGCAACCAGGGAGCCCGAAGTGTCTCCCAAAAATAATAACGCGTCATCCGCATATAAAGCAATTTTGTCCTCCCCCTCGCCCCTCCTAAAACCCACAATATTCAAATCGGCCCTGACAGCCGCTGCCAGGGGTTCCACGGCCAAGGCAAAGAGCAGGGGCGACAACGGGCACCCCTGTCTTGTGCCCCTGTGTAGCGGGAACGAACGGGTAACCGAACCGTTAATTCGCAGACAGGCCGTGGGCGCCCCAAACAGAATCTTAATCCAATGTATGAAGGAAGGACCGAAGCCAAAGCCCTCGAGGGCCATCCACAGATACTGCCACTCCACACTATCAAAAGCCAGACTGATCCCCGTGAACCAATTTGGCAATCACTTTAGACAATCTGTTAGCCAGAACCTTAGCCAGCAGTTTCAGATCGGTGGGTAGCAGGGAAATCGGCCGGTAAGATTCAGGGCGAGTCGGATCCCTCCCTGGCTTCAAAATGACCACCACCACCGCGTCATACATGGATCTCGGGAGTTCCCCCCCCTCTAAAGCAGCCAGGAGACTAGTAAGTAGCTCAGGTAGTAGAATGCCACCAAAGGCCTTATACAGCTCAATGGGGATACCATCAGTACCCGGTGCCTTGGAGTTGGGGAACGATGCCATAGCGGTCTGGAGCTCCTCCAATGTAATGGGGGAATCCAGAACAGCCCGGTCCCCCCCGGAGACCTGCGGTAAATGGAGCCCCTGCAGGAATCGTCTGAGGTCCCCCGGGTCATAAGTGACCTTGGAGGAGTACAGATCCTCATAAAAAGCCCCAAATCCCTGTAAAATAGCAGCTGTATCAGTGATCACCCGACCCGAAGGAAGAGCTAGCCTATGAATAATAGATGGGGGGTTTTGGGCCCTGGAGATGACAGCAAGCATGTGGCCCGTCTTTTCCCCCTCCTCAAAGTGTGCCTGAGAGGCGAAAAAACGTTTATGATCCGCCTGTTGGAGCTGAACAGATCGGAAGAAACGCTGCGCGTCCAACCATCTGGCCTCCAAGGCAGGCGAGGGGGAGTGTAGGAACTCACGTTCAGCACGGAGCACAGCTTCACTGGCATCCTGCGCCCAACGCCTGCTCCCAGACTTGATGGCCGACACCTCCCTAATACACAAACCTCGCAAAAAAGCTTTCATAGTATCCCACACCACACCCGGAGCTGCAGAGTGCCTGTTGTCGATAAAAAAATGTTGTAATTTGTCTGAGAGGGAAGTCAGGTTTGGGAACAATTGGAGCCAGAAGGGGTTCAATTTCCAGTGCATCGGCAGCTTAGGGCCTGGGAATGTAAGACCAACTTTCAACGGGGAATGATCAGAGAGACCCCTGGCAAGGTATTCCACCTCAGGAGTAAGGACCTGCAGCGAGTCGGAACCAAAGGCTATATCAATTCGGGATAGCGTGGAGTGAGTCAGGGAGTGGCAGGAAAACCCGGGCTCAAGGGGGTGTTTACAGCGCCAGAGATCCACAAGACCCAGCTCCCCCATGAACTTAGCAAAGGGAGTGGGCATTCTGGAACCCCCGGGGCAGAATTTTTTATGCAAGTCCAGGGACGGATCAAGGATATTGTTAAAGTCCCCCAGCACCAGAATTGGGACCTGGGGGTGTTTACCAACGAACCGAGACAAGCACTCTAGCACCTCAAAAGAAAAAGGGGGTGGAATATACACATTTGCAATAATACATTTGAAAACATCCCACATCCCAACCAGGAAAATGAACCTCCCCTGCGAGTCTATCAGGGAGTCCAGTATTTCAAATTTAGCAGCAGCAGCTACCAGAATAGATACTCCCCGGGAGTATTGACTATGAAAAGAGTGTAATTGAACCGGAAACCTCCGCGATCGGAGGCTGCCGACCGAGTCCGCAGTGAGGTGGGTCTCTTGCAAACAAACCAAGGTGGGTCCATGGAGCGACAGGAACGATATCACAGCTGTACGTTTACGAGAGTCACTCAGACCCCGTACATTCCAGGAGAGTAACGAGCCATCAGTGACTGCCATGTGGATAAATCAGCCAGGTGAGGGGGCAGAGCAGTCTGCCAAGGGGTATGGACAGCAGAGCACCAGCGAACTGCCAGGGTGGCGATAGAGAGAGGAGCAACAGGGTCAAGGATGTGCAGCAAACGTGAAGGAGGGATCCACCAGTAAATTGAGCTGTGAGAAAAACAAAAAGGGATAGAACAGAACACAAGACAGAAGATGGCAGGCAGCAAACAAGGCCACGGCCATCTGAGCCCCGCAGGGAACAGTTTGTTGGCCCCAATGGGGCATGGGGGTAGGTAGTGAGGGCCCGAACTTGGTCAAACATGGAGACCTGCAATTGTATGTCCACAGGTCCCAAAGCATGTAGAAGCAAAGGAACCATAGTGCTGCAAACAGGTAACAGAACAATATCCAGGCAGCACTATATCCGAGTAGGAAGAGAAAAAAAACAGCTTGGCTCCTGTTGAGGGGTATTGAGAGTCCACCCGCTTAAGTAAGGAGGTCCAGGGCAAGAAGATTATCGCTCCACAGCAGCTCTCAGCTGACCCTCCTGTCGATCCAGCCAGTTAGTCGCCATGACGGGGTTGTCAAAGAAGTGCACGGTTCTGTTAGCCACCACTCGTAGCTTGGCAGGGTAAAGCATAGAATACACAAGGGGGATAGCCCGCAGGCGTTTCTTGACATCCAGGAATTTAGCCCGTTGTCTTTGTAGGGCAGCAGAGAAATCAGGGTATATGGAGACCCGCGTACCTTGGATCTCCATCCTAGGATGTTGTCTCGCCAGTCGCAGTATGATGTCTCTGTCCTTATAGTGCAAGAGCTTTAACAGGAAGGGGCGATCCGGGCCACCAGGTGGAGGGGCACGGAACGGCACTCTGTGTGCCCTCTCCACGGAGAAAAAAGGGGACAAATTGTCTTTGCCAAAGGTATCAGCAAGCCATTGTTCAATAAAGGTAACTGGGTCTTTCCCTTCCGCCTTTTCCGGAATACCCACTAACCTCAGGTTACTTCGGCGTAGTCGATTCTCCATGTCCTCCAGCTTGTTCCAGGCTTCGGTGACCCCTGCTGTGTTCCTGTGGACATCCTGGGCCAGAGGGCCAAGATCGTCCTCCACCGCACTAACGCGGCTCTCCAGCGCGGTGGCCCTCTCCCTGATCTTTTGCATATCTTGTCGAATGTGAAGCAACCCCTCCTTCATGCTCTTGACTTCATCCGACAGGACCAATATGGAGGCACCATAGGTGTGGACAGCCGCCAGAACATCGTGCAGGGTAGGTTCCGACAGTTCCCCGGTATCCGCGCCGTTCAGCCCCCCCCCCTTGCTCCAGAGGAGAACTCACTGCGATCCCCGGCGGTGTTGCGGCCTGGCGGGCGTGCGGTGGCAAGGGAGCTCGGGCGGGAGGCGAGTGTCCGGCCTGAGGGCTGCGAGCAGCCGGAGATGTAGCAGCGGATTGTTTGCGGGCAGCCGGGTCATGGGCGAACTGCCCCAGCTTGGAAAGTGCAGAGGGCTTGTCCTTCCCCGATCTCTGAGGCAGCGGGACGCCGCCATTTTGGGCCTGCTTGGCCGCGTGCGACCCGTCCTCCTTCTTGTTTGCCATAGCAACTGGAGAGGTCCGGAGTCCTGAGATAGGTAGGTAGGACCTGGATCGAAGTAAGCGGGCACTTGTGATGAAGATAGCGGGCAGCTATTCAGGATGATACGGCAAAGGATAGCGGAGCCGAGGTAACACACGTCTGCCTACATGAACGGTTCAGCCACGCCCCCCATACTTTGCATATTTGACTGTGAGATACACCCGTTGTATTTGTATACTGTTTTTCTATTCCGCTATTTAATAAACACCCTTTTGGGGTTAAAAAAATTAAATTGCGGCATAGTTTGCATATTTGACTGTGAGATACACCCGTGCGATACTGTTGTTGTTTTGTTCCGCTATTCAATAAACACCTTTCTAGGGCAAGATCATAAATTACAGAAATATGAGGAGACTGTCAAATAGGGGCCGTGGCCTGGGTCGTGGTGCTGCTGGTAGAGCTCCTGTTGCAAGGAGAGGACGTGGTCGTTCTGTGCCAGCTACACGCACAAGTGAAACACCTTCCTCAAGTGTGAGTAGCCGACAGAACCTGCAGCAGTATTTGGTAGGGCATCATGCGCCTCTTGAAGTGATGAGGCCAGAACAAGTAGAGGCGATAGTAGATTGGGTTGCTGCTGACAGTGCCTCCAGTTCCTTCACATTGTCTCCCATCCAGTCTACTGCAGAAAGGTCAGAGTTGGCACCTGCAGCCAATGTCCAACCGTCTTTCACCTCACCCCCTTGCAAATCAGGCAAGCAGTCTGAGCCCCAAGTCATGCAGCAGTCTCTTCTTCTTTTTGATGACTCTGTCAGCAGGGTTTCCCAGGGCCATTCACCTAGCCCTGCGCCAGAAGTGGAAGAGATTGAGTGCAGCGATGCCCAACCACTTATTTCTCAAGATGAGTACATGGAAGGACCATCGCAGCACGTCTCCGATGATGACGAAACGCAGGTGCCAACTGCTGCGGCACTCAGAATTGTGGAGACCGACAAGGAGGGCAGGGGTGAAGACTGGGTGGAAGATGATGTGGAGGACGATGAGGTCCTCGACCCCACATGGAATGAAGGTCATGCAGGTGACCTGAGTAGTTTGGAGGAAGAGGCGGTGGTCGCACAGAGCCACCAGCACAGCAGAAGAGGGAGCAGGGTGCAGAAGCGGAGCGGCCGTGCCCTAGACACTACGCCTGCTACTGCCCAACACAGCAAGGGACCGAGCGCACCAAAGCCAGCTCAAAGGAGTTCTCTAGCGTGGAAGTTCTTCAGAAAATGTGCTGATGACATGACACGAGTGGTTTGCACCCTGTGCAGTCAGAGCCTGAAGCGAGGCATAAACCTTCTCAACCTGAGCACAACCTGCATGATCAGGCATCTAAGTGCAAAGCACGAGCTGCAGTGGAGTAGACACCTTCAAAACCAAGAAAGGTCTCTGGCTCCTCCTGCTTCCTCTTCTGCTGCAGTCTCGGCCTCTTCATCCACCTCTGTAGTGATACCGGCACCTGCCACCCCGCAAACAGACGATCTTTCAGCAACACTGCCACCTGGGTCACCAACCATCTCCACAATGTCCCGTGGAAGCGTTCAGCTTTCCATCTCCCAAACACTTCAGAGGAAGAGGAAGTACCCCCCTACCCACCCGCGATCCCTGGCCCTGAATGCCAGCATTTCAAAATTCTTGGCCTTTGAAATGCTGTCATTCCGTCTGGTGGAGACGCACAGTTTTAAAAGCCTTATGTCGGTGGCTGTCCCACAGTACGTCGTGCCCAGCCGCCACTACTTTTCCAGGCAAGCCATCCCTTCCCTGCACAACCAAGTGGGGGTAAAAATCAGGTGTGCACTGCGCAACGCCATCTGTGCCAAGGTCCACCTAACTACCGATACGTGGACCAGTAAGCACGGTCAGGGGCATTATATCTCCCTAACGGCACACTGGGTAAATGCAGTGGCGGATGGGCCTGAGGCGGATAGTAATTTGGCGCATGTCCTTCCACCACCGAGGATTGCAGGGCGCTTCAGTTTGCCTCCTGTTCCTAACTCCTCCTACTCCGCTTCCTCATCCTCTACCGCCTCCTCATCCGGTCAGTGTAACACCTTCACCACCAACTTCAGCACAGCCAGGGGTAAACGACAGCAGGCAGATTTAAAACTTGCCTGTTTGGGGGGAAAACCACACACCGCGCAGGAGTTGTGGAGGAGCATGGAACAGCAGACAAATGAGTGGTTGCTGCCAGCCTGGTGGTGTGCGATAACGGGCGAAATCTCATAGCAGCTCTGGGCCTAGCCGGTTTGACGCACATCCCTTGCCTGGCGCATGTGCTGAATTTGGTGGTGCAGAGGTTCCTTAAAAATTACCCCGATATGTCAGAGCTGCTGCAGAAAGTGCGGGCCGTCTGTGCGCACTTTCGGCGTTCTCACCCTGCTGCTGCTCGCCTGTCAGCGCTGCAACGTAACTTCGGCCTTCCCGCTCACCGCCTCATATGTGACGTGCCCACAAGGTGGAACTACACCTTGCACATGCTGGAAAGACTGTGCGAGTAGCAGCAGGCCATAGTGGAGTTTCAGCTGCAGCACGCACGCATGAGTCGCTCTGCGGAACAGCACCACTTCACCACCAATAACTGGGCCTCCATGCGAGACCTGTGTGCCTTGTTGCGCTGTTTTGAGTACTCCACCAACATGGCCAGTGCCGATGACGCCATTGTCAGCTTAACTATCCCACTTCTATGCCTCCTTCAAAAAACGATTCTGGCGATGATGGAAAAGGATGTGGCACAGGATGAGGAGGAGGAGGATGAAGAGGTAACATTTCCAAGGCTTTCAGGGCAGTCATTCGCAAGTGGCTCCGAGGGTGGGTTCCTGCACAGACAAACGCCAGGGACACAATTGTCCAGCAGGGGCACAGTTCTGGAGGATGAGGAGGAGGAGATGGAGGAGGAGATGGAACCATGTTCACAGCAGGGTGGCACCCAGGCCAGCTCATGGCCATTACTGTTGTGTGGTTGGGGGGATACAGAGGACACAGACGATACACCTCCCACAGAGGACAGCCTTTCGTTGCCTCTGGGCAGCCTGGCACACATGAGCGATTACATGCTGCAGTGTCTCAAAAACGACCGCCGAGTTGCCCACATTCTAACTTGCTGATTACTGGGTGGCCACGCTGCTGGATCCCCGTTACAAGGACAACGTACCGTCCTTAATTCACTCACTGGAGCGTGATCGCAAGATGCGCGAGTACAAGCGCACGCTGGTAGACGCGATGCTGCTGGCATTCCCACCTGACAGCGGGGCCACAGTGGAAGCACAAGGCCAGGCAGAGGAGGAGGAGGAAGAGGTCGCCAACGCAACCAGGGCACCGCCAGCACCTCAGAAGGCAGGGTTAGCATGGCCGAAATGTGGAAAAGCTTTGTTAGCACGCCACAACACAACAAACAGCAGATCCAGCAGCTCATATGGAACGTCTTAGCAGGAGGCAGCATTTCACCAACATGGTGGAGCAGTATGTGTGCACACGCCTACATGTAGTGAATGACGGGTCTGCCCCCTTCAACTTCTGGATCTCCAAATTGGGCACATGGCGTGAGCTTGCCCTTTACGGCTTGGAGGTTCTGGCGTTTCCTGCAACCAGTGTATTATCTGAACGTGTATTTAGCACGACTGGGGGTGTTATCACAGACAAGCGCAGCCGCCTGTCCAGAGACAATGTGGACAAGCTCACGTTCATTAAAATGAACCAGGCATGGATCCCACAGGACTTTTCCGTACCTTGTGCAGAATAGAGATGGATACCGACCTTACCCAGCCATTGTTATATTTTTGATCTTTCTCACTCTTTTGGGGTGTACCCTCATTTAAAATGACTGAAAAAAAGCAGTGTTGGCTACCTCGTCCTCTTCCACCGCCGCTTCCACCTACACCGCCACATCAACCACCACCTCAACCTCTCTCCTACTCCATATGGGCCTCGTCCTTCACAGATGAAGAAAATTGTTTTATTTTTCTGTTTTTTTTTGTTGTTTTAAGTTATTTCCCTATCCACATTTGTTTGCAGAGCACTTGCCATGCACTTAACTACGTTTTGCTGCCATTTGCAGCACTCTAGACCTTTCCATTGGTGTTTTAGAGCCATTTTAGTGCCTGAAAGTTCGGGTCCCCATTGACTTCAATGGGGTTCGGTGTCCGGGTAAAGTTCGGAAAAAGTCCGGGACACGGACCGGACTTTTTTTTCCAAGTTCGGCCGAACCCGCCGAACACGGACATCCAGGTGTCTGCTCAACTCTAGTTGTGACCAAAATATCGGTATCGCCCCTGAAAAAACCATATTGGTCTATCCCTACTGTAGATGTAACCAAGCTAGACCAAATGTAAGTTTTTTAAAAAAAAGATAATTCTTGGAGTTCAGCTTTAAAAGAGGTGTATGTTTTTTTAAAACTCATACTTACCTAGGTGGATGCAGCGTAAGTCCGATGCTGCATCTATCCCCTGGCGCCTCTAACACTAAGAACCGAGTGATTAAACACCCGCAGATCGCTCGCGTTCGGTTCTCAGAGCTCCCTGAGCAGAGAGCTGGTCACTGTCATTCAGCAGCTCTCTGCTCTGACCCCCCCCCCGCACTCACTCGCTGAGAGGTTGAGCAGGGTGCCAGTCCAGGCACGTGGGCAGATCCCACCCACCTGCATTGTGGCGACTCTTGCCTGAGCCTGGACCAACTTTTTGACACCAGCAGAGAGCGGACTTCAGCCCACTGTCTTATGAAAACGGGTCACAGGAGTGCAGAACGAACTTTGGCTGTACTTCTTTAAAGGGGTCGTAAAGCCAGAATGTTTTTTTATCTTAATGCATTTTTTGTATTAAGATTAAAAGCATTCTGAATGCAGCAGCCCCCCCCTCCCAATACTTACCTGAGCCCATCTAGATCCAGCGATATTTCAGGTGTGTCTCAGCTGTCTGGGACTCCCCTTCTCATTGGCTGAGACAATAGCGTGGCACCGTTGGCTCCCACTGCTGTCAATCAAAGTCAGCCAGCCAGCCAATCAGGAGAAAAAAGGGTGCAGGGCTGGGCTGCAGCTCCGTGTCCGAATGCACACAGGGAGCTGTGACTCGGCTCCGTTGCCCCATAGAAAGTTGCTTGTTGTGGGGACACTCAACAGGAGGGAGGGGTCAGGAGCACAGAAGAGGGACCCAAGAAGAGGAGGATCGGGGCTGCTCTGTGCAAAACCAACTGCAAAGGGCAGGTAAGTATAACATGCTTGTTATCTTTAACTAAAAAAAAAAAGACGAGATTTTACAATCACTTTAATATAGAGTATTGCAGAGTAACAATGGCTTTGGCGTCCCTGTTATTTCTGTTTTGAAGGCTAGATTAACACCTATGTATTTTTTTAGTGCATTTTGCAATTTGCAGAAATGCACTGCAGTCCATTTAAAATGGTTTCCTATGGGACATCTATGTGTTTTTCAGCTGCTGCGTTTTTGGAAAGTGTCAGGGACTTTTTTTCACGCGTTTTGTCGTCTATGGAGAGAGTTGGCAACAGTACTAACTTGATAGTCGCCAGAGACACAGTACATTAACAGATCAATTAATATCTTACAGGTTCAACAGGAATATTTTTGCAACAAATTCAACAAAAACATTTTGATGGTATATTTATCCAACTAAAAGAAAGCAAATAAGAAAACTTAATTGTTTGAGTTTACATACACTTTAACTTGAAAGAAGTTGTACTGTGTGATTTGCTCATGAAGTTGTAGCATAATCTTTTTTATTTCTCTCCCTTTCCATAGAATGTTGCCATTAGTGGATAACTTCTTGGATGCACTTAACCTGGAGCACACGACATTCAGAATCTATGCTGTCACTGCATTGCTTCTGTTCTTTGTTGTTCTTGTTCTTCGAACTTGCCTAAAGGTGGTTCTGTCTGTAAATGCATATATCACCAATGCTCAAAGATTACGCTGCTTCCCAGAGCCGCCAAGGCGAAATTGGTTTTTGGGACACCTAGGATTGGTAAGCACACTAAAATCAAAACTGTAGTCTAGCTACCTTAACTTACAACTGTATCAGCATTGTAACTATGACAGAATAGATATACAACTTAGCAAAGTTAGGAGTTCATGAAGAACTTTATATGTGGTAAAGTGATCTTTTTCTTTGCAAATACAAGGAAAAGTAAGAGGGTTACCTAAAGGGACGTTGCCACCTGGTCATGTAGAGCAAAGGGACCAGTGTCTTTGCAGAGCCCCCTCCCTGACCCACTTATGCATCTCACCTTCAGTCCCTCTCTACTCCTTCCTTCCTCACAACCATCACTGAAATCACTAGTGCCATCGACCAGGGTGAGCAGTGATATCATTCCTTGGGATATATGACCGCACTGGGGCCTAGTGATTGACTGTTAGGCCCAAGCGCTGTCACAGGGGAGGAAGTCACTTGCCCTTCCATGCTCAGAAGCACCTGGTATTTTCTTTAGCTGTGATGGAGGAAGGATCGTCAGGGGAGCACTGGCAAAGTTGAATATAAGGGGGTCAGATGGATGCGCTTTGCAAAGACACTGTCACTTAGCCTGCGTGGGCATGGTGAAAGTGTCTCTTTAATTTCCCCAGCAGAATATACTCCCTATTGTTGGATTGTTGGCTCCGATACCACTCCATTTAGTCACCAGGTTAAGAAACTGACTTGTCTGGGCCTACAAAGTGCTATGAACAAATCCCCCCCCCCCCCCCTGTATGACAGTGCTGGGCCAATCAATGTAATCTGGAAGAAGAAACTTGAGTCACATGCTCATCCACCCAGAATTTCACTTTGCTCCCAATGGCTGTATAAGCTAAAGTGCACTGTATTCATCTTTTTTCTCCAGTTTGTCTGAGGATTGCAGTAATTTACCGGCCTTCTGGCCCAGTATTACACTTTCCTGATGACTTTTCTACATGGCTACTCTAGTTCCTCTCCTCTGAAGTACATGCCATCATCCTCAGTGACTTTACCATTCCAGTCAATGCTAACACCTCAGCTACTTCTCAGCTACTCAGCTGAACCTCTTTTATCTTAACACAATTGACACAAACCACTATTCATATCAGTGGCAGCAACCTTGACTTTGTATTCTCCCACCTCTGTACTCTTTGCAACCTCTCTAACACCCCTTTTCCTCTCTCCGATCACAACCTTACCAGTTTCACACGCTCCCTGTCTCCAACCTCCATTGCCTCAAACCAACAAACAGTTCCTAGTATTTCTTCCTCCCCCCTGATCCCTCATGACTTTACCATTGAGATCAACAGCACAATAATTGGTCCCTCACATGCCAGGGTGCTAGGTGTAATCCTAGACTCTGACCTATCCTTCGGGTCCCACATCCAGTCACTGGCTAAATCTCGCCACTTTAACCTCTGCAACATTTCCAGAATTTGCCCCTTCCTAACGACACCACAAACAACTTATTCATACCTTGGTTATTTCCTCCCTTAACTACTGCAACTCCCTTTTCACTGGCCTACCTTTACACAGGCTACCCCCCTTCAGTCTATTATGAATGCTACTGATAGACCTATACACCTTACAACTTTATCCTTGACTGCTGGCCCTTTCTGCCTATCCCTCCACTGGCTTCCACTAGCCCAATGTATAAATTTCAAAATACAAACCATAACGTATAAAGCCATCCACAACACTGCCTCCAGCTACATCACCAACCTCATCTGCAGATATTACCCAAATTGTGCTCTCTGCTCCTCCCATGACATCTTGCTCTCTAGCTCCCTTGTTACCTCCTCCCATGCTTGCCTTCAGGACTTCTTCAGACCCTCTCCCATCCTCTGGAACTCCCTATCCCAGTATATCAGGTCATCCTCAAACTCCTTAAAAACAAATTTATTCAGGGAAGCCTACCCCGCCGCTAACCTAAAAACGATTTTTTAATCTCCATCAGATCATCCCCTGCAGCTATTACCTTTTGCACCACCTCCCCCTCCCTCTTCCTTTAGATTGTAAGCTCAATGAGGGCCCTCCTATTCCATGTGCACCAAACTGCATTGTAATTGTACTGTCCCCTTATATTGTAAAGTGCTGCACAATCTGTTTGCGCTATATAAGTCCTGTATAATAATAATAATAATAGGGATGGAATGGTGAGTACATGCTGCAGGAAGGAGTTAAGTGACCCGCTTACTTTGCCCTGAATGGGCAACGTAAAAGGATCACTTTAATTTACCGGTTAGGTAAAAGTTAGTACAAAAATGAGAAGAGAAGCAGTAAAAAAAATAAAAAATCTTGCAACACTTACAGAAGGGTGGCTGACATAAGTGAGAGTCTGGCATATACTGATACTGGATCTAAAAGGAGAAACAGCATGTGGTCAGATACACTAATCTATGCATAATCTATGCTGAGACTTCACAGACCATGTTCTGGAGAATGCAGCTCAGTACACCTTAGTACACAGTAAACAATAACATAAACTGTATATTTAAATCTGACTGGGTCTTCTATATAACTGAATGAAACCAATGCAACCACTTACTAGTTGGGCTTTCTTACCAGCAGTATATGCCATATTGGTATATTCTTTTAATTTTTTGGTAGGTTTGGTAATAGTGCTGTACTCCTAGAATGGTCTGGTATTGGCTTGTCTTGTATACTACACTGCAATACACTGATTTCAAATCAGGTAATTAAAGTGGTTCTAAAGCCTTAAGGTTTGTTTTTTTTGTTACCTTAATGCATTCTCTGCATTATGGTAAAAATAATTTTGTAATGAGGGCCCCCCCCTCCCCAAAACACTTACCTGAGCCCAATCTCGATCCAGCGCTTTGCACATGAGCAGCAGCTCTCTCCACTCTCTCCCTCCTTACAGGGCAGATTGATAGCAGTGGGAGTCATTGGCTCCCGCTGCTGTCAATCAAATTCCATGATGAAGGAACAGGGGGTGGGGCAAAGCCAGTGGGCTTGGGAGTTTGCCCACATGGGAACCCCCTTAGCAAGCGGCATGCTGGGGAGGTCTTTGGAAAGGGGGAAGGAGCGGCATGCGGGGAGTAAATGAGGATTGAGGCTGCTCTGTGCAAAACCATTGCACAGAGCACAAAAGTATGATGTGCTTGTAATTTAAAAAACATAAAACCCCAAAGGTTTTATATAACTTTAAACAAATAAAACTGCACATAGTGCCATTTAAAATGTTTTCCCATAAATATTTGATAACTATTATAAAGGATATATTAACCAACGCAGCAACCCTTTTCAACCTATGTACCATGTTGACACCATTGAAACTATTGTCTAATGTCAATAAACCCTGGCTATAAAAAATGTTATCTTCAAATCATGGTACATTAGTGCTAACAGAAAATAAGTATGGAAATATGTATATAGAAGAGTAAAGAATGCAGAAAACTAAGACACCCAGAGTTGATTTTTTACACTCGTGTACTAAACAACAACATTTTTTTGAGTAGTATTTAATATTCATTTTTCCAAAAAAAGCTGTGAAAATTAGAATGCATTCTTTACATTGATAGTCAGGTAAGAAATGTATTTACATTGGTAAAAGAGCCCCTATATATTGGTATTCAAGGAGAAAGGAGCCACTTACATTGTTAGTAGTGGGTGAATGATCCCTTTGGAGACAGCCTAAAACATCATCGGTGTCAAGGTTTCTTAACTGAGACATGGCGCTCTACAGGTTCTGCCAAATTGTTGGTGCCGGGTCTATGCAGGCACTGTCAGTCAGGAGAGCAATCCACCACTGCTCATTGCCTAAAGTACAGTGATCAAACAAATCCTACTAAATAAGTTGCACCTGATTATCGGCAGCCATCTCTTCTCTACAGCCATTTAAAGTGCAAAATTTACACAGCTTTTGTGAGCTTCCAGAGGCCAAGGTCTGAGGTCACCCACTGCACAGCTCAGAGAGGAGACCTGAGTGTTACAGTATGTGAAACCTGAATATAGGGAATGAGCACACTCCCTCTACACAAATCTCCTAGGGAAACCTGCACAGCTGAGGCTGTCACACACCTACTGCGTGCTAGACAACCCCTTCCTTGTCCCCCTTAATTACCTGTAGTCCACACAGCTTGTCAGATATGACTCTTGCAGATAGAAGACAGAAATCACACACAGTGCTTTGAATTGGAGGCAAGTACACACTATAGAAGGATGTGCTTTGCTAATTTTTCATTTCAGAGGTTTACAACTACTTTAAGGAATCCCTAGCAACCTCTAGAGCATGGGTGCCAAACTCAATTTCATCACAGGCCTATCAGCAATATGGTTGCCCTCAAAGGGCCAGGTGCATCTGGGGTGCGCTATGTACAGAGTGCATGGTCCAGGAGTGCATTAAGTACAGAGTGCAGAGTTTAGGATTAGGATACGTACAAAGCTCAGGAGTGTGTTATGTACAAAATGCAGGGTTCAGTGGTGCACCATGTACAGAATGCAGGGTTAAGGGGTGCGCTGTGTACAAAGTGCGGGGTTTAGGAGTGTACCATGTACAAAGTGCAAGGTTTAGCAGTGTGCAGAGTTCAGGGTGCGCTGTGTACAAAGTGCAGGGTTTGGGGTGCCCTATGTACAGAGTGCAGGGTTTAGGGGTGCACTGAATGCAGAGTTCAGGGGTGCATAGTGTACAAAATGCAGGGTTTAGGGGTGCACCATGTGCAGAGTTTAGGGCTGTGCTACATACAAATTGTAGGGATTAGGTCTGTGCTATGCACAGTATACTAACCCCCCCTTCCCAAAGCTTCATTGCATCCCTACTCACTCCTACCTTTCCCTATGTAGGTGGATCTACTACTGCCCTAGGTAGGTGGCTCAAGGTACCCATGTATTTGGCTCTGTTATACCTCCCTGTGTAGATGGCGCTGCTTTACAGGAGATCGTTCTTTCTCTCACTTTCAGGAGAGCTGTCCCCGCCTTAAGGGATCTGTGACATTCAGAAGCTGCTGAAAACAAAGCTGTCCCTTGTAAACTGAGGGACAACCAGTAGTGGGAGCCGAGGGTGGGAGCCAGAGGTGGCGGAATAGCTTCCGTCACAATCCGGCTGCAAAACTGGTTGAGAGGGCCTTGTGTTTGACACATGTGCTCTAGAGGAACCCTAGATTTTTTACAGAACTCTTTTGAGAAAGTCGGATATTGGGACTTTGTACTTTTTAAATGTATACATTTATTAAAGTGTAAATCTGGACAAATTAATCTGTACACACATGCAATAATGAATGCGGTGTAGTATTTTGAAGGACTGCAGCAAAAACATCTGAAGGAAAAAAGTAACTGTTACGACATGGGTAGCATTAAGGTTTCATAATATGTACAATTGTATTTCTGCTCTGGGGTTTGCTAAAATTCTTCAGAATTACAATGGATTCTACAGTTCTGCTTTACAACAGATGTGACAGTTCTGCTTTTTTATTTTCTGCCATTAGAATATAAAAAGGTAACAATTGTAAAGGAACAGATTTGAAAAGTGTGAGATCATCTATTTAGCAAGCATGTAGTGCAGTGAAGCAATTTATTACATATACTTATTGAGGTCACAAATACAATAACATGGTGTTTCCCCTGTATACCAGTAAACCTTCTAGAGAAGAACAACATTGTAGATATCTCTGCAAATTACAGATAATCTGCATTTTTTCAACTTTCAATATAACCTTTTTAAGAAGTCTATTTTTATTTGTATACTAGGCATTTATCCTGTGTGTGTCCAGTCTCAGCATATTAGAGTGCCTGGGAGGTACAGAAAGATCTGGGAGTCTTGGTTGATGATAGACTAGGCAATAGCATGCAATGTCAAGCGGCAGCTGCCAAAGCAAGCAGAATATTAGCATGCATAAAGAAAGGGATGTATTCCAGAGATAAGACTATAATCCTTCCACTTTATAAAACTCTGGTCCGACCGCATCTGGATTATTCTGTCCAGTTCTGGTCGCCAGTCCTCAGGAGGGATGTGTTGGAGCTGGAGAGAGTCCAGAGAAGGGCAACTAAACTGATTAGGGGATTGGAGGACCTTAATTATGAAGAGCGTCTGCAATCGCTTGATTTATTCTCCCTGGAGAAGAGACGCCTGAGGGGGGACATGATAGCAATATATAGATATCTCAATGGGGATCTCAGCTTAGAAAAAAAGCTATTCAGTTAAAGGGATTGCATGAGGACTTGGGGGCATACAATGCGATTAGAGGAGAAGCGTTTTAACCTCAGGCAACGCGGGGGGTTCTTTACTGTTAGGGCTACAAGATTGTGGAATTCTCTACCACAAGAGGTGGTTTCTGCGGGAAGTATGGTGGCTTTCAAAAAACTCTTAGACGTACATCTCAAGGATCAGAACATTCAGGGCTATGTGAGATGATTACAGCCACACACACCTACACAGGTTGAACTGGATGGACTATTGTCTTTATTCAACCTCACCTACTATGTAACTATGTAACCTGTGTTCAAGGCATATGTTCCTGAATGCACAGGGCTCTAAACATGAGTACCAGCTGCTACAGCGCTCATCCCCATTTAGTTGCAATTGACTTTGACAGGCTGCAGGCGGCGGAGCTGGACGCTACACCTGTGCCTCCCTGGCACACTAAAGTTCCAGGATTGGACTCGCATTGGACTACACGCCTAATGTGCACAGAGCCTAATATATCCAGAAAGTTAAGCTAATGAACTATTGGCAGTTTAAAGTGACTGGAATTGTAAAAGTATAAGTGCTGCTATTGCTGGTCTTCTTTTGAAAACGCTAGTTGCTTGAGTGTGTCTGGCTTCAATAGTCACATACCTGGAACAAGCATGCTATAAATCAGTGTGCGAAAGTTTATTTTCTTTATATTTGTTATTGACCAGAGACTTAAAGCATTGAATCCAAGGTATCAGCATGACATCCCAAGGAGAGGTCAGCAATGGCAGCAACCATACCTTTCTAATGACATGAGTCGCTTTAAAGTGGTAGTAAACTCAAAATCTTTCAAATCGGCTGACAGGCAGGCTTTTTATAACAGAAGTGACCCTAGAGGTCTTTTCTGTCATACATGTCCCCCCTGCCTTTCAGCAGATAATGTGATCTGAGCCGCACATGCGCAGCTCAGATCACATATACAGCCTGCTCTACATGCGGCAGCGATGTTTCTCCCGCACACATGCTCGGGAGTGATGTCACATTGGCCCGGGCCAAAAATGTGCCCAGAAATACGATACCCCGAATGAAGACCGAGTGAAGATGGAAGCGCCAGGAACTGGGGAGAGCCCTGACAGAGCATCGTTGGAGGGCTCAGTTTGTAGGTAAGTTTGTCACAATGTACTAGTAAGCAGTGCATATTAGTACATTATGGCTTAAACCTGCAGGGAGGCGGCACTTTTTTTATATTGTCATAGAGACTTTACTACCGCTTTAACTGTAAACATTCAAAACCATTCTACTTAAAGGGGAAAAAGAAGTCTATTCCTTAAAAAACACACAAGAGCCAATTGTCACAAATACAGGCTTTTTATTTCTTGCCATTAGTAGTAATTCTCTGAGCTCCATTGTGTAATTTACAGCCTGAACAAGGATGACTAGGTATTTGACTAGCTAGTGCTTTTTGGGTGTTTGACATCAATAGAGGTTGCAGAAAGTCTATTGTTTTCAATCAGACAGACCTTTTTTATGTCATATGTATACCTATAATGCAATAAAAAGGCTATAGGTCAACTTTAACTTAACACACACTCTGCTTCTTGTGATTTGGGTCAGATGATTGTCTCTTTTCTCTATGGAAAGAACCAAAACACAATACAGAATAGCTTCACACTCATTACTTGTAGCTATATATAGCTTCCAGATATTTAAACCATTCAAGCTCCTTTGTTCCCCAAGGTAAAATGATGTTTGGTGACTTCTTTTGTGATCACAGCTCGCGTATGTACATACACATCCCTGGATCTTCCCGTTTACCAAAAGACATTCCAGCTTCCAAAATATCAACTCTTGGAGTTCTGCATGCTTTTCTAGATTTATCTATATCATAAGAAATGATAAAACAATGAAAAAATTTGGCCACCATCCTACTGATGATATTTTTAGATTAACAGTATTCAGGAATAGACTGGAACTCCAGCCAATGATAAATTCTCAGGGTCAAATGTCAGGATCTCAATTTAGAAAATCTTTGGAAAAAAAAAAAAAAAAAAGAAAATCTTTGTTTGATTTCATCACTCCCTAAGTTCTAAGCATAACTTTTGATAATGGAGGCTGACCCTGATTAAATAACCATTCAACTGAAGAAGAAAGAGTGAAACCAGATCTGTAGTTGAAGTCAAGATTTGCATTATGGAGCATCCTGGGTTTTTGTGGATCCCAATAGGAGCGTGGTAGAATTATTGAAGCATGCTGGCTAGCATTGAATTTCTAGTTTATATGTCACTAAAAGTATAGAGTCACTTTAAGACCATACTTTTTTATTTTCTACCTTATGAATTTACCTTTTTGCTCTTTTGCAGTCACCTTCTTCAGCACCTGTAATTGTATCTGCATCTTGCTGTTCCTAAGCTTCTGTCATCATGGCACCTAGAGGTGTTGTCCCGTCCTCAACTGTTCCTAGCTGTACACTATAGGTCTTACAAATTACAAGAAACCTATTCTAAGGCCCCGTCAGTGCGGTGCAGTGTTCAGCGTTGTGTTTTTATGCGCATTTTACACATATTTTTAGGTGCCCTGCCATGAGACTCTATTAGAATTTGTGTTTTCATGCAGTGTTAATTTAGTTGACAAAAATATTTGCGTCATTAATTTTATCAGCTGCATGTTTTCAGTGACGAAAACGAAATGAAAATAAAATTCTAATTAAGTAAATTGACAAAAACTGCCGAAAATTAATTTCAATGAACGAAAATGTGGGGTAGGGACATTTACCCACCTAAACTTCCACTTTCCTCGGAACTCCGGAACTGTCTGTTAAAGCCCCAGACTCTGACAAGCTGTATTGGCTGAGGGATGCAGGTTCCCTCTGTCTGGCTGCTGCCTGGGAGTTCTGGAATAATGCCCTGCAAACCTCGTGGTGAGTGTTTGCCCTCCCAGCAAGGTAGCAGTGCTTAGCAAAATAGATCCCGAACCAGATTTCTGCCCTATACACTCCCATTTACTTCCCCATTTCCACTATATGTTGTTAGATTTTTACTCCATGAATATATGAGTTTGGAAATTCGAAAGAAATGCTTAAATAATGCATCACAATTTACCTATACCAATTAGATTTTAGCCAAATAAAATGTACTGGTGATTTTAGTCGATTAAAACACAACTAAAAATAAAACAATTCAGATGACTAAAATACCTCTAAAACTAAAATTACATTTTAGTCAAAAGACTGTCTAAAACTAACTCGAGATTTGACATCAAAATAACACAGTTTTCATAAAAAAGCACATCAAAGTCTTGCTTGCTGCTTCTTAGATGTGCTTTCATAAAACACACTTTCTAATACAGTTTAATGGCCACACACCTAACAAGGTGGAAACTGCACATAAAAACGCGACTTTGAAAAACCGCACCGCAATGTGAAACGAGCCTTAGAAAAATATGGGGGTTTCCACTGGTGACCTCTTTCTGACAATGCTAGGTGTCTGGCTGGATACAGAGCAAACATGCAGCCATTGTAGGAAGATCAGTTGCTTTGTATATTTATCCTGGATCGGGGACACCCAGCCACACTCACTACAAGTGAAGACTCCAGTCTAGAACTATTGTGTGGTCACCAGTCAGTGATTCAGCGATTGCCTGCTCAGATTAGTAAAGGCATTAAGAATGATCTTTTTGTAATATTTTGAATGAAAAAGACAACGCCCTTCCTTTTTTGCATGATAATCGGTGTTACATCATGGACGCCAGTGTAAATATGGCATTTTTCAGAAAGCCATTGTTTACCATGGTTTTTGGAATTTCAACATAGGTTTCTTTTTTAGAACCCAAGATAAGGAAAACCTGTTTTGAGTGTTTAAAGTCCTAATAACGGACTTGACAAGATGCTTGCTTTTACCTTTATTAGCCTGAAAAAAAAACCTTTTGGAAGCTTTCATATCTCACAGTGGAATGGCAGTTAGCAGTAAAACTACTTTCAGAAGGGTACACAGTGTGATTCATTTAGTAAAGGGGTAGATTATGTTCACTTTGCAAAGTGATTTTTTGCTTAGTTTAGTGCAGGGGCTTTTAAACTTTTTAATTTGAGGACCCAAATAAGAAAATTGTTACTGTCGGACCCAAGAAAGAATTTTTATCAAAATGTCTGCAAATCGTTAAAAAAAATAAAATAAAAATGGTCATATAATAAACACAAACCCAGAAACAGTAAGAACCTATTTACATCTATGTGTTGCAGGAATGCAGATTCAGACTTTGTCGCTTTTTGGTGCCATTCATATTGCATAGTAAGCTCATTAGGGAACATGCATGCATTTCAGTGTGCAGCAGCTCATGGCCATGCACTGTAGTTTCTTGTGGTGTGTTAAAAGTTTTTTAGTGCATCTGATTTTTGAGATGTTTTGGTGCATTTGGCAGCATTTGGCAGCACATTGATTTCAATGGACTGGCTTAATCAAACACATGAAAAGGCATGACATAACCAGCCTTATTGCACAGCACAAATGTAAATAGACCCTAATTCATGCAACTCTGTATTCAATATGTAACAAGGAGGCATTAAGGTTTGCACATGGGAGGCACTGCAAGACATTACCTTATACTGGTGGTTTGATGCTATCTCTCTACCCACAGCTACTGTTTACAAGCTGATTCTGCCTCAATCAACTTACCCATCTGTTATTTTTAAACACTATTTATAAGGCTTTTTGCCCTACCACTAAAATGTCCATGGGCTTGTTTTAATGCCGTGGGCAGCTTTTTTAGCTTGTTAAAGAGGAATTCCAGGTATGGATACTTTATACATAGTTACATTGCTCCAGCTTAGAACAATGTACCTATGTATATACCATACCTGGCTTATTCCCCAGGAAGCTGGAAATCTCTAAAGTAGACAGCTCTACTGCAGTGATCTCCACTTGCATCTGGGTCTCCGGCTGAGTGGCTGTCCAGCTGCATTGTGTACACAGGAGGTCAACCGCTAGGCACGGAAGCCATTCAGAGAATACTTTGCATTCTCTGAATAATGCAAAGCATTCTCTGATTGGACAAGGTAGAGAGCGCAATGGTCCCCACCCCACCTGGAATTCATTAAATTTGATGCTTTTATTGCAATAAAATTCCCCATATAGAATACATTGCGGGCACTTTGCTCCATTTCTTTAAGCTTTACTGTAGTAAAGCCAAGAGAAATAAAGTCTTATTTGTATTTTTTTTAGTAGTGGACATTTCTAAATAGCCCCAGGTCTCTTCCTCCTATAATCTTTCTGTATAATTTCATCCATTCCCCTCCCTGCCACCACCACTGCCTTGCACGTATTGTAGTCTTTAGTCTTCCAATTATGCCTGAACAAAAGTATTTTTTTTCTTCCTTGCACATAATTGGATATTCAAAATGTATACCACTGTACCGCAGTAAGCTAAGTGAAAATTCCATTTAGAAAGTGAACATGCTCTACTAGTAAATTAACGCCAGAATATTTTTGACTGACAGTTGTAATCTTAGGTATTTTGTAGGGACTGGTATTAACCAGGACCTTTACTTCTATAAGTGACTGCTATATCCACTTTAACAGTAATAAATTGATAAACTGGGGACCTTGATATTGGGTTCTGGAACCCATTTGGGTTCCTGGTCTACAGGTTTCACAGCTTTGTATTATAATGATGTAAAGTAGTCTTTCTTTATTGTACAATATGTACTGTTGGTCCTCCAGTAACATGCAGGGAAATATAGTTGTATATAAAGGGCATAAGTAGGGACCACCTGACCTTATTACGTTTCTTGCACTGCTTATTAATGCTGATAATATGCTGTCACACTAACCCATTTTCACTCCTCTGCAGTATAACCTTGCTTTGTGCCGTATCATTGCTTTTAGATTATGCCAAATGAAGAGGGTTTGAATGAAGTCAGCAAGCTAGTCACAAACTTTACCTACACTCTGAAGTCATGGTTCGGGCCTACCTTGCCTATAATCTCACTTGTTCATCCGGACACAGTTAAACCAATGGTAGCAGCTTCAGGTATTGTATCAGAGTCCCTAAGAAGAAGTATCACGGTTTCACCCGCATTAATTAATTTTTTTATTTTTTTTTTATTGAATTAGGCTCAAGAATGATGTTTACATGTTTTTTTCTTTAGTGAATATTCCAGATATGGTTATGAAAAAAGCTTTAAAAAACCTGGAGATGGTTAGATGTGTTACCCAAAGTTTACTTTCTAAGTAATGGTGGACTGATTTAGGTTGACAATAAGCATCATTTTATATACTAAAGCCATATCTTTTATATTTCAAAATGTTTTGCCTTAGTCCCAGTCTAAAAATTGGGGCATCATCCCTTTTAATAACCACAGTCTATTTAAGTTTTCTTCATTCATTTTTTATTCATTCAATGTCTTACTTTAGTTTTGTATTCAACAGACCTCAGGGAAACTTTGATATATGACCCAATTAGTCATATTCTAACTATCATTTTGTATACTTATGTGTGCCCAAAAGTTTACACCTGGAGCATACTGGTTGCAACCCTGACACATTGGGGTTGATTTACTATAGCTACATTTTTACTAAACTGTTAATTGTGAGAATTGCCATAGCTTGGCTGCCGTATGGGTCAACCAGGTGAATTCCTAGAGATGATTGTTGTTGAAGGCAAGAGGATCACTGATGAATTACATTACATTTTGGGATCAATTTACTAAAGAGTCATTTTCACCCTAGCCTTAAAACTTTCTTAGACCCGATTGGGTATTTAAAGTGAACACAGGCTGGGTTTCAAAATAATTTTAATCCAAACAGTGTAAAAAATACCAGTAAAATATACGTAGTGGCTTTTAAATTGACATATCCATTGCTGAGTTTTGCGTCTTGTTTGCAGTTGTTTTGTTCACAAAGTATAGTGTATTTACAGTGAGGATATATGCTTACTGTATTGTTTACATGAAAATGTTGTATTTTTTATATTTTTACATGCTTGTGTTTCCATATTTTCATTGGGTTGTATCTCAGAGTGGAGACATTCTGCATTTGTGCAAACAAACTTCTAAGTTTTAGTACCCATTTAAATTGTTGCATTATGGTAACATGGCAAAACCTGCATAATCGCAATATACATTACTTTTGATTTGAATGGCACCACAACACTCTAATCCAATGCACATCCAACGCCTCGTATACAGTAATGCGCTGAGTTGGAAAAGATAGTGCACGTCCAATTTACAGTGCTCTAGCAGCTCTTTGAAATGAAGGTGATGTCTTAATGCAGCGCATGTTTATGAGCAACATATTATATGCTACAGAAGAATTCCAGGTATGTATAATTTATACATAGTTACATTGGTCCAGGTTGAACCAGTGTAACTATGCTTAGACCATACCTGGCCAATGCTCCTGGAAACTGGAAATCATTGAAGTAGACACTGTTACTCTAGTGATCTCCACTTGCTTCCGGGTCCTGTGCCGAGTGTCTGCCCTGTTGCAATCTGAAGACAGGGGGTTGGCTACTCAACATGGGCTCCATTTGGTTTGCATTTTCTGAATGAATGCAAAGCATTCTCTGTTTGAATGAAGTGGAGATGTGATGTCATTCTCTCCACCTCGCCCAATCAGAAAAGGTTTTGCATTCATACAGAAAATGCAGAGCATTCTCCAAATGGCACCAGTGGTGAGCTTCCGACCTTCTATGTTCAGAAAGCAGCAGGGTAGCTGCAAGAACCTAGAACTAAGTGGAAATCAGAGGATTTTAGGAATTCTATTTACTGTTTTAAATAATTATTTATATAAAAGACAGCTGAGAGCCACATGGGAAGCACTGCTGTAAAAAATTACAGATGGAATCTCATTGGCTGGCATATGAACAACACATCCACTAGGGTTTATAAATGGGCTCAACTTACTGGATCTGTGGAACTCTTAAAGTACATGTAAACCCTGCCCAAATGACATTTAGTTTGCCAAAGCACTGGTTATCATAAACAATTTCATTTTTTTTTTCAAATACTGATTTTACCATTTTTCGTTCTTTATTACATATCAACACTGCTTATCTCCTGCAGCCTTGTTACAGCCATGTTCTCTCTACATATATGCACTCCAATAAAGGCTCGATGACATTTCTCAAGATGTTTTTTTTTTTTGATGGTGACAACAGTGGAACATGCCAATGCAATAGGATTGATTTTCTAACACTAGAGAGTGAAAAATCTGGTACGGTTCTGCATCGAAACCAATCAGCTCCCAGGTTTTTTATCAAAGCTTAATTGAACAAGCTGAAGTTAGAAGCTGATTGGCTACCATGCACAGCTGCACCATATTTTGCACTCTCCAGTTTTAGTAAATCAACCCCACTGTGTTTTGGCACGGTTGCTTCTGGTCCCTATTGGGAGAGCCTGTCACAGAGTGACAATGTAGGATAACAATTAAAAGACTGGGAAAAAGTGTTGTCACTTTGTAAATGAAAGTGCCAGCCAGGGGCCTTTATGTCAGAATCACCAGGTATTATTTTATTGAAAGCTGCAAATATAAAAAGACTTAAAAATAGCTTTTGGAATTATTTTTACATGTTAAGGCTTGTATGAAATTTTAGAGATTGGGTTTACATATACTTTATACTAAATTTGCATGCGTGATTGATATCAATCTGACTGTTACCTCCCACCAATCTAGATCAAGGGTACAGAAGAAGGATTACTGGTGGCAAATGATCTGGTGAAGAAGTACGTCTATGCCTGCTCCTGGTGGTTTAGTCTTTACTATCCTATCATCAGGCTTTTCCACCCCACTAGCATTAAGTCAGTCCTGCAGGTTCCAGGTAGACTATTTTTTCCAAGTCTTCTGTATAATTGTCACCTGCTTCAATTCATGTGCCTTTAATTTTTTCCAGCTGGTGCACAGTAAAACAGACATTCATGTTAGTAGGATACATTGCAATGCACATGTATGAAAAATATGGCATTTGTGCTTAGATGTGCTTACTGAGCGAAATACTAATGCCTGCAAATTGCAGGTAACGCTTATGCTGCACTGTGCCAACACCTACTTACTGTTCTAGCTTTACCTTTACTTTTGCACTTTTACCTCTGCTGCCAAAGATTTAAATAAAGTGAAGAGAAATCAAATGAGGGCATACTCTACTGTGCTACATACCTTCCACATATTGTCCCTTAAATTGAATGCATGATGACTTAGAGTTTAGTGTGTCCTTCCCTCATCTTTAGTTTACATATCTAAATTTTATAATGAGATTTACTGGAGATCCACCTTGAGGGTAGATTGTGTGGTTGGACTGCGTTGGGTGACTTTTCCTGCACAGGTCCAAAATTGCTATGGCTCCAGTGTGGCGGGGTCACAGGCACGAGGATAAACGCATCAACACTGCCTGCACTGCAATGCACACCAGCTGCTGCCTTGTAGCGCAGTGATTAGTGTGAATGTACCCTAAGGCTTCATGTCCCTCCGGACTTGCATGTGTGTGCTGGGCCTGATGTTGTCTACCTTTGAGGCGGTGTTGTTTGCACAGTTTCATAAGAGGTTCCTTCAGAGGGAGATCCTGGTAAAATGGGACAGGTGTCCCAAGTCTCTGGACACTCAGATTCATCAGAGCCGGGAAACCAGGGGTTCCCTGCTCTGGTGGCTTCCTTCTCCGGCCCTCCAGCAGGGCAAGTCTTTTCTTCCCTTGTATTGGACAGTGGCAGGGGAGGGCTGGCAGCCTTAGGCCTGGGGGGCAAATCTAGTCAAGTGGCCCGTTGAACCACCGAATCAGCTCACCATCCATGCCCATCTGGTTTTTATAGCGGGTATTGATGTTGTTATGAAACAAGACCAATATGACCCCGATCTCGTTAAAGAGCCGATGCCGCGGCTCATTGCACATGTGATTGGCTGTGTCCAATCACAGTGGATCATGTGTAAAATGTGGAGAGCCAGATCAGTGGCATCTCCTCGCAGGGGAGACCTGTACAGATAATCAGAGCACAGCATTACAGTGCAGCCTCAGCAATGCCCAGCAAGTGATGCCAATCAGTGCTACCTTTCAGTGCCTGCTCATCAGTGCAGCCCATCATTGCATCAGTGCCACCTATTAGTGCCCCATATTAGTGTCTCCACATCAGTGCCACCTAGAAAAATGTTTTAACCACTTCTGGAGCGGACGATTTTCCCCCTTAATGACCAGGCCATTTTTTGCGATTCGGCACTGCGTTATTTTAATGGACAATTGCGTGGTCGTGCGATGCTGTAACCAAATAAAATTGATATCCTTTTTTTTCCTCACAAACAGAGCTTTCTTTTGGTGGTATTTGATCACCTGTGCGATTTTTATTTTTTGTGCTATAAACAAAAAAATGTGACAATTCTGAAAAAAACAATATTTTTCACATTCTGCTATATAACATTCACAATAATAATAAAAAAAATTAAAAATCAAAACTTTTTTATAATTTTAGGCCAATTTGTATTCTGCTACAGATTTTTGGTAAAAAATAAATCCCAATAAGTGTATATTGATTGGTTTGCGCAAAAGTTATCGTTTCTACAAACTAGGGGAAAGATTTATGTCATGTTTATTCTTTACTAGTATTGGCAATTTGGCAGCGATAAGCGATTTTTTGCAGGACTGCAACATTGCGGCGGACAGATCGGACACCTAACTGACATTGTAGACACGATAACTTTTGCGCAAACCAATCAAAATACGCTTACTGGGATTTATTTTTTACCAAAAATATGTAGCAGAATACAAATTGGCCTAAAATTATGAAAAAGTTTGATTTTTAATTTTTTTTTAATTATTATTGTGAATGTTATATAGCAAAAAGTGAATTTTTTTTTTTTTTTTTCAGAATTGTCGCTCTTTTGTTTGTTTATAGTGCAAAAAAATAAAAATCGCAGAGGTGATCAAATACCACCAACAGAAAGCTCTGTTTGTGGGGAAAAAGGACATCAATTGTATTTGGGTACAGCGTCGCACGACCGCACAATTGTCAGTTAAAATAACGCAGTGCCGAATCGCAAAAAATGGCCTGGTCATTAAGGGGGGGAATCCTTCCGGTCCAGAAGTGCTTTTAAAGGACATACAGCGAGGACTGTACATCCAGTGGAGATCTAAATACTGGGCTCCATACATAAAAGTGAAAAGGAAAAAACAGCACATGTCCCATAGTAATCAGAGAGTCCATTCTATAAGTCCAGGAGAGTGAAGGCCATGTCAGACCAGCAATCCTCTAAAACTCACCAGTAACAAACCACTTACTTTTTCCTATGGAGTGGCTCCCTCACTGGATCAGTGAAATGTCGCTCTTTGCTTCCAAGTAAGTGAGTGAACTTCTACAGCATTTAGACCCAGCAAAGGAGCACTTCTATCAGTGGTTTGTCTTGGGATTTATCATTAGTAGCAGAAACACTCATTTGACATGGGGCCTAAGAGGAGCAGGAAAGTCTGACTGGTTTCTATGGCCAACAAGAACAGTTCTTTGTGAGCTGGGTACTAAGACTTAGAAACACCACTCAAAGCCAGGAAAACAACTCTCAGTTGCAGACTGCCTAACACAAACTCATCCAAAAGCATGCATATGCAGGATTAGGAAAGCACTGTGCACTCCCGACTAGACAACTTTAAACTTACCCGCCCACACTGGAGACTGCCCGTGTGATGTGAAGAGAATGTGTGGGCGGGCACAGGAAGAGAGGGGCGGGAGGAGGCAGAGCAGATCTGTTCTCTCATTTCTACAGAGGAGGGGGGCTTTGCTCCGTAAGAATGGAACACAAACAATCTCAGTCCTGTGTGACAGGTACAGGCAGCTAACATCCCTGTCACAGGACATATCGCCGGCTCGCAGCTGCAGTGGAAGATAGAGACATTCTTTTCACTGCTCCTCCACGCTGTAACCCCTGCCAGAGCCGCCCGAGCAGCAGCACCCGGTCAGCTCCGACACATGCACAGTCCTGAGCTGCCTGTACAGCGGCCCATTTTACAGGGAATCAGAGCGGCCTGGGGGGAAATTGCCACTTTGCCCCCTGGCCCAGCCCGCCCCTGGACAGTGGTCACGGCAGATTCCAGCCTGTCCGGGTGGGGAGGTGTCCTGGGGCTGAGCTTAGCTCAGGGTTGTTGGAAGCTGGAAGAATCCAGACTACCGATCAATGTCTTGGAACTTCTGGCAATCAGGCTTTGACTGGATCACTGGACGGATCGGCTCCGGGGGCTCCCAGTACGGGTTCAGCCGGACACGGCAGTGGCTTATGTCAATCACCAGGGCGAAACAAAAAGTGTATTTGCAGCTCTGAAGGTCTCTTGAATACTTCAGTGGGCAGAACACTTTGTTCCAGCCCTTTTCGCTGTGTACATTCCAGGTGTGGAAAATTGTCAGGCGGATTACCTCAGTTGACATTCATTGGACCAAGGAGAGTGGTCCCTTCATCAGGACTTGTTTTATCTCATATGTCTGCAGTGGGGCATCCCCCAAGGTGGACCTGTTGGCGTCTCGGCTCAACAGAAAAGTACCAAGGTTTGTGGCAAGGTCACGAGATCCTCTGGCGGACGCCACAGATGCTCTGGTGGCCCTATGGGGCCGGTATCATCTGATTTATGCCTTCCCTCCTCTCAAACATCTTCTGCGGCTTCTGCACAGGATCGAGGCCGAAGGTTTTTTTTAGTCATTCTGGTGGCCTCAGACTGGCCTCGCCGGTCTTGGTACTCCGACCTAGTGCGACTGGTTGCCGATGTCCCTTTGAGGCTGCCTCTCAGAAGGACCTGCTTTCCCAAGGGCCAATCTTCAATCCTGCTTTACAATCACTGGCTTTGATGGCCTGGCTGTTGAAAGCCAGGTGTTGAAAGATAGGGGTTTGGCTGGGTTGGTGATTCTGACTATGCTGAAGGCGAGAAAGTCTACCTCTAGAAAGATTTACCATCGTATGTGGAAAGCGTACATTTCGTTTTGTGAGTCAATCAGTGTTCACCCTTGATCTTTTTGGTGGCTCGAATTTTGGCTTTCCTTTAATGAGGTGTTGAGCAGAAGTTGGCCTTGAGTACCATCAAGGCCAGATCTGCCTTGGTGGTCTTCTTTTAGCAACCCTTGGCTACACATTCCTTGTTGCATACTTTCATTCAATTCAAGGGGTTCGACACCTGACTCCACCAGTGCGGTCACCTTTACTGCCGTAGGATTTGAACTTGGTGCTCTCCGTTCACCAGAAACTTCATTTTGAGAATATAAGAGATCCCCCTGTTTACGCTGTCACAGAAGGTGGCTTTTTTGGTTGCTGTCTCTTCTGCTTTCAGGGTGTTGGAACTAGCAGTGGTATCTTGTAGTACTCCCTACTTTGTAGTCTATAAATATAAGGTGGCTCTTCGCCCATGCCCATCGTTCCTACCTAATGTTCTGTCTGACTTCCATTTGAATAAAGGCATTGTGTTGCCTTCTTTGTATCCTAGGCCCGCTCATCCCAAAGAATTTGCATTGCATGCCCTGGATGTGGTTCGGGCGGTTTGGGTGCATCTGGTAGCCATGGAGTCTTTCCAGAGGTCAGACTCTCTTTTTGTGGTCACAGACGAGCCAAGGAAAGGGTTGTCCGCTTCTTCTGCTACCATTTCCAGGTGGATCAGACAGACAATGATTCAGGCCTATTCCATCAAGGGGCGGGTTCCTCTGTTCCCTGTGACAGTGCATTCTACCCGGGCGATTAGTGCTTCTAACCTACGTATGTGTTTGCTTCTGCGGATGGGGGCGCTTTACTTTTTTTCTTTCTTTTTTTTTTTTTACACTGTCCCTTTATTTTTTTATCACTTTTATTCACATTACAAGAAATGTATACATTCCTTGTAATAGGAATGAGGCATGAAAGGGCCTCAATGGCCCATCACAATGAGGGATGTGATCTAGAGATGTGATGGGCCATGTTGATGGATGTCCTTAATACAGGTTTACTACACCTTGTTCTTTTATCTCCATGAGTACTGATGCCAGCTTACTCTACAACTTTTGATTACTAGAAAAAAGACCCTTGAACATTATTTCAAGCTTCTGATACACAGTAAACTACATTATATCCAACTATCATACACTGCCTACTACGCTATGTTGATCCATTGGCACTCATTATATCCAACTATCATACACTGCCTACTACGCTATGTTGATCCATTGGCACTGCCTACTTTGGGACTGTGGATGCCAATCGCGGCATCCCTGGTGGTATCATTTTCTATAATCTGCACCCCCCCCCTATATTGGAACTATCTAAAAGGCTGAATACTCTACCAACAAGTCCCCTATAATATACATGATTGATGACCCTAGGCTTAGAGGGTTTTAGCCTCTGCCTGCTCCCACACTCGTCTGGGGGAGTGTTACTGGTGCCTCCCTGTGCTTGGCCCATATACAATCTTGTTCACACACCCAGGGAACAATGTATTTTCTTTCACCCTTGAAACTCCTGAAGAAGCAGGCAACCATGAAACATGTTGAGTATTGACCAGCTGTGCTCCTATTTGTATACACTACCACCTTATAGGAATTGGACACAACAGTGGAGCCACTGTAATGGGTGTCATAATGTACATTCTTATTTTGTGTTAATACTCTTGTTATGTTGCATATATTTCTAATAAAATTATTCTGATTTTATATGGTCTGACATGTGTCTATTGTTACCAAGAAAATCCTCTAGCCCCTCTTCCCCTTTGTCTGCATTTGTACTTAGTACATTTATTAAATTATTAATGCTCATCTACTAGGTTTGCAGTAATGCCTTATTACTGAGCAGAAAGTATACAAATTTGAATGACTTATTAACTTTATTGGTATGCAATGGGCACTTTCAGAGGTCTGTTTTTTTTTTCCAGCTCTCATTGCCCCAAAAGATGAACTGTTCTATGGCTTTCTAAGACCGTGGCTAGGTAAGTTTTCAATTATATTTTTTGGTTTTAGAAAATAAAATGTGTGTGTGTGTATATATATATATATATATATATATATATATATATACACACACACACTATATTATTACCAAAAGTATTGGGATGCCTGCCTTTACACGTACATGAACTTTAATGGCATCCCAGTCTTAGTCCATAGGGTTCAATATTGAGTTGGCCCAGCCTTTGCAGCTATAATAGCCTCAACTCTTCTGGGAAGGCTGTCCACAAGGTTTAGAAGTGTGTCTATAGGAATGTTTGACCATTCTTCCAGAAGCACATTTGTGAGGTCAGGCACTTACGTAGACGAGAAGGCCTGACCAGGGCCGGCCCTACCATGAGTCCCGCTGGGTCCATGGGACCCAGGCGGAAATTTGAGAGGGATGCCAGAGATGGCTCTTTAATTAGGCGGTTGCCTTAAACCTCGTGGCTGTCTAATTAAAGAGCCGTCTCTGGGTAGCAAAGCTCCCTGCTCTTCTGCAATGGCTGCTCTTAGTCTCGCATTCCCCACCCGTGTGCTCAGCCAGCTCCTCCGGGTGCCTCTCTACTGCCCCATTCAGTGCCGCTCAGCACAGTGTCCTCCCCAGAGTCCCACCCCACCCCCCAAGTCGGCTGCATCCATTCTGGCTCCCACACAAATGAAGTTTAAGCACACAGGTGCTGCTGTACAGAATCCTTATGAGAACTGGAGGACACCGCAGACTTGTCTGCAATGCCAGCCCCCCTCCTCCCCACTGTCATACACAGGTCGCCCTAGGAGTCTGAGATATGCTGATTGCCCGTCCGTGCTGCTGCTGGAGGGAGCCCAGGTGACCAAGGATGAGTGTGCTGAGATGACCCCACATCCCCCACACACCCTCCCATACCCCATTCCATCTCCCCTGGGGACAAGGACCCATTCTTACCTGGCGACAGGGACCCCTTCTCACCTGGAGACAGGGACCCCTTTTCCCCTGGGGACAGGGACCCTTCTCACCTGGAGACAGGGACCCCTTCTCCTCTGGGGACAGGGACCCTTCTCCCCTGGGGACAGGGACCTTTTTTCAATTGGGGACCAGGGGACAGGGACCCCTTCTCACCTGGAGACAGGGAATATTTCTCACCTGGGGACAGGGACCCCTTCTCACCTGGGGACAGAGACCCCTTCTCCCCTGGGGACAGGGACCCTTTCTCACCCCAAGGCTTCTGCGTGGCTATCTCCCACCAGGAGCTCTTTCCTTATGGGGAGTCCCGGGGGACCTACTGCTGCCCGATGGTAATGATGAGACCCCTGAGGTGGTGAAACTCACACAGCCCCTTCTCTTCTGTGAGGCCGACTTCAAGGAGCTCCATGTGAGTACAACACTGATAGAGACAGAGCACTGACACCAGCACTGAGGGAGAAAGAGCACTGACACAAACACTGAGAGAGACAGAGCACTGACACCAACTGGGATAGAGGACACTGACTCCTGCACTAAGACAGAGTGCACTAAGAGAGTCCCATGACGCCAGCACTGAGATAGAGGACACAGGGAAAGAGGACACTGACACCAGCACTGAGAGCACACTGACACCAGTGCTGAGATATGACACTGACACCAGCTCCAAGACACACTGCACTGAGATAGATCCCCCCCCAACGCCAGTGCTGAGAGAGAGTGCACTGACACTTTAGTTTAAGTTTAAGGCTCTTAATAAATGTGATTTATACTGTTAATTTGTATCGCTTGAATTCTTTTTTGCATTACGGGTGTGAGTGGGGCCTCATGTTTAAGTTATGCCTAAGGCCTTAATAAGCCCAGAGCCCCCTCGGAGAGGTGGCAAATTGACGCCCAGTAGGAAATTTTTTCCAGTAGTTTTGTGTGTCATCAGTTTGCGGTCCATTATGGGAGATATTTCCTTATCTCATACTGCCTCCCGCTTTTTTTTTTTTTTGGGGGGGGGGGGGGGGGCAGCATTTCATTCTTGGACCCAGGCAGTACAATGTCTTGGTCTCTGCTCTAATTCATCCCAAAGGTGTTCTATCGGGTTGAGGTCAGGACTCTGTGCAGGCCAGTCAAGTTCCCTCACCCCAAGCTCGCTCATCCATGTCTTTATGGACCTTGTTTTGTGCATTGGTGTGCAGTCATGTTGGAACAGGAAGGTCTGAGGTCCAGAGCACTCTGGAGAAGGTTTTTGTCCAGGATATCCCTATACTTGGCCGCATTCATCTTTCCCTCGTTTGCAACCAGTCGTCCTGTCCCTGCAGCTGAAAAACACCCCCACAGCATGATGCTGCCACCACCATGCTTCACTGTTGGGACTGTATTGGACAGGTGATGAGCAGTGCCTGGTTTTCTCCACACATACTGCTTAGAATTAAGGCCAAAAAGTTCTATTTTGGTCTCATCAGACCAGAGAATCTTATTTCTCACCATCTTGGAGTCCTTCAGGTGTTTTTTAGCAAACTCCATGCGGGCTTTCATGTGTCTTACACTGAGGAGAGGCTTCCGTCGGGCCACTCTGCCATAAAGCCCCGACTGGTGGAGGGCTGCAGTGATGGTTGACTTTCTACAACTTTCTCCCATCTCCTGACTGCATCTCTGGAGCTCAGCCACAGTGATCTTTGGGTTCTTCTTTACCTCTCTCACCAAGGCTCTTCTCCCCCGATAGCTCAGTTTGGCCGGACGGCCAGCTCTAGGAAGGGTTCTGGTCATCCCAAACGTCTTCCATTTGAGGATTATGGAGGCCACTGTGCTCTTAGGAACCTTAAGTGCAGCAGAAATCTTTTTGTAACCTTGGCCAGAACTGTGCCTTGCCACAATTCTGTCTCTGAGCTCTTCAGGCAGTTCCTTTGACCTCATGATTCTCATTTGCTCTGACATGCATTGTGATCTGGAAGGTCTTATATAGACAGGTGTGTGGCTTTCCTAACCAAGTCCAATCAGTATAATCAAACACAGCTGGACTCAAATGAAGGCGTAGAACCATCTCAAGGATGATCAGAAGAAATGGAAAGCACCTGAGTTAAATATATGAGTGTCACAGCAAGGGGTCTGAATACTTAGGACCATGTGATATTTCAGTTTTTCTTTTTTAATAAATCTGCAACAATGTCAACAATTCTGTGTTTTTCTGTCAGTATGGGGTGCTATGTGTACATTCATGAGGAAGAAGAATGAACTTAAATGATTTTAGCAAATGGCTGCAATATAACAAAGAGTGAAAAATTTAAGGGGGTCTGAATACTTTCCGTACCCACTGTATATTTAAATATATAAAGCTCTCTTTACTTTACAATTAGATCAAAGTCCCATTGACAGAAAAAATAATAATGAGCGACAGGTAAAGAAAATGGCATGCAGAATAATGAAATGTATTTACTCAAACAATTCTTTTTACATTTGATGTTTTATCATTTAGGAGATGGTCTTCTTCTCAGTCATGGGGAGAAATGGGGTCGGCACCGGCGTCTTTTAACCCCTGGATTTCATTTCGATATCCTAAAAAATTATGTTACTATCTTCAACCAAAGCACTGATATCATGCACGTATGTTCAAACTTTCCATAATATCTGTAGTATCACAACTTTCTATGTGGTAGGTCATTGGTTCTCAACCTGGAGTATGCATGCTCCTGGGAGTACATTGACAGATAACATTGGATATTAGAGGGGCTGCTTTCAGTATGGCAGATCGTTGAGAACTGGTGCAAGAGTCATAATGTGGTGCTTACAACGGTCAGATTTTATTTACTGTATGTAAAACCTTTATCTAAAAAGAAAAAAACTGTTTCTGTAACTGCTCAAAAAGTGGTAGCTGGAGCTCGGCTTTAACTTGTTTGTCAAATCCATCTAAATCTGCATCTAAAGCCCCGTACACACGTACCGATCGTCGGCCGAAAAGCTTCGGCCGACGACCGATCTGCCGATTGTAGGCTTGTTAGTATGATGCCTCCGACAGCCGACAGCGCACATTCGGCCGAAAAGAATCTGTCATGCAAGCATTAAAATTTTTGTATGCCGACACCAGAACGGCCGATTGTTCGCCAGTCAGTACAGATTTCGGCCGACAGACCGCAGATTTGCAAGACTGGGCATGCTCAGAAAAGGAAAAACACAGGGAAAGTTAACCATCACATGACATCACTTCTGCAGTCGGCGGACAAAATTCTTGTGCAGTCTTTTGCACTTTTCAACAAACACGACAGCCTGGGGACAAAATACGGCCGATCGTTCGCCGACGATCGGTACGTGTGTACGGGGCATAACACTACACTCACCGCAGACTGGCAATGCTGCTGTCCAAAGGTGCCTCCACTGCTCCTCCATCCAGAGTGGAGACACCCTAAGACAGGAAGTGTATTACTGGCTGGATCACCAGATGAAAAAAAAAAAAGAAAAGATTTAAAAAAAAGAAAACGAATGCACCTACCACATTTAAGGATTGGTAAGCTGCAAAATAATAACTTTCTGAATTTAATAGCGGTTTTATTTGTCCCATGTTTTGATAAAAAAGCAACACACATGGAACTTCTATTAAAAAGGAACATTGTTGCCACGGAGCTGACTAAATGTTTGGTACACTATTTTTCTGTTTAGTCTTGCAGAAACATTCTAGAAGAACGTTTAAAGGGGAAGAATGAATGCAGCAGACAGATTCCGTTTTCCAGAATTGCCTTCTAACTTGGGGTGATGCAGGCACAGAGGAGAATTGCTGCGACTTTACTGTGTTTGCAGTGCAGTTTTTAAAGAGCATGTAACTCAAAAACCGCACCAAAAATGCACAGCGGATGCGTTTTTACTGCGCTTTTGCCATGTTTTCCATTGCTTTCAATGGGGGAAATGCGTTTTTTGTTACCCAAACATGCTCCAAAATGCTGCAAGCAGGATTTTATTTCACCGCAGCAGTAACGCACTGCCCCAGTGTGAACATATTATTTGATTTTAAACATTTTTCTTGAGCTTTTCAGGCGCTTTTTTAACGCAAAAGTGCTTGAAAAACTTCTCAGTGGGAAAGGGCCCTTAGGGAGGAAAGGAAAAACAACCAAAACATTTTTAAATGAGCTGCAGGGGTACAGATTGGGGGGGGGGGACAACTGACACAGCTGGACTACTGACACCAATGTGTAGCAATTACAGATTTAGCAATAGATGTAGCAATTTACAGATTATAGAATTACAGCTTTGTGAAGTTGGAAAACGCATACTTTTTTTTTTTTTCTTTTCTGTAAGGGCTTGTTTACAGTGCAGTTGGGAAAGTGGTAAAAACATGCAGTTGAGCTGTGTTTTTACCACCCCCAACTACTCCCCTTTAAACTGTCACTAAACCCACATAATGAAAGAAAACTATCAATAAATAGTGTAATGCATGTTGTTCATACTCACTCACTCACTATGAGATTCATTTTGTGTGTTCTGCTAAAATCCTGGTTGATCCCGCTGCTCTCTATCTCCCCCTTCTGTCCATGTCCCCAATTCAGCTAATGATTTTGCAGATGTAGTGGTAACTCTGCACATGCTCCGTTTTCAGTTTCTATGCTAAGCATTTCTTCCCTATGAGATATACTGTGAAAGGCTGGCTCGGCTGCACGAACCGCCCTACCAGTACGACGGTTCGTGGGAGCACTCCTGGGGACACGCGCGTGCCGCCAGAGGCACACTCGCACACCCATTAGCCAGCGGGGAAGCTGACTCTTGGGGCCGGTGGCTGCGATTGCCCCCAGGCAACCGCGATCGCTCCCCGTGGAGAAAGAACGACGGTCTGCTGTTGTAAACGGGTCTGCTGTTGAATAAACACAGAACGCCTGTGTTCCTTCTATTATAGGATCACAGATCTCTGTGTTGATTCCACAAGCCAATCCCTCTCACAGTTAGAAAACACCCCCTAGGCATACACTTAACCCTTTGATCGCCCCTGAGTTAACCTCTTTCCTGCCAGTGTCATCATTACAGTAACAGTGCATACGTTTAGCACTGATTACTATAGTAATGTCACTGGTCCCCCCAAAAGTGTTAAAAAGGTCAGTTAGGGGTCCGATATCTGTCCACCGCAATGTCGCAGTCCTGCTAAAAAACGCTTATTGCTGCCATTACTAGTAAAAAAAGAAATAAATCAATAAAAATGACATAAATCTTTCCCCTAGTTTGTAGACGTGATAACTTTTGCGCAAACCAATCAAAATAAGCTTATTAGGATTTTTTTTACCAAAAATATGTAGCAGAATACAAATTGGTCTCAGAGGATGAAAAAATTAGATTTTTACATTTTTTTTATTGGGAATGTTATATAGCAGAATGTGAAAAATATATACAGTAAAACCTTGGATTGCGAGCATAATTGGTTCCGGAAACATGCTTGTAATCCAAAGCACTCTTATATCAAAGCAAATTTCCCCATAAGAAATAATGGAAACTCAGATGATCCGTTCCACAACCATTTATTCATAAGTCTTTCAGTTTATAGTCCATATAAAAAGATGATAGCAATGTGATAGGTTGTGTAACCATAGAATGTCCATCCACAAATGGCGCCTCCACAAGGGGATTAGAAGCAAAATCCAGCAGGAGCTACAGAGTATAAAAGAAAAGAGAGGTGCATCTAAGTGTAGCAGTATGGGGACATTTAATGAAGGTACAACATTTAGCAACTTACATGGTTGATGATTAAACAGGCACATCTAAGTATGCAGGCATCCGGGGTAAAGCTGTCCACATAGACCATCTTCTGAACCACTGGCTCTCACCAATGTCAGTCATTGTGATTGGGAAGACTACCCTGCAGTAGAGTGATCTGAAAGCGAGACTTTGAATCACTCGTGGAGCGCAGCGTGGAAGGGTGTGATGAAGATGGCAGTGCGGAGGATGGTCTATATGGACAGCTTTACCCCAGATGCCTGCATACTTAGATGTGCCTGTTTTAATCATCAACCATGTGAGCTGCTAAATATTGAACCTTCATTAAATGTAACCATATTGCTACACTTAGAGGCGCCTCTCTTCTCTTTTGTACTCAGCTGTGACGTGACGCTACTTGTATATCAAGACATCGCTTGTATATCAAGTCAAAATTTATTTAAAAAATTAGCTTGTCTTGCAAAGCGCTCTTAAACCAAGTTACTCTCAAACCAAGGTTTTACTGTATATATTTTTTTTTTTGTTTGTCTTTTAAGAATTGTCGTCCTTTTTTTGTTTATAGCGCAAAAATAAAAATCACACAGGTGATCAAATACCACCAAAAGAAAGCTCTATTTGTGGGGAAAAAAGGACATCATTTTTTTTGGGGTGCAGCACCGCAATTGTAAAGTAACGCAGCGCCGGATCACAAAAAATGGCCTGGTTATTAAGGGGGTAAAACCTTTCAGGCCTGAAGTGGTTAGGGATTAAAAGGGCTTGTCTCCTTCAACCTTCCAACAACTTGTAACTTACATGTGGAGTTTCTCAGGCTGTTCAGCAAGAATTATACCCCCTAAACGCGCCCACCCAAAGAAACCCTTTCAAGTGAATAGGAGGTGGTGTGTGCTTTTGGCGGGTAAAACACATGGTAAAGGAGGTGGCATAACGCTTCCCTGCTGCTTGTCAAATGCCCTCTAAAAAGTGATCAATCGCAGATCGGCTTTCAGTATTTTGGTAATCCACCTGAATGAGAGACCAGTTTGGCTTCACTCTAATTCTGTTCTTATATCCAGGCACATACAATTTTATAAAACCCCCAGTGTAGTTTTATGCAATGGTGACTATTCCACTGGGACTAGCACTAATCACTGACTCTTTTCCACAGGCTAAATGGCGCAGGCTGTGTGTAGAAGGCCCAGTGTCGCTGGATATGTTTGAACAAATCAGCCTGATGACGTTGGATTCACTTCTGAAGTGCACATTCAGCTATGACAGTGACTGCCAAGAGTAATGTTACCTTTTTTTTTCCCCAGAAATTCTCGGTCTACATACTAATACAGTAATATCTTGCTAAAAGGAAATGTTGCATAATAAGCATTTCCTTATATCTCTATTGCAGGAAACCAAGTGATTACATTGCTGCAATTTATGAGCTCAGCTCCCTGGTAGTGAAACGTGAACACTATCTTCCACACCATTTCGATTTAATTTACCGATTCTCCTCCAACGGAAGAAAGTTTAAACGAGCATGCAACATTGTACACGATTTTACTGCGGGTGTGGTAAAGCAACGGAAGAAAGCACTACAAGAAAAGGGGGCAGAGAATTGGATAAAGTCCAAGCAAGGGAAGACCACAGATTTCATTGACCTCCTGTTACTATCAAAGGTATGAAAGAAGTGGTTAGCAAATGCTACTGTCTAATTCAGCAGGCACCATTCACTAGTCTCTTTTTGTTGTTTTCATCATTTCCAGAGCTCACATATCTAGTACTTCCAAATAACACCCCATTAAACACTTGTGTGATTTGTCATGCGACCTTGGACATCAAAGTCACATGACAAGTCATACCTCCATGTTTTCCAATTGTAGCACCCTCCTAGGTAGGTGCTAGGTAGGTAAAGCCTAGTGTCTCCATCTGCTTATCAGGGGAGCCTGATTACTAGTTAGGCCTGTTGCATGTGTCCATGTGTGATTCATCTGGGCTGAGGGAGTGTCCCCACTGTATCCAACAGGGGAGCCTGTTGGACAGTGGGGGAATCCCAGCCAGTGACACACAGGCTTTGTAACTATCCCAGTGGGGCGGCACAAACAGTGGTGCATCCTGGGATATGTTATAAAAGCCAAGGGCACATGTGACAGGGTGTCTTTGGGCGGGAAGCCAGGTCCCAGAAGGAGGGTGACATTTGTCTCTCCTTCTGCTGCAGTGGATGGTGGTCACAGGCGGTCGGCCTTGTGAGTCAGAAGTGTGGAGCTGAGCCAGGAGGTCCAGAAAAGCTGACTAGTGGAGTTTTAAGGCAGAGCAACCTTGGGAAAAACAGTGTCCATGAGTACCGGGAAGCTTGTCGGAGGTCTGCCCAGGAATCAGTGGACAGGTGTCAGCACAAACAGCAAGTTAGAAAGGGGGTGCCAAGTTAGAACCCTGAAGGGTAATTCAAACAGGAACACATTATCTATCTTGACTTCAGTGGCAAGGTGAAGCAGCGGCCTTGCCGCACACTACAGCTACTTGTCCTCAAGATTGTGCATAGTTCAAAGTTGGAGTATCCCACTCATCCCTTCTCCCATCCCAGTTCCAAATAAAAACACAAAAACCAACATCCCCTGGAATGATTATTGACTGAGCCAAGGAATTTCAAATGCTATTTGTCTGCTATCAGTTGCTAAGGGTAACCCAGGGGAATCCAGAAAATGTAATTCTCAGCCGTCCTCTAGGGGGCAGTGCTACACAATGATAACCATTCATATAGTCGCAGCGACTTCAAAGCAGTTCATGTATGCAACTTGAGGGCCATAGACTTCAATATTAACCCTCAAAAGTTGCATGAAAGTCAAACCTGAATGTTTTACATGCAACAGTGTGTCCAACTTTGCAGAGGGACAACAAGTCGCACCCATCCAAAGTTGCATCAAAGTTGCACTCCAAAGTTGCACGACTTTGGAATTGTGCAAATGTAAATGGAGCCTTTAAGCTGAGCCTCATGCAGATAGTTTAAAGCAACTAATGCAATTAGAGTGCATTTTTAAATGAATTTGTTTTCATATCAACCTGTTATAATCCCCTGTGCAGCAGCACTCAAACGAAGAGGAGGGGCATTTCAAAAGGCCTATCAAGTGTATTTCAATTGTGTATCTACCTGTTTGTCTAGAGTTCCCCACATCCTCCTAATAAGTGCTTTTGCTATTTCAAATGAAGAGATTTCAATTTATAACTTTTTTTGTTTGGCCAGTCCTTATCAGAGCCATAGTTAAAAGAGGATTACCGTACATAAATATGTAAATGTAAATCTGCATACTCACCTGTGTGGATGCAGCATCGATTTGATGTTGCAGCTGTCCCCCCGCTGGCTCTAAGGCCGCAAAATGAGCGATCACATGACTGCTGATCACTCAGTTCTTGATCTTCAATAAGCAGAGAGTGGTGACTAGTCACCACTCTTTTCTCTGTCCCTCCAGTGCTCATTATGGAGGGGGTGGGAGCCGCTGGCTCAGGCTCTCTGCGGCACACTGAGAAGCTGAGCCAGCTGCCAGTCAGGCATCTGGGTGGATCTGGACATTATTGTCAGTCCTGGGACCCAGAAGAGAAATATGGCCAAAAGGTCTTTGGCCATACTTCTCTTTTAAATAAGGGAAAAAAAGCTCAAGTGTTATAATGTAATAAGAACGTTCCCTTGTATGTTGCCAAATAATGTCTTTTAAGGGAAGAAGATTTGATTTATTCCTCTTCTATACCGATAGTTCTCAACCAATGGTACATGTACCTTAGGCCAGGGATATGCAAACTGTGGCCCTCCAGATGTTGCAGAACTATAAGTCCCATGAGGCATAGCAAGACCCTGACAGCCACAAGCATGACACCCAAAGGCAGAGCCATGATGGGACTTGTAATTTTGCAACAGCTGGAGGACCACAGTTTGCATATCCCTGCTCTAGGCAATACCTTTAATATAAAGGCTTTTGGAAGGTATAACATATGTTAAAGTTGAGAAACTGTGCAATACACTGTGAAAGTTGAATGAATCTTGTGTGAAAACAGACCTCAGATGCTTGATTCACATCTATGCATATTGCTTTTGAGCATTTCTGCAGTGCTTTTTGCTGTGCTTTCTGCGTTTTTTACTGCAATTTTGCTGTGATTTGCTTAGTTTTGCGTTTTATGTTTTTTTTTTTTTTTTTAATTTGTTGTTGGGCTGATTAAAAAATGCAAAAACACAAATTGCGGCAAAATCGTGGTAAAAACGCACTTCATACTTTTCTGCAGCTTCTCCATTAAAGTCTATTGAACCAAAAATGCAAAAAGGCACTGTTTTGCGTTTAAAAAAGTCACTGACCCTTTCCAAAAACGCAGAGGCACAAAAATGTATTGATGTGAACGTGTTCCTTAAGAACCCATGTCGAAAAAATGTCCTGGGCTTCTGAAAAAAGCATGAAAAAAACGCATTGGTGTGAATGGAGCCTAAGGCTGGCCATACATTATACAATTTTCTTGTACCATTTTCCTTTAGATTTACCAAAAGCATATAATATGAGGTCAAACCTAAACACTTTCAATTTGTATGCAATCAGGCAGGCCCTCGCACTACATAGTTGAAGGTAATTCTAAAGGAAATTGAATAGGAAAATTGTATAATGTATGGCCAGTATAAGTACGTTTGAGCTACTGTAATAATGTCAATAGGGAGTGGTATATGAAACTTCTGCCTGAAGTTTAAGTTGTAATTTGTCCCTTAGCATTCACAACTGGCTTGCTTGATGTACACTTCCTATATATGGCATGTGAAAAGGATCTCTCCAACATTTAACCACTTGCCGACTGTCGTCAGTATATTTACTGCGGCAGTCAGCCGCTCCTGGGCAAACCGATGTAGTACTACGTCGCTCGCCCAGGAGCCTGTAGGGGGCGAGCGCGCCGCCAGAGACGCGCTCCCGCCCCCGCTCAAGATGTCCAATAAAGTTAACCCCTTCCAGTGTCATTTTTACAGTAACAGTGCATATTTATAGCACTGATTACTATGGTAATGTCACTGGTACCCCCAAAAGTTTTACAAATGTCAGTCAAGGATCCGATCTGTCCGCCGCAATGTTGCAATCCCGCAAAAAAAATCGCAGATCGCCGCCATTACTAGTTAAAATAAAAATGACATACATCTTTCCTGTAGTTAGTAAACGCAATAACTTTTGCGCAAACCAATCAAAATACGCTTATTGCGATTTTTTTTTTTTACCAAAAATATGTAGCAGAAAACAAATTGGCCTAAAATGTTAAAAAATTTAGATTTTTAAATTTTTTGGGGGGAATTTCATATAAAAAAATTAGAAAAATATTGTTATTTTTTCAAAATTGTCGCTCTTTTTTTTTGTTTATAAAAAAATAAAAATTGCACAGGTGATCAAATACCACCAAAAGAAAGCTCTGTTTGTGGGAAAAAAAGGACGTCAATTTCGTTTAGGTACAGCGTCGCATGACAGCACAATTGTCCATTAAAGTCACGCAGTGCCGAATCGCAAAATAGGGCCTGGTCTTTGAGCAACCAGATCCTCCGGGGCTTAAGTGGTTAAAGATCGGAAATATCCCCTTGGCTATCAAGTATTCATTATAGAAAATACACTTGTTGGAGGGCCACTTTTTTGTGCGTGTATGCAGCCCTTAGGTGACTTGTAAATGTTTAATTTCTTTTTTCATCACAGGACAAAAAATAGAAGAGTCTTTTCTTGTTTTGTTTGTCTTGTTGGCTAACAATGTCCCCGTAATTTATTATCCAGCAAATACAATCCCTTTTCCTATGAAACTGACTGTTTTATTAAAAGAAATATATTCAAATCTTTACAAATACTCAGCCCTTATAACAATTATAACATTATATTTTAACATTATTAATAACATTATATTATAACATTAATTATAATTATAAGCCCTTATGTGGGCTACTTTGGTGTGTGTGTGGTATGCAGTTCTTAAGTGACATACAATATAATATTCATAAACAGAGCAGGAATGGATTATGGTGACCTTGGTGGCGAATGGATACTTGCAGTGACTAGTAGATGGTGCTGCACCACAGTACACTCTGATGCAAATAACATACACTTTTATCAGTGCAAAGTCACATGTGTCATGTAAAGCCAACGTTTTGGGGCTGCGCCTGCTCCCTTTATCAACGTTGTGACCCTTCTCTTTAGGCATTGAGGAAGGGACTCTGCAGTGCCCCGAATAGTTTTTCATGGCATATGTGACTTTGCACTTATAAAAGTGTATTTGTAGTGACGGTTAATCTTTCCTAATGTATTATTCATAGGATACATACTGTATAAATCTAATTTCCTTTTTTCATCCTAGGATGAACATGGAAGACAGCTGTCTGATCAAGAAATGAGGGATGAGGCTGATACTTTTATGTTTGAGGGTAAGTGAATAAAAAAAAGTGTATTTTGGCTTGATATGTAGCAACCTACAGAAAATATTTTAAAAGAACACAGATGTAAGTGCCCTTTCACACTGACGCTGATCGCTTTTCAGGCGCTTATAAGATGCTTTTGAGTGCGCTTTTCTTAATGACATGTGACTTAAAAACTGCTTCAAGAACCCTTTTGAAGCGCTTCCTATTCATTTCAATGGAGAGGGGCGTTTTTGAGGTGCTTTTGTTAGCGCTCCAAAAAGAAGCTGCTTGTAGGATTTTTTTTCACCGCCCCAGTGTGAAAGCATCTATTAATTTTATTAAAAAGGAAAAAGAAAAAAGAGCAGGACTTTAAATGAGGGGGACAACCAACAATGGGTATAATGAAACCTGGAAACATAGGTTCATTAACAACAAAAGGAATGATGTCAAACCATTTGTTTATTCAAGAGTATCCACAAAGTATACATGTTGACAAATGCATCAAATAGACAATATATAAAATCACATAAACATCAAATAGAGTAACAATTGCTGGTTACATGGAGGTCCTGATGATTGTAGATATATAAAATGCAATAGACAACAATTGTAATGCAAGCCACTATAGGAGTATATAATTTGCATCCTAATGAGCCCAACGCGTATCATGGGATACAACCCACTTCTTCAGGGGCAGGAGCAATTAATTGTATCTATAAATATAATAAGAAGGTTAGGTTGATTCTATAAGGTTTTTGTGGGGGTTTTTTAGGTGCTTTTTTTTTAGCGCCTCAGTGTGAAAGGGCTCTAAAAGTAACAAACTTTAATGAACAAGTCATCCACACTTACACTGAGGCAGGGGAAGAGCAGCATGGGAGAAGATGGGCAAACCACCAACACAGCAAACAAAGACCTCCAGGGATCCATGAGCCGGATAATGTAGAACCTTTCCTGCCAGATAACACTCCACAGCGGCATCTGTTACCGACCTCCCTTTCACTCTCAGAGCGGATCTAGATGCCTGGAAGGGAAAGAGGGGGCGGGCAGACGCGTTTCGGGGCTCGCCCATCTTCTTCTCTGCTGCTCTTTCTCTGCCTCAGTGTGAGTCTAGCCAATCAACTTGGTCGAAGTCATCTTGGAGCAACAACATTACTGAACTGTGCCCTGCTTCAATGTAAGTGTGGATTACATGTACATTAGTTTGTTACTTTTACTGATTCAGCACCTGTGTTCATTTGCAAGCTTCTGCATTCTTCCTTGATCTGATTTTTACCAAGTGCTGTGGATAATATCCTTCTTCCTGTGGTCGTCCCTCACTCCCTGGATCCATCCTCCACCTGTCTTTCCATCCGAGTAGGTTGTTTGGTGTTTGTCATCTGCTGATCACCACACCACCTGTTTGCAACTTTTTATTATTTTTTGTATGCACTTCGACTACCCTGCGGTTTGTGTGCCATATCTATTGTAAGCGCTGGGGTTTTGTGCTTTTGGCAATCATTTTGTTGTCTTTAGAAAATATTTTTAGATATACACCTATATCTGGATTGCATAACTAAAGCCTGTTCAGTCATTGCCAGTGCTTAAAAGCCAGAGCTTAATATCCCAAAAAGGCATTAGCAGTAATCAGTGCCAGGACAAGGTCTAAAGTGCACCCCAAGGCGGAGCAGAGGGCAGAGTTAATAGTGGCTCGCTACACTGTGCACGCAGCACAGAAATACATGTAATGGTTATGGCATGTGCTGAAATAGTGCCAATGATTCTGGCACCACACAGCAAACTGAAGTGATTAATAGTGATGAACACATTCTGTGTCATATCAAATGTAAATGGACAATGATATTGATAGCATGATGTATACAATGATATTGTATACAAATAAGCATGGGGGAGCTTATTGTCCATAATGGGAATGATATTAACACAGCCCCGAATGAAACACTATGGCTCAAAATTGAGATGGTCTAGAAATATTTAGACAGCTAACTGGACATAATAATACTAGATGCTAATATCTATAGGTAAAGATGATCCAGGGAACATCCGATTGCCTTTTGGGGGATCAGGAACACATTTTTTCCCCTACTGGAGCAAATTGGATCACGCTTTATTGTGGTTTTTTTTGCCTTCCTCTAGATCAACTGTGGGTTGTATCTATAGGATTTTATAATTTTTTTTCCCTTTTTATTGGTTGAATTGTATTGACTTTTTTCAACCAGACTAACTACGTAATTATGTAACTATGATCTTCTAAACCTTGTACCCACTATGAAGTAGGCGGGAGGAATCCAGCTAAGCCCTAAGCCAACTAACACACGCCTAAGACACATACTGTAGGTAATCTTTACAAGCATGAAAATAACAAGTTACAGCTACAGTAAGTTTACACTAGATGTCACCACAAAGATATTACATAAAACATTACATAATAAAATCCAATGCAAGGCGATAGATACACATTGAGTGTTCCAAAACATTCTGTACCACAGTAAAATATGAGGCTAACAGGGATATTGGTGTGAGGATAAATTTTCGCTGCGTCTGTGATGTCACTGGAAGGAAAAAATGTCCTGCGTTAATGGTATTACCTGAAAGAAAAAATGTCCCTGCATCATTGGTATCAATGGAAGGAAAAAATGTCCGTGCAACATTGGTATCAATGGAAGGAAAAAATGTCCCTGCATCATTGGTATCAATGGAAGGAAAAAATGTCCCTGCAACATTGGTATCAATGGAAGGAAAAAATGTCCCTGCAACATTGGTATCAATGGAAGGAAAAAATGTCCCTGCATCATTGGTATCAATGGAAGGAAAAAATGTCCCTGCAACATTGGTATCAATGGAAGGAAAAAATGTCCCTGCATCATTGGTATCAATGGAAGGAAAAAATGTCCCTGCAACATTGGTATCAATGGAAGGAAAAATGTCCCTGCAACATTGGTATCAATGGAAGGAAAAATGTCCCTGCAACATTGGTATCAATGGAAGGAAAAAATGTCCCTGCATCATTGGTATCAATGGAAGGAAAAAATTTCCTTGCAACATTGGTGTCAATGGAAGGAAAAAATGTCCCTGCATCATTGGTATCAATAGAAGGAAAAAATGTCCCTGCAACATTGGTATCAATGGAAGGAAAAAATGTCCCTGCATCATTGATATCAATGGAAGGAAAAAATGTCTCTGCATTGGTAGCGTTCCTGGTAGGAAAAAATACCTCTCCATCTGTGGTGTTGCTAAAAAGAACAAAACAAACAGCTGCATCAGTGTCAGGGTGGACAAAAAGAAACTGTTGCTGAGTTAGTACAAGCCAGAGGAAAAAATGCCACTGCGTCTATGGTGTCAGTCCAAAGAAGACCAATTTAGCACCTATGTCAGTGGAATGGAAGAGGGAGCTTTGTGGGTGCACTTAACTAAGGGATCCTGTGTGGGGAGGGAGGTCAAGAGCTTTGGGGAGAAGAGGGAAGCTCTCCGGCAGAGATGTTACCGCCACCTTTCTTGTGTTCACAGACTGAGAGCCCCTCGGCATGGCGCCCACCCAGGAATGGCAATTTCTCCTTCTCCCTATCTCATTTTATTATTTGACATGTCACATGACAAAGGTAAAAAGGAAGAAGGGCAGTCCACCCTTACTTCCCAGTGAGCCCCTGAATTGAGAAGGAGGTCTGCAACCACCGCAGGCCCACCCCGTTCTCTTCCATCTACAGTAGGCTGGGAGCAAAACCTCGCTCCAGGGCCTAATATGGCCCCTGCTCTGCCTGACATTAATATATTAATGACAGGTCCTGTCAACAAGGCAGCTAAAGAAAAAGGTGCTCTCAAGCTTCCAATGTGCCCCCTCCCTTTACATAAGGACACTGGGCCCAGGGCACCTGACAACACCTCCCATCATTCTTGTCCCAGTCCTGGCTGTAATACCTAATACCTCGATAGAAGCTGACATGTGCTTCATCTTCATGACATGTTTGTTACAAAAAAAATCCAATATTGTTGGCAGTTGGCGTTAATAGCTGAACATGATTCCTGCTGGTCTCCTTCTTTATTTGCTTGGCTAGCAATAATTTATTGACCAGCAAAAACAATCCCTATACTTATGAAATTGGCTATTTGGGTTACAGAACTGTATTTAAATTATTACAAAATTCAGACCTTGTAATAAATATGTGGCTTTCTTAAAAATACTTTGCATTATCACAATCTAAATAAACAATAACTTCCTATTCATTGTGTTTTACCTATAATTAGGACATGATACTACAGCCAGTGGGCTGTCCTGGATCCTGTATAATTTGGCTCGTCACCCTGAATATCAGGACAAATGTAGGGAAGAAATCAGAGACCTAATTAAAGGGAAAGACACAGCCCACTTGGATTGGTAAGTACCTGATCTCACAGCAAATAAATCATAGGGAATCTGTAATGGTTTGGGGTCAGTTTTAGTTTAGTTGTATTGTTTTGGTTTATAAGTTTCTAATCTGTTGTTTTATATGTTTGTACTTTACTTATACAGTCTTTGCTTTAGAAATTATCATTTAATTCATGACAAAGGATTCCAGAGCACTATGTGTTATCTAAGGCTCATGCTCATGGGGCATATAAAGCGTACATCTATGCAGGGCCGTGTTTACAAACACGAGGATACACAGGTGTTATGTGCATCCCCATGCAGGCAGTCCCATTGATGTCAATTGGGACACAGCAGCTGCATGGACACAGCTGCTGGTCCCAATATGACATTCTTGTGGATTCAGGTGCGTGTCCCTGAATGCACACTGTGTGAATTCATGGACATGCACCCACATGGATGTCAGATGTGGGGCAGCAGCTGCGTTTATGCAGTCGCTGCATCCCAGTTGACATCAATGGGACTGTTTTCAATGGCATGCACAAAATACCTGTGCATCCCTGCGAATAAAAATGGCGCATGTTTACATTCGAGGAAACCGGAGGTGATGACATTACCCATCGCTTCCAGTTTCCCATACCATACAGCTCATCAGAGACCTTCCAGTCCTGTTACAGGCTGGAGGGATCTCCCCATTCCGGGGTTCACCGGTAGAGCCTGGAGGAGCACAGGGAGGTGACCCCTCTCGTCTCCTGTAACAGCCATACAGTAGGTAATTAGCCACCAGAATAGCTTTTACGTTAAAGCCGATCACCTCCTAAAAAAAAAAAAAAAATACCAGGATAATGCCTGTAGCTGCAGGCATCATCCTGGTATACCCACTTGAAGTCAATCACAAACATGTGCGAGATTTGGTGGGAAGTGGTTAAGTGTCATCAGACGCTCACGCTAGTAGCTTCTATCTGTGTTCTGCCACGTTTGCTCAGATAGTTTGTAGTAACGAATGTATCTTAGCATTCCCTGTCTAGGCAATGCTTACTATCCTGTTACATAGCCAAGCTCCTCCCATTGCACTTTTGCAAAGCCCAACGACGTCCAACTTTTCTTCCTTTTGGACAACCTGGGAAAAAACAATTAAGATGTAGGCAATGAGAAAAACTTGACTGAAGTTTTAAAACTTCTAATCTAAGAAAAGATGGAGGAGGGACATAACTTTCGAAAAATCGCTCTAATATGGACACAGACTGCAGCAAAAAACCTTTTCTACTCGATCAATAAATAAAATTGTTTTGCTGAAGTTTGGCTTAAAGTGCACCTGTGCCCAGCCTATGGACTTTACATTATTTACATATTAACAAGCCATATAAGAGCTTTAAAAAAAAGTTATTCATTATGTCGCTAGTTGCTTTTATTGTGAAGTAATTATTCTTGAAGGTCCCCAAAGATCACAACAACAAAGATTTTGAGCTGCATTCTCACCTAAGCAGAGCGTTTTTTCAGTGGGTTGTTTTTTTATGTGTTTTTGAACGTGTATATGAGTGTTTTAAAAGCGTATCTCAAGCATTTTACTTGTATATTCAAGCTTCAGACATTTTTGTTTTAGCCAGAAGGAAGGAAAGACGGAAGCTAGTTTTTATAAGCTAAAACAAACAAAAAACTTATTGATTACAGGCATTCTCATTCATGTCTAAAGGGAGAAAAATGCCCAATTCTGCCTAAAAACTAGCTCACATAGCTTTTGGGGTGTCATGCATTAAGCTGCAGGTATCTGAGTGTTCATATGTGAACAGCCACCATTGAAATACATGGGGTTTTGGATTTGGGGTTTTGAGCTATAAAGTGCCCAGGTGTGGCCTTACAGTGATATGAAACCTTAAATTTTAGCAATAAAAGTTGTAAACAAGTGTTGGGCTAAGAATTTTACCAAAGAGTTTACTGGGGTGAATTTATTTTATTGTGCTCAATGTGTTAAACTAGAAATCGCTGGGGCCTCGGAAAGTTTATAGCTCAAAGCTATAAACTTATAACTCAAAGCTATAGTAACTCCCCGTCAGTTCTCAGAACATGGGTGCAAGTCTCACCAATCCAGAAATGTCAGCAAAATGAAGGCTGGATGCCACTCAACCGACCCGATGCTCGTTAAGGTGTATGGCTTCAGCCAGCACTGCTCCAGCATCCACACCCAATGACGCATTTCTCCCTGTCCACTGGGGCTTAGTCATATGACTCTGACTAAACCCCGGTGGGCAGGGCGAAATGCATCAGAAGTGTGTGGCTGCTGGAGCAGTGCTGGCAGAAGCCATGCACCTTAACGAGCATTGGGTCGGTTGAGCGACATTCTACTCTTGTTAAAAATCGCTGGGGGTTTAATACTAATAATTTATAAAAAATGCTTATAGATACACAGATGAATGTAGGCTTGTTTTAATGTGCTTTTACTGCTTGTTTAGAATACAGTATGTAAAAGCTTCACTGTGCATGATATGGGCTGAGGTTCATTTTAAGCAACAAGTGTGTTAATGAAAGGTTTAACAATTTTGGGGCAAGGCCTTCCACTCATTAGGAATAAGGCTCCATGTACACGGGACGCTGGAAATGGCCGTTTAGGAGCAGTTGGGCGTTTTTTTCAGAAGCCCCTGAACCCATCTACATTTTATCTTATCTGTCCATGTACACCAGGTCGTTTACAGTCATTTGCAGGCAGTTGAGTTCAGGGACTGTTTTTAGAACGCAATTATTTGCGTTCGAACGTGTGTTTCCCGGCGTTTCAAACGCGCAAACGCGTCCGAACGCGTCTAAACGCGTCCAAACGCGTCTGAACGCGATGACCCGCGTTTAGCGTTCGCGTTTTTCCATTTTAAAGGGGAATAATTTTTTTGACCTCTAGGAACGCTTCTAAACGCAAACGCCCGCAAACGCTGCTAAACGCCCGCTAAACGCGGGTACAAACGCGACTGAACGGACGTTTCAAACGTCCTAAAAATTCCAGCATTCAAAGGGACTTTTAACAACGTCCCGTGTACATGGAGCCTTACACTCAAAGGTCAAAATCTTCAGGTCATCCAAAGAGTCCTGTGGTATGAAAATCAAAAGACATAAATAGCACTCTCCATAAGTTGATTTTGAGATGCTTTATCTTCAACCCAGAGCTACCAAGTTAAAATAAAGAGAAATCCACAAAGGGGAAAGAGAAGGGGAGGTAGGGACTTTCAGATACCAAAACAAACATACAAAATGTGAAATATGTAGCTAAAACCATAACATTTTATTGAGACAACATTAAAAGAACCCCTGGAAAGCGGGGACAGTATGATACATCATAAATAGTTTAATACAACAAATATGAAAATAAGATATCTAGGACTATGTATTATTATTATATTATTATTATACAGGATTTATATAGCACCAACAGTTTGCGCAGCGCTTTACAATGTGAGGGAAGACAATACAGTTACAATACAGTTCAAAACAGGAGGAACTAGAGGGCCCTGCTCGTTAGAGCTTACAATCTAGAAGGGAGGGTGTATGTATGTATGTATCTATGTATAATGCAAACTTGGAACAAGAGCGTAAATTTCAATGGTAATGATAGATGCACCAAAAGAAGAGCCTTGACACGTTTCAACTTTTTGGGTCTTCCTCAGGTGATTAGCAACCTATTGTTGTCTAAAAGTATCTCTGCAACATATATATTGGTTAGTATTCATAACAGCAAAATTAAAAAGTCATAGTATTGCATTCACCAAAAAAAATCCTCCAATATTCCAACGGAAGCACAAGGTATAGAAAATGGATCCCCAGGGGCCTAAAATGGTCCTAGTAGGAATGTACCTCTGCGTGCTCTCCTCGTTACTATTGATGTGGAGGCATTATATTGCTCCAATCCCCATGAAAAGGGCTTGAAAGTTATATAAAAAAAGGCTTGAAAGTTACCATTGAGATTCCAAGTTTGCATTATACATAGTCCAAGATATCATATTTTTTGTATTAAACAATTTTTTATGTATCATACTGTCCCGCTTTTCCAGGAGTTTATTCAATGTTTCCTCAATAAAATGCTTTTAGCTACATATTTCACATTTTTTATATTTGTTTTGGTATCAGAAAATCCCTACCTCCCCTTCTCTTTCCCCTTTGTGGGTTTCTATTTAGTATTAGTGGGATTTGATACTGTTCCTTAATTGGGTAGAGGAGCATGTGATTTTAATTGATTCCCATGTTAAAAAATGTAGCCATTTTTTTTAGTTAGAGATCAGCAAGTCTTCTGTTTACAGCTGGCTATAAATGAGTTGCTTTTTTTATTTTTTATTTTTTGACCAACCAGTGGGTTGAACGGAAAAAAAAAAACTATTATTTTCTGACCGGGGGGGACGATTTTTAGTATGTTTGTACCGTTCTTAACAGTATATCTTCAAGTATTTTGCATAATTTGGATAGGCATATCTGATTTTCATATACTTTAAATACTCATTTAATATTGACATATAAATTAATTACAAAACCACTGTTACATGTTCACCAGAAACCGTAAACAAGACAATGCAAAGCACATGCAAACAAATGCTTAGCTATGCTAAGCTAAATGCTGAACATAATGCTATTCTAACTACAAATCTCAAAGGAAAACAGAATACTTTGCTAAGTCAGAGGCTTTGTTCACAGAGTCATAGTTTGGAGTAAAAAATACTAGAAGCAGAAACTGGGACCCTTGCATATGGATTTGATTTTGTCAGCTGCTGTGCTGCATTCCTTATTTATTGAGAATTTTAGTCATCTCCCTTGTCCCCATACTGATGCTACTGATTTTGGAACTGCACCCAAGTAATTTAGATGTGGTGGTGGCACTTGTTTTTTATTTCAGGCTAAGCATATTTTCTTCAAGTACAAGAAATACCTATTGATCTTGCCAAAATCTTATGCCCTTGTAACTTCCTGTGCATTTAAATGAAATCTCTTTATCTTTATCAGCCCTTTTTGATACCTTCTGTGAACTAGAAAACACTTCCCCCTATGTAATGGACATGAGAAGGGGGGTACTTGTAGTCTAAATCAGGAAAGCAGCCATAACCAGCAGAGCCCTCAGATTCCTCCTGTATTGAATTGTATTGAAACTGTACTGCCTGCCCTCATGTTGTAAAGCTCTGCGCAAACTAGTGATTGACCGATATCATTTTTTTTTAATGCCGATACCGATATTTGGTCATCGGATATCGGTATCGGCCTATATCTACCGATATTTTCGGACATGTAAAAAAACATTTTTTTTTATTTTTTTTTTTCTAAATGTACTCCTCCTCGGGAACACAAAAGCATTCAAAACGCTAAGTTTGGCTGTTTTAAATGTCAGTTTTTTTAGTTTGGCGCCAAGTATCCAGAAGTGATGTCATGACATTACTTCCGGATTTTTTACATGGAGACCCGGGTCTTCTCTTCGGCGGCGGTGGAGGTAGGATGCCCGGGTCTCCCGGTGGGACGGGAGACCCGGGCGATCTGCGGAAGGCGGCTGGAGGGGGGGGGACGTCCCCTCCGGCTCCTTGTAATGACAGCCGAGCGGCTTCTCGGCAGCATCGGTTGTCATTACAAGTCAACCGACCGTCAGCTTTGGACACCGGTACCCGGGTGATGCCTCTAGCTGCAGGCATCACCCCGGTACAAGCACTTACCCTAAATATTGGCAATATGGGTAACCTCAGGAGCTGATCAGGGAAAGTGCATATCGGCCCCCGATATATCGGTGTTGCCGATAATCGGTCGATCCCTAGCGCAAACTGTTGGCGCTATATAAATCCTGTATAATGATAATAATATTAGTAAAAACAGACTATGATTTAGTGTGCTCAGTTTAACTAAATTACACAGGTTTAACCATTTCAAAGTTTGCTCTTATTCTTTTTTGTTATTTTTTGTATTTTGTGGGCCAAAACATGGCAACCCCAAGGCTGTAATTTCCACACCCTGCTCCCACCATATATATGTGCAGACATGCAAACACAGTCCTAGTTTGGGGAGGACAGGATGTCCCTTTGCCATCTTTGTCTTGGACTCCAAAGGACTGGGATTTTTATCTGCCATTTTGTTCCCCCCCCCCCCCTCTTTTTTTTCCTGGCCCAATGTTTATTTTCTAGTAAACTTAGTTACAAGGCCATTTCTGTGTATCATCTGATCCTAGTCACTTCACTGGGTGTATGAAGGGGTTTCAACCAGTGAAACATTGCTTTGCAAAGTCCTATCTAAGTTGTTTGGTAATGTAATCCCTGGGTAGTCAATTCAAGCTTCCAGGCAACCCACGGTTTATTTCAATCAATTTCTTACTTTGTGTATGTTAAAGCAGGCTGTACAGAATCAGAGTTTTTTTATCAGTGATTCATTTACCTTTTTACCTACATATACAGACTGTGGATAAACACTACTGAAGTGTATAGTTCATTTTTTAGACTACCACATTTTGGAGTGGTATCACTAGGACAAGATGATTTAAAAGGTTTTTATAGTGGAAGAGTATTGTAAGAATGTTTGATTGTTATTCTAATTTGCTCAGCAACAGTTTGGTCCCAACTAGAGGAATGGCCAGTGGGAAAAATTATTCTTGGGGCAAACTAAGTTTCAAATGAAACTGTGAATTGCCCATGAATTCCAAAACAACTTGTTGTAGCTTGACTTAAATGCCTGCCTTGCCAGCCTTACACTCTTACTTTTTTTTCACTACCCATCCACTCTATTCAGCCACCAGGAGAGATGATAGACAGCCCTATGTAAGTAGTGAGGATTCTTCTACAGCAGGGATCCTCAAACTACGGCCCTCCAGCTGTTGCGGAACTACACATCCCATGAGACATTGTAAAACTCTGACATTCACAGACATGACTAGGCATGATGGGAATTGTAGTTCCTGAACAACTGGAGGGCCATCGTTTGAAGGTCCCTGTTCTACAGTATTGGTCCAATCCCCAAGTAACCAGTGCTGTTACATAAACTGAGTTCACAGTCTCTTCCTAGGAGTACCGGTGTTCTATCAGATTACTGTTACCCATCAGATAATGTAATGGAAGTGACATTCCAACCAAAAAGTATTTACTGTGCATGCGTGATGCGTTCCACGGCGCTATGCGTTCCATACGCTTCTTGATCTGAGGGGTATTGGTTATCTGATAGAACACCCATGCAGACATCTTACTACACCCAGCTACGTCTTGAATTCTAGAGTAATTTTAGAAATAAAGTGAGTGGAAATAAAAAAAATAAAATACAGTATATTGACATCTGTGATGCTGTTTTGATGTTACATTTTGAAAGAAGCTGGGCGCCAGCAGTGGGAAGGCGGTGGAGGCCATGTTGGTACTCCCCACACAGCTCAGCGCTAACACGTTAAGCTTTTAAAATTAAACATCCAAACAGCATCACAGATGTCAATATACTATATTTATTTATAGACGCTTACATTATTGCTAAAATTACTCTGCGTTTTAAGATGTAGCTGGGTGTAGTAAAATGTCAGCATAGCTGTTCTATGAGATAACCACTGCCCGTCAAATCATTAGGTGGTTGGAACGCATAGCGCATGCGCAGTAAGTATTTTTGGCCGGAACGTCACTTCTGACCAAAAACCCGATCTGACGGGTAGCGGTAATCTGATAGAACACCGGGCTTTTTCCACTCTCTTTCTCTCTCCCCTTCACTTCTTTCCTGAACACCTCCCTCAGTTAGCTTATACCGAGCAGCTTCACACAATAATTAGATAGTTATATAAAGTAACAACCCACTGATTTTGGCAGGATATGAATTGTTCTTAAATACAAATTAAGTGTCTTTTTCCCAGTAACTTCAGGGACATTCCAAGGAATTGTAGACGGTAATTTGTTTACTTTAGGTAATAGCTTAGCCGCAAGGCCCTTAACAATCTTTGCTGAATCTGGATTTCATAAACCACAGATGAAGTACCTAAAGCTGGCCATATTTGCATTTCATTTTGCCTGAACAAGAAGAAATGCAAACAATTCTCCCACCCACACTAAACATAAATTGACAAATTTCCCTCCAGAGCTTTTGACAGTCAGCAGTTGGTAAAATACCCAAGCAGTGGCAGCAGCTAAATGACTACCATCACTGTTCACCTGACAATTTTCTGCATGGCTCTTTCGGTTTTGAGACTGAAGTTTATTGAGCCAGATGGTGCCAGCAGGGGCCAATCACAGATTAAACTTTGATTCAGCAAGAAACCTGAAATTCAGTCCATGTACTGTATGTCCAGCTTAACCATTTGACCTTCAGAAGATGTACCCCCCTTCATGACCAGACCATTTTTTGCGATATAGCACTGCTTTACTTTAACTGACAATTGCGCGGTCGCCCGACACTGTATCCAAATAATATGTATGTCTTTTTTTTCACAATAAGATCTTTCTTTTGGTGGTATTTAAACACCTCAATTTTGCTCAAAAAAATATCCAATAAAAAAATAGAAAAAAATCTAATTTCTTCATAGATTTAGGTCAATATGTATTCTGCTACATATTTTGGGTTAAAAAAAAAAAATTTGAATAAGCGTATATTGATTGGTTCGTCCAAAAGTTATAGCATCTACAAACTATGGGATATTTTTATTTATTTATCTTTTTTTACTAGTAATAGCAGCGATCAGCGACATATAGCGGGACTGCGATGTTGCGGCAGACATTCTGATACTAACTGACACTTTTTGGGAATCAGTGGCACTATTACAGTGATCAGTGCTAAAAATATGCACTGTCATTGCAAAGGGTTCTGTGTGCCTAACCAGTGCTTATGTGTGCTGTGTTAGGTGCTTTTACAAGGGGAAGAGATGGAAATTATTCCCTGCAGAGACACAAATTCCATCCCTCCCGCCTGTCAGAATGGCGATCTGCCTTGTATACATAGGCAGATCACAGTTCTGTCTCTCTCCCCGCTGATCAGCTTCCACTGTGTATAATGACAGTGAAAACTAAACGCTCCTATAAGGTGGCCCGGAATCGGTTAACCAATTACCGCATATCAACGTACCGGTACGTCGGGTAACTTTGCGGGGTTTTACCGGGATGATGCCTCTAGCTAGAGGCATCATCCCGGTACCATGGTTTAAAGCCGACGGTCGGCTTTCCGTCGGTAACGACCGATGCAGCTCGGGAGCCGCTCGATCGTTACCCGGGTGAGCGGGAGGGGACGCCCCCCCCCTCCCGCCGCCTTCCGTGGCTTTGCTCGGGGCTCCCGTCCCACTGGAAGCCCCGAGCACCCAGCCGGCACGGATGGAGTCCCGATGAATGCCGGAAACGGCATCGATCGGGTCTCGATGACGTAACCCGGAGGCGGCGTCCATGATGTCACTTCCGGGTTACTGTGCTGCAAAAGGCGGCAGATTTGAAAAACGGCTGTATGCAAAAATGCCGTTTTCGGCGTTTTGCATACAGGGAAGTGTAGTGGAGGGGTCTAGGGTCTTTTAGACCCTCGATCCCTCCATAAAGTGTACCTGTCACTATATATTGGTGTCACAAGGGATGTGTACATTGCTTGTGACAGTAATAAAAGTGATCAGATTTTTTTTTTTTTTTAAAAACCTGTAATAAAGTTAAAAAAAAAGAAAAAATAAATAGGAAAAAAAAATTTAGCCGTCACCGTTAGCTCGTGCACAATAAAAAAAGTATACGCAAGTCGAGCCGCGAATGAAATCGCTGTTCAAACCACACATGTGAGGTATCGCCGCGATCACCGGAGCGTGGGCAATAATTTAAAAAAAGAGCTACACTCTAACTCTAAACTGGTAACCTTTAAATAAATTTAAAGCGTTGCAGATTGAGATCTCTACTGACCGTAGTTTGTCGCCATCCCACGGGGGGGCGCAATTTTAAACCGTAACATGTTGGGTATCTATTTACTCTGCGTGACATCATCTTTCACAATATACAAAAAATGGGCTAACTTTACTGTTTAGTATTTTTTAAATGCAGTGAAATGTGATTTTTCAAATTTTTTCCAAAAAAATGGCGTTTTAAAGACCGCTGCGCAAATACCGCGTGACAAAAAATTTAGCAATGACCGACATTTTATTTTCCAGAGTCTTTGCTAAAAAAATATATATAATGTTTGGGGGTTCTAAGTAGTTTTCTAGGAAAAAATACTGGTTTTAACTTATTAGAATCTCCCATTGTGGAGATTCTCTCCAAAGTTAGGAAATCCCTGGTTGTCACCATGGTCACCAGAACTAGTGTCCTCAGATTGAAAGAGTTATTACTATTACTCTATTACTATTCTGGGGACAACTCAAAATTTTGTTTTTTTATTTTACTTTAACTTTTGATGATGACAGTATACAGGACAAACAGAAAAGGTGACTCTCGCCATCAAAAAAGATTTAAACTTTGAAGTAAGTTTACATATAAAAGTGTGCTTTGCTCATCCTGCCCGTCAAATGTAACCTATTGGTCTCAAGTTATAGATTTACCATCTCAGCTTCTTTCTGTGCCGGTGGCGCTCACACCGAAAGTGTGCCTTTTGGGATTGTTGGATGGGGAACAATGGCCTCGACATACTAGGACGTTTATATGTGAGACCCTGTCCTTGGCTCGTAAACAAATTGCAAATAAATGGATGTAACCCTCCCCCCCTTCTGTCTTGCAGTGGCTTCATGCATATAACCAAATACTACCATATATGAAAGTTTTATATGAACATAGGGGATGTCCAAGAAAATATAATAAAGTATGGGATGCTTGGTTCTTCATGAATCTTACCATTACCACTGAACAATAAATGCCTGTTATATAAAGGCTTTGCGTGAATGAATGGTCGCATTCTGTATTAGTACCTTTAAGTGTTAAGTCATTGTGTACCTCTTATATATATACAGATTGAGACTGGACTTGTTTTCTTGGTTTTGCTGTTTTATTGTTTTTCTTTTTTTTTTAACACATTCCAGTTTATAACCTATTTGCACAGAAATACTTACTTCTGTATTTTGCTTACTTTTGCAAAAAAAAAAAGTATTTTTAAAAAAAAAGTGTGCTTTAAAATGTATTATGCTTTCCCACTGTTAACGCTTTAAATATTTATGACATTTTCAATTTAATAGTTTGATTTTTTTTTTTTTAATAGGGATGACCTGTCTCAGCTGCCATTTACCACCATGTGTATCAAGGAAAGCCTTAGACTGCATCCTCCTGTAACAGCAGTGTCCAGAAGATGTACTGAAGACATTGCTCTTCCAGATGGGAAAGTCATTCCCAAAGGTACTCTTTTGTATGTTTTAGGGTTCCCCTACATACCAAATTTGGTGCCTAGACTTGACTTGGGTTTACAGATAAAGGGCTCAGTCTGTAACAGATTTGGCTAAACAATATGAAATGGAAGACTTAGACAGCACTGTTGATCTAGGCTTACGTAAGGTATATGTTAGTAGTTTCTGTCTCTCTAGTAGGGATAATAGACCCATTTTTATTAACAAAGTTTATAGAGCTGCACGTCTAATCGTTAAAAAATCACGATTTTGATTCACCCCCCCCCCCCCTCGATCTCAAAACAGCATGTCCTCGATTCTTACAGAGCTGTTCTCCGCTCACTCACAGCTTTCAAAAGAAAAAAAAAAAAAAGAGCCTCCAGCAAATGTTTATCAACATTGCTAAGGCTGCTAGATAGCTATAAACACAATGCTTTACATTGTATCTTTTTGTTCTTTTAGATCAAGGCTATGTTCACATCTTGGCGTTGCTATTTACAGGTGTTTTTTAGGCTTTTTTATAGTCGTTTTTTCAGGCGTTTTTGTGCAGGCATTTTTAGATTGACAAGTGACCAATGGAAAAAAATAAAAATGCCTATAATTTGCCCAAAGAGAAGCTCATGTACTTTTTTGAGCGTTGGGCGTTTTGTTTAAAACGTAAAAACACTCAGATGTGAACAGGGGCCATTGAAATGAATAGGATTTGTCTTGTTGGGCATTTTTGAGCTGATCCTAGAGCAGAAAAATGCCCTAAAAATGCCCCAAACGCCTACATGTGAACTTAGCCCAAAGGAATGAACTTCCGTCTGTAAGTGAGGGCAGTTTAACCTCTTAAAGACTGAGCCTTTTGCTTAAAATCAGTATTTTTTGCTAGAAAATTACTTAGAACTCCCAAACATTATATATATATATATATATATATATATTTTTTTTTTTTTTTTTAGCAGAGACCCTAGAGAATAAAATGGCGATCATTGCAAACTTTTATGTCACACTGTATTTGCGCTGAAGTCTTTCAAACGCAGTTTTTTGGGGAAAAATACACTTAAACGAATTTAAAAAAACTAAACAGTAGAGTTAGCCCAGTTTTTTTGTATAATGTAAAAGATGATGTTACGCCGAAAATCGTGAGAGAATCATGATCTTTATTTTAAGCCAAAAAATTGTGATTCTCATTTTATCCAGAATTGTGCAGCTCTAAGAAGTTATAACCACAATTTTTTTATGCTGCTTTTATTATGTATACAAAACCTTCACGGCTACTGTGTAAGAGCCTGTATACACAGCCATTTATTTGCTTTTCTTTCCATACAAGTCAATATGAATCCAAAAGCAGCTATTAGAAGGGAGTCATGTACCCCTGAGGGATCTCAGAAGCATTTTAAACTGATCTTCAAATACAATGTGAACATTCTTAAATGTATGCTGCATTTGACCCTCTAGACCAGGGGTCTCCAAACTGCGGCCCGAGGGCCAGATGTTGCCCTTTGTAAGCCTTTATCCAGCCCTTGGGGTACTATTCTTCCCACTAATATCAGACACTATTCATCCCACTTAAACCAACAGTAGGGCACTATTTCTTCCTCTGATAGCAAAGATGGGATACTATACCTCCTACTAATAGGGGCACTACTCCTCCTCCTGTTGATCACCAATCCTGAGGCCATATAAATTCTCACTGATGCCAAGCCTGGGACATTTTCTGCCCCTGATGGCCACAATCCAGCCCTCCTAAAGTGTGAAGGACAATAAGCTGGCCCTTTGTTTGAAAAGTTTAGAGACCCCTGCTCTAGACCTTTACAGTAGGTATTGAGAATTCCATTTCAAACTAAAATGTGAAATTGTTTTCTTTGTTTTCTTAGGAAACACCTGTCTCATAAGTATATATGGAACCCATCACAATCCTGTTGTATGGCCAAATCCTGAGGTACAAATCTTATAATGTCCACAAGCTAATATAGCAGATAAAAAAAACCTGCGCAAAATATTAGTGCTGTCCTTTGTTTTCCTTAGGTCTATGATCCACATCGTTTTGATCCAGAACAAGCACAGGAGAGGTCCCCACATGCTTTTGTACCCTTCTCTGCTGGACCCAGGTAAAGATGAGCTAGATTTGTGATTGTAACCACCATTCAGTTTGCGATTTGCAGAAAAAATTGTAAATGTAATAACTTTTTACTTGTAATGTGTGTTCGGGGCCAGGGAGACTTTATATTTTTTTGTTGTTGTCCAATATACATTATGATATACTGTATAATGTCACTGATGTTGTAAGGTTTTAAACCAACAAGAGGCAACTGACACCATTTCAAAATGCCCTGTAAATTGCAGTCCAAATTGAGGCTGCATTGGTCCATAAATCTGCAAGTTAGCAGTACCACTAGAATATATTTTATGTTTGTCATATGCTGTTATTATTTTTAAACTATTTTCCTTGACAGGTAACCTGTCATAGGAGAAGTAAATAGGCTGCCATTAGCGACCTCCTTCTGAAAATACAATTTGCCTGCCTGTTTTATTGCCCTTGTGGTGTTTTTACTTCTTAACCGCCTCATGCCGACCGTACGCAAATATGCGGCCCAACTGGATTGGGCTTTTTTTCGTGGGGTCGCATATTCGCGTATCTCCCTTGGTGCTGAGAGCGCGCCACACAGTGCACTCCCAGCACAGAAACCGGGGTCTCAGCGGGAGACCCGGGCCCCATACTAATGATCGGGTTCCAGAACACTTGATTCTGGGTCACCTGATCGCTGTAATAGCCTCTGATTGAGTGATCAGTCACTGTGAAGCCCACTCCTGTGTTTTCTTTCTCTGTGAATTGAGGGGAGATTCAGAGAAAACAAAAAAAAGTGTGTGTAAAAAAAATTAATAACTAAATAATAAAATAAAATACAAGGTCAGTTCCAGGGTTAGTGTTTGGGTCAAGGTCAGTATTTTTTATTTTTTTGGAACAGGATTTTTTTTTTTTAGCATCAGTGTCAGTTAGTGTCAGTGTGTTTTAGGTAAAAAAAAAGAAAAAAAAGCAAAATGTGTATTGTATATACACATATGTGTTATTACTGTAATCGTCAGGAGCAGGAGAATTTAATTTGGGTTGTTCTCTGGTGGAAGGTTATGGCAGTAGCAAGAAAATTACAGCTAAATCTAAAAAAAAAATATTTTTGTTTTACTATTTTGGGGCAGTTTTCCTTTGTTCATTAAAAAAAAAAAAAAAAAAAAACAGGAGATTTTCATTACAATTTAACACCAAATAAAAGCCCAATTTGTCCTGAAAAAATAGGGTATAATTCACCTGGATGCAGAAAGGAGTTGACGATATGTACAATTTTACTAACACACGTCAAAGTTGCAAAATTGTGCTTATGATTTGGATTTGTTTTACCCTCAGGTACTAGGGGGTTAAGTCAATAATGTGACTGGACCAGCTGCATCAAGCTGAAAAGACTTTGTGCTCTACTTTTTATTGACATTCAAGATAACAGCTGCTTGCAATCACAGAGGAATACAGTATAACACATCCACAATGAAATCTTCAATAAAAATACTTGCCGCTAGTTTCTGTCAGTGGGCTCAATACCAAATTGTGCAGGAAAGTCTGCTATAAATAAATTAGAGACTTAGTGGAAATTCAGACTGTAGCATTCACAGAGGTCACTTCATGTTTTGGTAAGTAAATCCAATAGAGATTCCAGTATTCCTCTGTACATTTTTATTAAACTGTATACAGCTGCTGCAGATGCTGGTGATACCTTTATTGGATTGCGTTACCTAAATGTGAATTGACCTCTGAGAATGCTTTAAAGTGTCACTAAACCCACATCATAAAAACCTATCAGTAAATGGTGTATTACATGTTGTTTATACTCACTCGGTCACTATGAGATTCCTTTTCTGTATTCTGCAAAAAACCTGGGTGATCCTGATATTCTTTGTCTCCCCCTTCTGTTCATGTCCCCAGTTCAGCTAGGGATTTTACAGCTGTGGTGGCAACGCTGCACATGCTCAGTTTTGAGTGAGTTTCTCTGCTGCGCATTTCCTCCCTATCACATCTGAGCAGACTATTGAGTCACACGTTGGTGTATACACAGTGGTAAATGACAGCCCGCTCCCTCCCTCCTCCTCCTTCATGCCCACTAACCAGCTAAACACAATCAGGCAGGATATTACAGGTAGATTAATGAAGACTTCACCTCCCTGTTATTCTAAGACATAGGTTGGAGGGGCATGACAAAACCTGTGACTGGCAGAAATCCGCCCACACCATGTTATTGCCAAAAAATAATTAAGTTTTGATTTATATAAAATATATGTTTGTATGACAATTTAAAAAGTGTATTGGTATAAAATATTTATTTTTACTCTGTATTCCAAAGGCTGTTTATTATGAACATGTGACCAGCAGCAGAGGACTAGAAGCTCCTCCTGCTTATGTTTCCCTGCAGAAGGGCTGGGAATGATCTGGAACATGTGACAGCTGTATATTGAGTAGGAAAAAAGGTACTTAGATTTTGTTATTAAAATAATTACAGTTCCATTATCCATATACAGAACTAGAAGGCAAAATGTAAATTAAACAGCGTGTGTTTAGTATCACTTTAAGATTAGAATTTATAGTCATTTTTTAATTATGGTGGAGTACAAAGATTATCCTGTAAACTTTGGTGGTGAATCCACTGACAGAAAAGTGCTGCAAGCTTATGCTAGTTGCATATTTTTACCAGGACAAGGAGTTAAAGTTGAATGTCTAGCAGCCAACAAGAATTTTCAGAAGGTCAACGGTGTTGGTCTACATATTTCTGTTATGGCTGGTTTCCTAAATATATGTAATAAAATATTTAAAATTTGGCCTGGGCTTCAGGGGACGCATGGAACCTTTGAGGACTGGTTAAAGGTGAGTTGTCCCTATAAATTATGGCCATTTTTATTTTTCTTAACTGGCAAGTGATCTTTAAATGTGTCAAGGGGAGTCAGCTTAAATGTTATATAGTAATATTGTTACTATAAATGTATTGAAATTGTTCTAATCATTGACCCTGTTTGTTGTCAGCTACGTCGAATAGGCCACTTAATTACAGTATTTTGGTCAGTATATACTGTAAAATCACAAAGAGAGTTTTCAGTAAAGTATTGTATGTTACTGTGAGAAATGAAACCATTCAGAAACAGACATTTTGCTTATTTTTATGGGGATAATACTTATTGTTTCTTCAACCTATAGGAACTGTATAGGACAAAACTTCGCCATGGCTGAGATGAAAGTAGTGTTGGCTCTCACACTTTTAAATTTCAAAGTGAGCTTGGATCAAACCCAGACAGTGCGTCGAAAGCCTGAACTGATCCTAAGAGCTGAAGGTGGGCTTTGGCTGCAAGTGGAGGAACTCCCGTCTTAAGATTGCCACAAAATTTTCTAAAGCTTCAGGATCTACTCATCTTTCCTATCCATTTTTTATGTTCTAGGACTACTAACGTCCACTGTGCCAATGTATTGTTACCATAAATGTATTTCTTAACATGACCCAATAGAATAATAAACAATTTAAATACATGACCCTATTGAATAATAAACAATTTAATAACATGACCTTATTGAACACAATTTATTATCATAACTCGAAAGAATACAATTTACTGTGATATGGAGACACCCTGAGGCCTTGGATTCTGTCTCTGAGGTTGGGGCACTTGTGATCTGTGTGATGATTGTACTGTGTTTTGCTAATGGATCGCATCAAGCTAAAAATTACATGTAGGCAAACCTAATTAGATTTAACTTTTGATACCATATCTAAATCAATCCTGTCAAGTAGATCAGGTGGAAGCACAGGGGTGAACCACGAGAATCACTTAGGGTGTTAAAAAAATATGTTTTTCCACCACAACAGTCGACTTGGTTGGATCAAAACCGTCACTACTTGTTGCTCATCGCCCAGCCATTTCAAATTTGTCCCACTCTCTCGATGTCCGATTTGATTTTTCTTTTGTCAAATCGGACATTAATCAATCAGTTTTTTTGCACCATGTATGACCACCATAAAGAACACAGCTAATTCCAGCATTATAACATTTTTTCTTTGATTCATTCTACCCTACATTATATAGGAACAAATATGAATCTTAATCTGTGTAAGGTACTTTGCTTTTCAGAGTTTTTAATTAAATGTATTTTACAGTTTTAGAGAACTGTGGCAAAACGAAAGAACCTTGAGTATATTACCAATTACCATGTTTTTCAGAGTACAGTTTGGCCCTTATGTAGAACTATTATGCGTTGAAGGAGAGAATTCGATCATTTGACAACTGACCTTTAGGACCTCGGATTCGTTTCTTTTGTCTGTTCCATGAATTTCATATTACTGTGTACAGGTAATAAAGTAGAGCCCGGTTAAATTCATCCATCTCTATAGAGATGAAAAGCAAAATCCTCCTTGCCAGTAGTGTATGATTCCTCCCAAGGAAATTCATTAACCACTTGCCGACCGCCGCACGACTATCTACGGCGGCGGTCAGCCCCTCACAGGCAAAGTGACGTAAGTCTACGTCGCTCGCCTGTGAGGGTTTAGGGAGCGAGCGCGCGCCGCCGGAGGCGCGCTCCCGCGTGGTCACGGACCCCCCCGCGCGCGTGACCGGCGGACCCGATCGCCACCGGCCACTCTGCGATCGGCGGGGGAGAGGGAGAAAGTCAGGCAGCTTGTGTAAACAAGCTGCCTGTCATTCTCCTCTCTGTATGAGAGCTGATCACATGGATCTACTATGTAGATCCATTGATCACTCTGCATACAGTTGAAGCCACAGCCAATCACAGTTAGAATCACGCCCCTAGGGACACACACAGCCCCTCCCTCTCAAATAAAATTAACCCCTTCACTACCAGTGTATTTTTACAGTAACAGTGCATATATATAGCACTGATTACTGTAGAAATGTCACTGGTAACCCCAAAAGTGTCAAAAATGTCAGTCAAGGGTCCGATCTTTCCGCCGCAATGTCGCAGTACCGCAAAAAAAATCGCAGATCGCCGCCATTACGCGTTAAAAAAAAAAACAACAAAAATGACAAAAATCTTTCCCTTTGTTAGTAAACGCAATAACTTTTGCGCAAACCAATCAAAATACGCTTTTTGCGATTTTTTTTACCAAACATAGGTAGCATAAAACAAATTGGCCGAAAATATTAAAAAATTTTGATTTTTACATTTTTTTTTTTTGGGGGAATTTCATATAAAAAAAAAGGGAAAAATATTGCTATTTTTGCAAAATTTACGCTCTTTTTTTTTGTTTATAGCGCGTGATCAAAAAATCGCACAGGTGATCAAATACCGCCAAAAGAAAGCTCTGTTTGTGGGAAAAAAAGGACGCCAAATTCGTTTAGGTACAGCGTCGCACGACCGCGCAATTGTCCGTTAAAGTCACGCAGTGCCGAATCGCAAAATACCCTCTGGTCGTTTAGCAGCCAAATCCTCCGGGGCTTAAGTGGTTAAAGCATTGAGGACACTTTTCTGGTCGTAGTTTTCTTAAGAATTGCCTGTGCCTAATTCAGACAAGCATTTGTGCCAGTTTTGGTAACATTAGTGACCTAGCAACAAATTCAGCTACTTTAGGAACCTTGTTTAGGAACCTGTTGCTATGGCTGCAACAGATTCTTAAAGAATTACTACTAGTACGAAGATTAGGAAACTGGCAGTAATTAAGACCAGCTCTGAATTTTTAAAAAAATGCATTCATTCAAGTACATTGCAATGCATTTCCACGTGTTATTATGATAAAATGTATACCTAAGTCCATTTATCGCACCGCACACCAAAACAGTGCACACACGGCAATGCAGATCAGCACAAAGAATAGGTGTGAAGTCAACCTCCAGATTTGTAGAATTAGCTGCTTATTTGAGGTTTTGTATACAGTATGTTCTATTTTAATTTCGTAAAAAGGCACAATTTCAAAAAATGAAATAATGCAAAAAATGGGGTTAAAAGTGGAGCACAGAGTAAGGCAGCACAAGGCTTAACTTTAGAGACATTATGGAATATAATGGCTAATAGAATATGATTGACATTTATTAAAATGAACCTGCTGAAAGGGAACTTATTTTGTGACAATTATGATGTAAGTGTGCCATAAATTTGGGCGGTGTGCAAATATTTTGTAAAAATTTGTCGTGCCGCAATCCTATGTATCAGACAAAGTAACATCTGTGGAAACCTTTATTGGAAACTTTGTGTCGGTCATAGAACCAAACATCAGACATTTTCCTACCCTCGGAACAACATCAAAGATTTTGGGAAAGAGTATGGTGCAAAGTGAAACATCCCACAGTCACCCATGATAAATCTTAGCTGAGTAAATCAGAATCTGGCTGACTTGACATTTACTGTTCTCTATAAAAAATATCAATGCTGGTAATTAATGAATAAATGTGATTTTATTGTGCTTGCTCTCATGTTTTTTTAAGGATTTTTATACCTTTGAAACATATAAATAAATGCTAGTATGCGCTTTAATTTAAAGTGTATGAATAGCCAATTTTATTTCAAATTTTTTTAGTGAAAAAGGGTTGCAATCCATGTCTGTTTTATGGGTTCTAAGTGGGGAAATTCAATCCTGTATTTGTCCTAGGGACCACTTCATTTCAGGTGATGAGTGATGGAAAATCCATATTTATTTCTGGGTTATGCTGACACATTGAGGAGGAATTATATGCTGGCAAGAAAAGAAGCCAGGTATAACCCATCCCACTCCCATCATGCTTCAGTTTTTTTGCTAGTGTTCTAGGAAGATGGATGTCTTTAACTATTAAAGAATATGTAAACCTAAAATGTAATATTTTTGATTATGTGCCTAGTGTACCATGTACTTGTATGAAGTAGTATACAGTTCTCTTTTTATTGCTTCCTGTGTGTAAAATCCCTGGTGTTCCTGTTAGTCCTCCTGCTTTCCTATAAACAATTGACCTCACTAGGCATGAGAGCACATTGTGGCCAGTTTTCTAGCTGTACTGAGAACTCAGCCTCTTGTTCTTTCTTCAAGATTTCACCTAGACAGGCAGCGGAGCTGGGCTATTTATGCAGCTATCCAGATTGCGTATACTGAGCAATAGCTGTGGAGGAATAAAGATTGTGGGGTCTGCTTGGAATGTGACCTTAGGGTACTGGTCTCAGCTTTTGGCATTTCTAGACCTATGTGTATTGTGTTAGTCACAGAATGCTTTATCTGTGGCTCAGCTTTTGGTGTGGCCCTTTCTTTAAAAACTCTATGAGTACACCATGCCTGCTAAGCATTGGGAGCTACAATTATTGCAATCATCGGACACCATCATCAATCCCCTTTTTTCCACTGATTTTCAAAGAAGAGGATAACATGCTGGACAAATAAGTGGTGTGGTTTGTACCTCCATTGCTCCTTGCTGTGCCTGCAGTGACCTGGTCACCTCAGCTTCTCTTGCTCTCAGCAGCTAGTTTGTGAGTACCCATGGTTTTTCAATTAGGATACCTCTGTTAAGCAGAGCAACGTGCCAGATCCCAAGGAGATCAGTCCTACTGAATCCAGTCTCTCCAGCTTGTGTTCTATTAACATGAAACTGACACCAACAGATATGATAGTTGTCCCCTACTTCAGTAAATACACTCCTTGGTATCTTCACTAGCTTCAAAAGGACTGGCCCCCTGCCTTATGCAGAGAAGCGGTTCTGAAGAGCCATGCTGAAGTTTTTTTGGGCCAAATTGCAATTGTGCTTTGCCGACTCAAATCGCAGATGCCGTATACTTCTTTACATCTTCCCTTCCAGAATCTGTGTTTGACCTACCTGCAGGGATAGAAGCTTCTAATCTTCGTTTTGCAGAGGATCTGCCCGACAAAGAGCCTCACAAATACCTGATGGGAAAATTTGTTCTAGCGGAGCTAAAGTATAACGCCTAGCTTAAAACAAGTCTCATTGATGCAGTGTGTACCACTTTAAAATTAGAACAACAGCCTGTACCTTTTGCTAGCATTGTTGCTACTCTCAGATGACTGAAATGCAAGACTATCAAATATTTTCCGGCACACACCCTGCTTGAATTGTTCTGTACAGTGACTGTAAAACTCGTGATAAACTTTTCATCAATATGAATGAAGGCAGCATCCCACCTTAAAAAAATACTGACCCTACTTTTTATTGAAGCCTCCCATTGAAAAATGTTTGGAGACCCTTTCCAAACCATTGTTTTCACTAGCAGGCTAAGCTATTCAACATATCATAGCTGTAATGTCAGTCTGTCAAATATTAGGGGAGTTGACTAAACAGATTTCAAGGGATCCAGCTATTTTTGTTACTGATTCTGTATTTGGGTCTAAACCTAGACACAGACCAAGCCAGAGCTCAAGAAAAGCTTTTGACTCTGTGTTCTCGGGCTTGAACTGTACAGTGGAGGAGCAGTCCAGCACTGTATTTCTACATATGAGTTCAAGGTCTAATGCTAACCTCCTTATGGGCAGTACCATTTTTTCAATTCCAATCCAGACCCCTACAAAACAACATCCCATCATTGTGGGACAAATTGGTTCTGTCTCTAGACAAACTGACTCGCCTTACACTGAAGACATGATTATCTTTGAATATCGCCCACTGTCTTTGAAGATCCACCTTGTTTGTGCAGGAAACTGGTCTCCTAATTAACATTCTGGAGCACCAAGCAATTTGGTTGTTCCTGCAATGCTGCTCACCCTGAGTGAAGAATCCTTCAGCCCAGATTCAGTCAGACAACAACATGGTCATGGTGTACATGAGTCATCAGAGAAGAATAGAGTTGAGCGGACACCTGGATGTCCGTGTTCGGCGGGTTCGGCCGAACTTGAAAAAAAAGTCTGGGTCCGTGTCCCGGACTTTTTTCAAACTTTACCCGGACACCGAACCCCATTGAAGTCACATGCTTCAGATGGCCAATCACAGCTCCTAATACATTAGTAGGCATGGCTGTGATGGAGCACACCAGTTAAACGCTTGTTGATTGGCTGTTGAAAGCCCGCCATTAAAAGCGCGACATTACATACAAAACAGGAAATAAAATTACCGAACACGGATTTTAAACCCGAACATACAGTAAAGTTTTCGGGTCTGTACCGGATAATTGGATTTTTGTTACCCGGACACGGACCCGAAAACTAATAATACAGTCCGTGTTCACTCAACACTAGAGAAGAACCAAAAAGGATTCTAGCCTAGGCAGAATTCCATGTTCCAGCCTTGTCTGCCATTCACCTTCCAGGCATGTACAACTGGAAGGCAGTCTACCTCAGCCAACAGTGTCTGGACCCAGAGGAATGGTCCCTACACCTGGACAGTGTTTCAAGACCTGTGTCTTACGTCTTGGGTACTGGATGTATTCCTTCTGACATCCTGATTTGTCAGTATGTTTGTTTGTTTCCAGGTGCAGAGATCCTCTGATGGAAGCAGTGGATGCTCTGGGGACTCTGTGGGAGCACAACCTGATAAATACCTTGCTTCCTTTTAAACTCCTCCCTCGTCTACTCCACACAATTGAGACGGAGGGCATTCTCATAGCTCTGAACTGACTCAGATGGAGTTGTTACTCTGATCTGATGCAACTTCTTGCAGACACCCAATGGGCCCTTCCAGAACGACCAGATATCCTGTTTACCATGGCTGGTAAAGCCCAGGTCTTAAGTGACTGGGGTCTCTCTGATTTAGTTTTATGTTCACGCTGTTAAAAGTTAGGAAGTCTACCTCCTATCAGATCTATCATCACATATGGAAGGCTTACGTTGCTTGGTACAAGGAAATAAAATGCCACCCCAGGAAATAGTCATTGGAATGGATCCTGACTTTTTACATTCAGGACCGGATTAGCTTTTACCCCTGAGTACCATCAAGGTACAAAACTCTGCCCTTGTAATATTTGACCAAAAACCACTCTCCTCCCATTCCTTGGTCAGGACTTTTTATACAGATTTTCTGTCATATGGCCCTACTATCAAGCATCCTGTGACTCTATGGAGTTTTAATTAGGTTTTGTCAGCACTTTTAAAGAACACCTTTTGAACCCATTAGGGATATTCGCCTTTCCACTTTCACTCATAGGATTGCCTAACTTGTCCAGTAAGAACACTATTTGATCCTACACTGAGACAAGGTTGCTTTGAGACCTAGAGTCTTCTTTATTCCTACAGGCAGGCTCGACAGCGTGGGATATATGCAAGGTCTACTGGTGGCCTGGTACATGTTGGTACCCCCCACTTTTTTCCCAATATAGGATGCTGTGATGTTGTGAAGTACCTGCCTGGGGCAAGCTATATACTGCATATAGAGACCTGACTTTCGGACACTCTAGATAACTGGCTGTGGTTTCCCCCTTATTTGGCTGTGAGGAGATACCACCCACTTGAATATTTCAAGCGGTGTCACGGCTTGGAATGGGGAGATGGATACATGTCTACACACAATATGAGAATAGATATGAGCTTCAGATGTTACATATGATTACTAAGTCTTTTGATTTGCATCCTGCCAAAGTCTGCCACCTCCTGAGTCACAAAAGGAAATACCGGTCTGTTATGGTCTCTCTGGCCCTGAGGAAGCCTTGAGCGAAACGCGTCGGCTGGCTGGGGACCTTCATTGACCGTGCTCCATCTGAGACCTACATATCATATAATTATTCAGGCTACTGGCTTTCCCTTATCGGGATGTATTTCTACCTTTCTGACTCTATTTAGATGTTTGGTTTTATACACATTTTTTCTTTCTATGTATTATTTTTTTCTTTGCTAACATGCGCTCTATTGCCCATGTTTTTTATTTGTAAATTAAATAAAATTTATTTTTTATATATATATTGGTTTCAATGTGATTCTTCTCCTCCCATTGGCCCGTAAAGCCCCACTTTTTTCTGTCTTTTAGCGTTTTGTATTCCTAAAGTGATTGTGGTTTTGGCCTTTCACCTTAAGTAGGACATTGTTCTTCCATCTGCCCATCTCTAGTACAGAAGGAAATTTCTCTTTACTGTCTGAATGTAATTAGTGCACCATTTCTAGTGGACTTAGACAAATAATAGTTCAAGCTTATGGTCTTAAGGACAAATTTCCAGCTTTTCCTGTCAATCGGCACTAGATCTGTTAGAGTATCCTCAGCGTTTGGAATCTAGGAACTCTTTACCACATTTGCAAGGTTGCCTTCTGGTCTTCTCATACTTTCTCGGATTTTTCACATAACTGAAGCATTAAGAAGTGAGAGGGGTTATATTTGATTAGCCAAATACTTTTTGTTTCCAGTGTCCAATTCCTCTTGAATGTGGCAGTATATCCCAGTTGTCTCAGAATAACTAAATTCTTTGTCCCTTAATGAACTCTGCAAAACTGTTTTTACGGTAAGTACAAAAGTCCAGCTGGTGGGGCTTTTTAACCCTTCTCTATCCAAAAATAAAGAAAAAGTTGGCTATATACTTTCATTAACCACTTAAGGACTCAATGACCAGAGGTTCATGGAGCATCCGATCAGGTCTGCCTGAAAAACTGACAGGCGGACCTGAGCGGAAAGCCCATGTGAAAGGACCTTTACTAAGCACTTGCAGAGTGCAACTGCCTTTTGCAAAGTGCACAGTCTATTTGCCTTTAATAAATCAACCCCTGTGTCTATTACCAACACCAATTTAGGTGCAGCTGCAGCGTCTTTGCAGGGCCATGTTTATTGACTGGCTAAACAGAAAGAGGGGGTAGAGGCACAACAACTGAATTGATGTTGGTAATAGACACACTGTTGGAAGTGTAGTTCCAGCTGTATTTTTATTAAAGCGGAGTTCCGGGCACAAAATCAACCTAATCGATTTTGTGCCCATCCGCTGGATCTTCTTCACCTGAAAAGGAATTGGATAGTTAGGTATATTTTTTTTTTTTTTACTCACCTTGTAATTGTAGATAGAAAATACTCACCTATTCTGCACTTCCTCCCTCTGTGCCGCGGCTCCGCCATCACTTCCTGTCTTGCGATGATTCCTGGGAGCTGAACGTCATCGCTCCCAGGAATCAATGTGACAGCACCGGCCCCGCTCGTCACTTCCGGGGTGACGCCGCATTCCCCGCTAAACAGCTTCTGGACCGGAAGTGACGAGAAGGGCCGATGCAGGCGCATTCTGGGAGAAGAGGACGCAGAAGAGGATCGCGCCGGCTTCAGCTGCCCACAACAGAGATGGCAACGCTGGAGAAGAAATTTTATAAGTGAGTATTTCTTCTTGCAGGTAAGTGCGAACCGGGACAGATCAGAGGCTAGCCATTGTGGAATGTACTAGCCCTGACTGTCCCGGGGGTATGTTTAGTGAAAAAACGTTTTCGTGCCCAGAACTCTGCTTTAAAGAGGTGTAAAAATCAGGAAAAAAAAACTGAAAGACAAAAGCATAATGAGCTAGTATGCGATGCATACTAGCTCATTATGCCTTTGTCTCTCAGGTTTTTTTTTTTTCATTATGAAATACTTTTTCCTTTTTTTTTTTTTCGTTTTTTTTTTTTCTGTTTTTTTTTCTCATTATGAAATACTTACCTTAGAACAAAGTCCCCGCGGTGCAGCCCGCTCACCAGAACCACGGCCGACATGTTCCGTGTTTGCATCATCCAGCCATCTGATTGGCCTGAGCCACAATGACATCACTCCAGCGCATGTGCACGGGAGCCGCCATTCACGGCACAGGGCTCTGAAGAAACAGCACAGGCCGCCGTTCCTTCAGAGCGAATGCGCCGATGATGTCATTGGCTGCAAGCAATGTAAATATCTCCTAAACGGTGCATATTTAGGAGATATTTACAGTACCTATAGGTAAGCCTTATTATTGGCTTACCTATAGGTACAAACACTACCTGGGGGTTTACAACCACTTAAGGCCCCTTTTACACATGCGGACCGTTCAGATACGCCTGTCAGTTTTTTAGGCGGATGAACGGATGCCCCATGCATCTCTATGGGGCATCGGATATCAGCAGAGACATGTCCCCTGACATCGGATCCGATCCTGTCCGTCAAATCCAGATGGATGGAAACCCTATTTTCCATCCGTCTGGCAGACTGGATCGGATGGGATCAGATGAGAACGGACAGACGGTCTGTTCTCATCCGATTCCCCCATAGAGAACAGCGGGGACCTGACAGCTCCATCTCTGCACACAGCACAGAACAGAGCTGCCATCCTCCTGCTCAGCGGTGACATGCGGATCGACCCCCGGGTGAGAAAAACTGAGTCCGCCGACGGAGCGGACAGGTATGAAAGGGGCCTTAAGCAGCTGAACACAGCTTGCAACTGGCAATACAAAGAAACAGACTAATAAAATAACAGAGGCTGGTGTAAAATTGATGAAGTGGCTGAAAGGTATAAAAATGAAGATGCCTGGAGTTGGGCTTTAAACAGAATAATGCACTATAACATGATCTGAATGTTCTTATATGTTTGGCATCTATTAATATTATCACCTCAGTGTCCTGTCAGCATACATTTCCAAGTTGGAGAGAGAAATGAATAAAATAGGCTAATTAAAATAATGTTGAAATATTTGAAATGCTAAACCTTTCTTGAATAAGGGAAAGCACCGTTTAATCTTGAAGCTTTTTTCCCATCTGGTGCCTGTATTGAGAGAGGTGACAAAAGCCCATGAGAAACCACAACAAATGTACACGGCCGCTATGGTTATTTTCCGCTTGTATGTGTTCATTTAGAAAAATGTCATCTTTTTTGTCATTAGTATTGAAGGACAAGCCTTGCATTTACCCACTAGTTATTAAGTGACTTGCTAGGTGACATTTAAGTGAAGCAATTGTGTAAAAACAATGTTTTTTTTTTCCTGCATGATTACAACACCACAGCGTAGGATGTTTAAATTTGAAATTACTGGCTTTTTACTTATTTTTTATGTCTATAACATCGTTTACTATGACCTTTAGAGCCGGTTCACACTTCTGCGTGTGCCGGGTTCGCATGTCATGTCGGAGCGCACTGCTCCGACATGACATGCGATCAGCTGTGCGGTGCGAGTTTAGCCATACAGTTTGTATGGCTAAATTCGCACCGCACCCGCAGCAAAGACGCACAGGAGGCAATTTTGCTGCCGCATCAGGATCGGATCGCACAGCGGTTCACACTTGTGCGATCCGATCCTGTGCGAACTGCACGATCGCACTGCGATATGCGATCAAACTGGGGGTGTCGTTAAGATTACATTGACACCCCCAGCGGATCGCATATGGCAGTGTGAACTGCCGGGGGTGCGTGTGCGATGCGGGAACAGGCTGCGAATTCGCAGCCTTCCCGCATCGCAATAGTGTGAACCGAGCCTTAAGATTTTCAAAGGCAGAAAGTCTTTACATTTGGAAACAGAGCAGGGCAGGGAGCGTATGGTCATATGTGATATTATCCATTGTGTTTGCTTGCATAAATATTTGATTTATCAACTGTGTAAAGGAATCTATCCACGCTTAGCTTGATTACATACTGTATGTAAACATCCCATAGACAAGGGTATTTGATTTTTGTTCATTGCCTAGTCATGTCTGTAAATGTCGGAGTTTTACAATGCCCCATGGGATGTGTAGTTCCGCAACAGCTGGAGGGTCGTAATTTGAGGATCCCTGCTATAAATGCATACTTCATAATAAAGAGCAAAAAATAAAAAATTGCTTGCCTCATTGAAAACAATGTCTATTTTTTTAGATTGCACAAGGTACAAAAATACATTTCACATTTTAATAAGGTGAGGTGCACGTCCATCGTAAATGTTTGTGCAATGCAATCAGGCCTTCCAATGGGCCATAAAAGGAGATGGGATTGCTGCACAATTTTTTTTTTAATGAAAAGATTAAAAATACATCAGGATTACATGGTATTCAAGGTTAACAGTTTCAGGCTATGCAGATAACGCCCTTCTTCAAAAAAACCAAATACCTACAAATGACCGCATATGTAGATGGATTTATATATCTCTCTCACAATTAAGTAATTAAGCAATCTGGAACCAATTAGTGACTGAATAATTAGTTACAAAAAATGTTTCTAATACATAACATAATTCTATATTGAATCAAAAAAGGGCAACAGGTGTCTTATACTCCTCATACTGTATACTGTCGGCTGGGAAACCTCTGTCAAAAAAAAAAAAAAAAAAGAAAGAAAAACTTTACCTATAACTAAGATTTCCATGTATATAGCAATTAAACAAAACCAATCACATATATTATTAACTGCTGGTACAAGACCAACCAATATTGAATGTATATATTTATGTGCAAAAAAAAATATACAAACATACAATATATACATAATATTAAAAAAAAAAAAATATTAATCAAAAAGATGTCTCTCAGAGGAATAAGTATAAATCAAAGTCAGAGTTTAACCCTTTAGGATGTAAAGTATCCAACCGATGAATCCAGTTAACCTCTCTTTTTCTCAACTCCAGTCCCCTATTACCTCCCTGTCTATTCCGTGATATACCATAAATCACCATGTATCTAAAGCCCCGTACACACATAGCGATTGTAGGCCGTAAATATTCGTCCGCCGACCGATCGGCCGATTGTAGGCTTGTTAGTATGATGCTTCCGACAGCCGACAGCGCATTTTCGGCCGAACAGAATCTGTCCTGCAAGCATTAAAATTTTTGTTGGCCAACACCAGAACGGCCGATTGTTCGCCAGTCAGTACAGATTTCGGCCGACAGACAGCCGATTAGCAAGACTGAGCATGCTCAGAAAAGAAAAAAGACAAGGAAAGTTAACCATCACATGACATCACTTCTGCAGTCGGCTGTTGTTGGCCGACAAAATTTGTGTGCAGTCTTTCGCAGTTTTCAACAGACACGACAGCCCTGGACAAAAGACGGCCGATCGTTCGGCCGACGATTAGTACGTGTGTACGGGGCTTTAGGTGCGATACTGTGCGGCCTTTTTCAAAAGAATTTCCCACCAGGGGTAATTTATCCCTAATGGAATATATCACTACAATTTTTTATGTATTACCTTAAAATACACAAGGACTCACATAATCCCCTGGCTGCACAATTGTGTCTAGTACTAAAGCTGGATACACACTATCCAACTTTTGTGGTTAGATTTCCTTCAGATTTACCTTTTCTATGTAGTGCAAGGGCCTGCCAGATTGCATACAAATTGAAAGTGTTTAGGTTTGACCTCATATTATATGGTTTTGGTAAGTCTAAAGGAAAAAGTCTTCAGAAAATCTTATAGTGTGTATGGCCCATTAGTCAGCTACGATACCTATAGCTAAATATTTAGTTAAATGCCTTACACCTCTAATAACTCAAACATATATACGAGATACTCAGGTTTTTTTTAAGTAAAATTAGGGATGTGATACTCCCTCCTGATTGATTACTTGTCACTTGGGATGTAGCTAGTTTATATACAGCCATTCCTCATGAATAATGCATTGAAGTCAACATTGGTTGGATATTTACATCCTAAAGGGTTAAACCTTGACTTTGATCTATACTTATTCCTCAAGAGACATCTTTTTGATTAAGGCCCCGTTCACATAGGGGCGACGCTACTTCGCACCGCGACCTCCGAGGTCGCGGTGCGAGCAGCGCGCCGCGTCCTCGGAGCGGCCGCCACGGACTTCATAACATTGAAGTCTATGGCGGTCGCCCCAAAGAAGCTCCGGACCCTTTTTCTAAGTCGGAGCGACTTGTGTCGCTCCTATTAGAACGGGTCCGCAGCTTCCCTATGGGAGGCGACCTACGTCGCCCTAGTGTGAACGGGGACTAATTGATTTGTTTTTTTATTTTTTTTTCTGATTTTTTTGTTTATATATTATGTATATATTGTATGTTTGTATATTTTGTTTGTACATAAATATATTAATTCAATATTGGTAGGTCTTGTATCAACAGTTAAATATATATATATATATATATATATATATATATATATATATATATATATATATATGATTGCTTTTGTTTAATTACTATATACATTGAAATTCTAGCTATAGGTAAAGTTTTTTTTTTCTTTTCTTTTTTGGTGTAGTACTTTTGACAGTACGGTGTGGGGAGTCTGAGACACCTGTTGGCCTTTTTTTATTCAATATTGAGTTATGTCATGTATTAGAAAAATTTTGTGTAACTAATTAGTTAGTAAAGGCCCGTACACACGTACCGATCGTCGGCATACAAACGTCGGTGGACGAAGGATCTGCCGATTGTACGCGTGTTAGTATGGTGCCTCCGACAGATGTCTGCGCACAATCCGCGGACAAAAGTCTTTCTTGCAAACATGAAAATATTTGTATGCCGACACCAGAACGGACGATTGTTCGCCTGTCAGTACACAATTCGGCCGACAGACCGCAGATTTGCAAGACTGGGCATGCTCAGAAAATAGAAAACACAGGGAAAGTTAACCATTACATGACATCACTTCTGCAGTCGGCGGACAAAATTCTTGTGCTGTCCTTGTGCTGTCTTTGCACTTTTCAGCAGACACCGACATCCCGGGGAGAAAAGAGGAACATTTGTAAGCCGACCATCGGTACGTGTGTACGGGGCTTAACTATCTGGTTCCAGATTGCCTAATTACCTAGTTGTGTGAGAGAGAGAGATATCCAGCTACATATGTGGTCACTTGTAGATATTTGGTTTTTGAAGAAGGGCGTTATCTGCATAGCCCAAAACTGTTAACCTTATACCATGTATTCCTGATGTATTTTTAATGTTTTCATTAAAAATGTTTCTGTGCAGCAATCCCATCACCTGGCAGCATTATCTCTCACCCATAGTTTATTGCTTATTGTTCTCATAGCAAAGATAAATTCCATTACCATTAAATATTTACACACGTTACACAGTTACATATTTGGTAAGGTTCAATAAAGAAACTAGTCCATCCAGTTCAACCTAAGCATGTGTGTGTTGATGTCACTACAATTGTCAATATCCCTTCCCAATAAGTTTTCCAAGAAACACAAAGGTTTTTGAATTTATCTACACTCCCCACTCACACCACCAATTGTGGAAGGGAGTTGAACCATCCCACGTCCAACTTCATTGTGTCACCGCATGTCTTCATTAGAGACCTTACAATGAATTGTTTTCTGTCAATGATACAGTCACCATTTAAAGTTTGTATACTGAGATCATATCTCCTCTTAAGAGGCTATTCTCCAGGTACAATAAGTGTAATTTTTGTAGTCATTCCTCATAATGGAGGTCCTCCAGCCCCCCATTTTAGCTTTGTTGCCCTTCTCTAAACTCTCTCCAGTTTAAAGACATCCTTCCTGATGTAGCTCACCCCCTAAGAAGCTGCAGATAAACTGGATCCACTACTCCTGCACAGCCAGGCACACCAAATCTTCACAGGCACTCCAGAGTCGAAGAACAGTACGTTACTTTTTTTTTATTATTTATTGAGAGTTAATAACTTGGATAGGGATGGGAGGTTATGGGATGCCCACTTGACTTAAGCAGAACTTCAAAAACAACTTCAGGGACATCTTCCTATATACAGGCTCTATGTACAGCTTCAACTTCTTCCTCCAGCACACATTTGCTTGTTCCAACTATGTCACTCTGTGAAGATCTGACAGGCTCCAGTCAGAAGCAGCAACAGCCCATTACAGGCAGGGAATAGCAGCCCTTATGAGTGCAGAACAGTAGAGTGACACAGCTTATACTTTCACGCTTCCTCTCTGTGGTCACTGATCCCAACACCACCTCTTCAGGCCCTGCCAGTCCTCCGGGCTAACTTCTCCACACCAGTCCTCCAGACTTATTCTTCCCCAGCCCACCCTGTTGACTCTCACCAGACTTAAATACACCGCTGTCTTCAGGGAGACTGGCTACATGTGGCAATCTCCTCCCTTGTTAGTCCCCAGCAGTGCTGATCTACTCACGCTGTTCTCTCTTTTGCTCCTGTGCTTCCAGGAAGGGCTTCCTCCTATGTGTTGTGGCAGGATCCTTCCAGCACCTGAGCCCTGGCCCAAGGTCACTCCCCTCCAGACTAAGGGGCAACCCTGAGGGCCACTGACAGCCTTCTCAGCATTGTATCTCCATCTTCAACCTTACTGCCATGATGGCATGGCCCATGTCTATTTATGAGGTAAACTCTGCCCCCTGCCAGTGCACTCCGAGGGATTGGCCGAGGCCTCATAACTATTCCAGGCAGCCCCTTCCAACCTCCTGGCCACTAGCTCTAGAACATTCTCCAATGTTCCAGAAACATGGTGAGGCACCAGAGGAGCTGTCAGGATGAGTCATCTAGCCCTGACTCACTAAACCCTGACCCACATTCAAAGCTACCAGAGTTCTGTAAAGTGGTAGAATTATAGTTTCTCCTGCGTCCATTGATGGACACAGCTCTTCTAAATGTTAACCATCAAATTTATAGCACCACCTACAGGAGTAGGACACTAGGCAGAAAAAGAACACAGAACCACTTATGGGCAGTTCTAGCTAGTATAACCCCCTCTCTGCTATAGGCAGGTGAGTTATTTCTGCTTAGTGTTTTAGGAGTAAGGACTTGACACAATGACCTTGCCCCACTCGCTGCTATCACACACCCTACCTCACTGAGCAGATTAGAGCTCTATTGCGGGATGCAGGGTGACCAGTCAGAGAATGAACCGGGCCCGGGATGAGGAAAATCAAGATGTAGTGGAGCAGGGGGCGGAATTTGTGTGGGCAGCTGCGGGAGGAGCGTCTTCTCCCCCTGGCACCATGACCGACTTGTACAGTCTGGAGATCAAGAGCGGCTATACCTCTCTAGCTCTAGTCATACTGACACAGTGAGAACAGGTAATTGTCAAGGTACTACCTTGCCCTCCTGTTGACAGCCATCTTGGGCATGTGCAGACTGCTGTCTTTTATAAACTCTGTTTGCATCATCACTTGCTTGCTGCCTTGGCGTCGCTCAGTGATGATGTTGCACACCTAACTATATATATCACCTGTTGGCTTGCAGTCCTTTGCCCTTGTGTTTGTGATCCAAGGTGCATCACTGCTAGTAGTCTTCTGTTCTCTGTGTTCCTCCGTGCATGGCCTGGCTTGGCTGACGACTTTTTCTGGCTCTCTATTCTGCATCGGCAGACGACCCGGCATCGGCAGACAACCTGGCATCGGCGGACTACCTGTCTCTGCACTCGACCCCTGGCTTGGATGACCACCCGCTTCTAAACTCAATCCCAGCTTGGATGACTACCCGCTCTGAACTTGGCCCCGGCTGTTTCTGATTTCGCTCCTCACTCTTGCTGTGAGTTTATTGTTGTTGTACCTGTATTAGGCATTGCTATGTGGACCCAGCACTGCTGTGTGTCGGGTACTCCTGCAGGTGTTACCAGACAGGCAGGCCGCCCCCTGGTTTTTGGCTAGAGGAGGTCTGCTAGTACTTTGATGGCTCTGCTAGGTGTGAGCCCAAATTCCCCCTTCCCTGGTTGGTCTGTAACTTAGGGGCTGTGAGGATATGTGGTGCAGTACTCCAACACCTTTGGTATGTGTTCTTTTTAACACACCACTTCGGGTGTGGGAGTGCTCTAGATCCCCCCACCTGGCCAGTATATGGTACAAAGCCCTCCTGCGGGTGCCCACACTACACAGTTGGGCTGCCATTAATTTAGGACGAGGCTTTGTGGCCTACTGAGAGTGCTGTTGCGCTTGCCACTTTAACTGTGGGCATTCACCCTTCCCTGCCTTCACTTCCACCTGCGCTGCCTGAAGTGGTGAGCGAATGGGCTGTCGTCGGACCCTGGCTCTTTTGATTAGCACTGGGGTGGGCGGAGCTGAGATGGGCAGTTGCTTGGGCATGCTGTTGCCATCACCATGTTAACTTAGGGTCCTTTCTGCCAATTCTTTCCACATGCGCTCTGTAGCAGTACTGGGGGCCTTGGGCCCTTTTCTTAACATTCCTACCACATGTTCTCTGTAGCAGGTTAGTACTGTGGTAGGCAGAGTAAAGATGGGCGGCTGTTCAGGCATGCTGTGGTGCCCATCATGTTAACTTAGGGTATGCTCCCTTTCCTGCCATTCTTTCCCAATGGGATCTATAGCGGTACTGGGGCAGATTTGCTGTGATGGGATGGGGCCATGGTGGTCATACAGGGATGGGTGAGCACTGGGGCAGAATGCTACACCTGCTGTTGTTACGTCCACACTCTGTACCTGCGCTGTGGGCAAGTAGGTGGCTACCAGTGCTATTGTCCCACTGAGCAGTGGAGGGGGCAGGGCTATCACTGGGGCATTACTCCTATGCTTGCATTGTTACTATGGGACATTTTCCTCCTTTTTGTTTGTCTTGTTGGACGGATGGGGTTGCCATCATGCCCTACGTCTGTTGTTTTTGCCCCACACTTAGTGTACAGGGTCATTTTGTTTCACCCGGGGGTCCTTGAGTAACTATAATATAAGCTACTATGAGGATTTGAAATGTGCAAAGTGGCCTTTAGTTGCCCCTAATCATTTTTCCAGTATGCTACCCATTTGAGGAGGCCTTCTACAGAAATGGTCCTCTCCCCCCATCCTGGCTTCTCCCAGCTCTAGGTTGAACAGGCAACCCTGATAAGGAGGAACCCCCTCCTTTATGGATTCTGTGGACAGGAAGGCAGAAGCAGTTGCCCGCAGCAGGTTTACTATTGATGTCTTGGCTTTGTGTTTGGTTTTGGCCATGGCCCTTGTATCCCAGATGTTTACTGAGTGAACTGAGATTCTTTGCCCAGGCTTAGGTAAAGAGCATTTGTCCCCGGCCTACAAAATCCTGAGCCTTTAGTATGTGATGCATCCATGGGTGCAGGCCCATTGCTCTTGAGGCTCTCCATCTCAACAGTGGTGTTTTGGAGAGCACTTTGGCTTAAGTGTTGGTCTGCATCCCAGACATCTAAAGAGGCCCTGGTGGATCTCCCCTTCGAGAGGAAAGCCTTTTTAGTGTTACTCTCGATTCTCCCCGGGGATAGCATATTCTTCCACAATCTAAGGTAGGGAAGGAACCACACCACAAACAAGGTCCTTCCTTCTCTGTGAGGTTTTTTCACTCCTCTGCCTTTTCAGACAAAGGGTTCAAGCCCTTCAAGCCTCTGCGGGTGTCATGAAGTGAACCTGGTCTTTAAGCCGGCTCAGTCTGTGGACAAGTGCTCTTCTGCATAAAGGCTTTCACCCACCCCTTCTAGGGTGGGGGGCTATCTGCACTGGTTTACGGCAGTGGACCTCCCTAGTCTTGTTTTGTACAAATGGGCCCATAAACTGATTGGGTTCAGCTACAAAATAGGATTTGGTTCCTATCTGCCAGAGAAAAAAAAAAAATTCTTTCCCCTATTCCAGAGGTTCCAGGCTCAAAGAAGTTTTGGTGGTTTTACTCCAACCTGTTTATTGTTCCGATGAAGCAAGAGATTTTTCCCTTCCTGGACCTCAAGGCCCTAAATTTCTAGGTAGCCTCACTTCCTCAGGGGGATTTTCTGGCCTCTATAGATATCAAGGATGCGTACCTGCACATTCTCACTTGTGCTGGGCACCAACACATCTCATTCCTTGCGGTCAGGGACATGCATTACCAGTTTTTGGCACTTACCCTTGGCCTGGCCTTCTCTATCTTTTTATACCAATGTGGTGGCTCTGGTTGGGGAAGTGCTGAGACAATGGGTGCTCACTGTGATCAGTCATTTAGAAATCTTCTGAAGGGAGAACGTGATGATCATGATGCACTTTGCAGGGCTTTGGGTGGATCCTAATCCTCAGGAAGTCCTCTTTGACCTCGACCAGTAGGCTGGAGAGTCTGTGTCTGATTCTCAACTCCACAGTCCACAGTGTTTCTTCTGCTAGACTAGCTCCAGAAGCTTCGGTTGGCAATGGGGCTGCTGCTGTCCTATAGGTGGGCTTCCCTAATGCAGGTTCTAGGTCTCCTGGGGCCCACCTTTGCGGCTGTCCCATATGCGCAGTTCCATATGAGGAATCTTCAGAAAGAAATCTTGTCCAAGTGTGACAAGTCCCTCCTGTCCTTGGACATTCAATTTAGGCTGGACTGGGGGGCCAAGGCCTCTCTGGTATGGTGGTTGTGGTGTCCCTCATTTCTGCTGCAACTGGAAGTGGTCCTGTCCAGCAGAGGGAGTCCAGGGGTTGAGATCAGCTCAAGGCCGCTGGTCACCAAAGGGGGCTCGACTACCAACCAGGCTTGGTCTGGAGCAGTGGACAAAACGTCTTCAGGGGCACTCAGGATGCAAATGGACAATGCCGTGGCAGTAGCCTATGTCAACCATCCAGGTAGTAGTAGCGGTACTGGAGACCTTCAGAATTCTTTGTCGGGCAGAGCATCTTATGTCAGATCTTCTGCCATGTACATTCCAGGCTTGGAAAAATGGTAGGCAGATTACCTGAGTCATCTGGCGCTGGATCAGGGAGAGTGGTCTCTACATCTGGAAGCATTTTGACAATTCCCTCTGCAGTGGGGCATGTCGAGCATGAATCTCCTGGCCTCCTGTTTTAACAGGAAAATACTGAGGTTTGTGGTGATGGATCTCTTGGTGGGAGTCAGTATTACCTCATGTTTGCCTTTCCCCTTCCTAGTCTGCTGCACAGGTTAGGGTTTGAAAGAATTTCTGTCATCTTGGTGGCCCTGGACTGACCTTTTTGTCACTGATATGCTGACAGGGTGTGGCTGGTCGTGGACGCACCCTGGTAGCTTCTCCTACAAGATATTCTGCCCATGGACCAATGTTCCACCCTGCTTTACCTTTGCTGGCTTCACCGCCTGGCTATTGAAAGCCAATTTCTGAGGGACAGTGGGTTGTCGGGCTCTGTAATTCCAACCTTACTGCAGGCCCATAAATCTTCCTTTTGGAAGGTTATCATTGCACTTGGCCAGCTTACATCTCACGGTGCAAGACGTGCTACATCCACATTCAGTGGTTCAGATTTTAGCCTTTCTTCACTGGGGCATTGACCAAAAGCTTGCCTTAAATAACATTAAAGTGGTTGTAAAGGCAGAAGGTTTTTTATCTTAATGAATTCAATGCATTCTATGCATTAAGATAAAAAGCCTTCTGTGTGTAGCGGTCTGATTATGTCCAGATTTCTGTGCTAAAAGCGGTACATTGTTTTGCATAGAAATCTGTTGTTTTACATTTTAAAACTCACCTTCCCCTGCCATTCCCCCGCCGTCCTCCCCAGCTGTCCTCCCCCACTGTCCTTCTGCATTCCTCCCGCTGTGTGCTCGGCCGAATGCCGCACCTGTCTTCCGGTTCCCTTCCCTGTGAGCGTTGCGAACCGGCGGCAAATTAAAAAATGTAAATACACTAAATGACATGATACAAAGCTGTGATCCTAACAGGTCACACTGCGTCATGCCATTTCACCACAGGATTTCACCTGGATACTTTTCCAGTGCCCTGCATGTGCTTTTCCAGTTCTTTGTGCCTAGAAAATAGAGAATAACCATGGCGTCCAAAAAGCATTCTTTTTGTGTAAAAGCGCTTTTAGACGAACTGGAAAACAGCGACAGCGAAACAGAGTTACTTGGAGAACTGAGCGACAGCGATTTGTGGGAAAAGTCGTCATCAGGTACGGAAAGTGACGACAGCAACGATTCTGATGTCTCTTTCTGGCACATAGCTCTGTTGGAAATTCTGAAGAATCATTTGATATACTTCCCAAATTCCACAAGCTATGTGCCAGAAAGAGACATCAGAATTGTCGCTGTCGTCCCTTTCCATACCTGATGACAAATTTTCCCACAAATCGCTATCGCTCAGTTCTTCAAGTAACTCCAGTTTGTCTAAAAGTGCTTTTGCGCAAAAAAAACGCTTTTTGGATGCTATTTTCGTTCAAAATTTTCCAGGCACAAAGCATTGGAAAGGCACAGGCAGGGCACTGGAAAAGTCAACAGGTGCAATCCTGTGGTGAAATGGCATGATACAGTGTAATCCGTTAGGATCACAGCTTTGTATCATGTCATTTGTGTTTTTACACTTTTGAATTTGCCGTCGGTTCCACCCCCCTGCGTCGCAATGCTCGCTGGGAGGGAACCGGAAGGCAAATGCCGGCAATCGGCCGTGCACAGAATGGGGAGAGACTGTGAGGAGGATGGGAATGAGGATGGATGGGAAGACAGCGGGGGAGCACAGAGAAGGTGAGTAATGGTCTGGGGTAATCCCGAGTGTGGCTCGGGGTTACCAATTTTGGTACTGAAAATTAACCCCGAGCCATGCTCGGGAATTCCGAAAGGAAGGTTAAGGGGCAGATCCTGCCCTCGACATTTTATTTCACTGTCCCTTGGCTACTCACTCTTTGCCTCCTACCTTATCCAAAGGGTTTGGCATGTGGCTCTATCAGTGTGATCTCAGTTACCTTTGGAACTGAATCCTCGGTCCTTCATAAGTCTTCGTTCAAGCTTAATGGAGATATTCCTTTACATGTGTTTTCCCAGATGGTCGCCATTCCCTCAGCACACCGAGTGTTGGAGATAACCATCTTGTTCTGCACAGGAATACGGTGGTTCTCTGTCTGTGCCTCTCCTCCCTACTAAAGGTAGTATCTGCTTTCAGCTAAACAAGAATGCTGTCCAGCCTTCCTTGTGCCCACACCCTTCGCACCCTTAGACCATTGCGCTGCACTCCTTGGATGTGGTTCGGGTGGATGTGTGTACCCATCTACTATGGCCTTCAGGAGGTCAGATTCTCTTTTTGTGATTGCGGACAGTCCACGGAACCACCCCCTCTACCACCGTTTTTTGTTGGATCAGGCAGGTGGTTGTCAGGCTTATTCCAGCAAGGATATTCCCTTTACCATTATGGCAAACTCTACTTAGTGTCTCCTGAATTGTTCCGACATCGGGCTTCTGTGTCTTAAGTTTTCAATGCACTTACTATTCGTCTGTGCATACCTTTACCAAGTTTTATGTGAGGTTTTTGCTTCCTCAGATGCTTATTTTAGTTGCAAGCTTTTTGCAGGCTGCTGTTTAAGGTTCCTTGTTCTCCCCTTTGGGGTTTTTTTTTTTTTTTTTTTTTAGGAGGTTTCATGGTTTGCTGGTTTTCCTCCTGGTCTTTTCTACCTCCTAATTGAAGCACTGCTTTGAGACTTACGGTCAAGATTTAGAACAGCTGTGTCTGTCAATGAATGCAGGAGAAAACTGAATTTGTCGTTCACCGTAAAATTCCTTTTCTCCGTGTTCATTGACCGAAACAGCACCCACCCCTCTGGTTCTTTTTTTTCTTGTAATGAGGGCCGGATTTCCCTTTAGCCATTTTAAGCATATGCCTACAGGCTTCCTTTCTAGGGAGGCGCCCAACTGTACATGTACTTTGGGGGGGGGGGGTGCTGGGGTGGGCTGCGCCTCCCCAGATTTTAATTGTGGGGCAGGCTGCCCCCCCCCATGCACATTGTGCCCATGCCCGCTACAAGTCCGGACAGGGAAATTGTCAGCAAGAAAAAAACTGTGAGGAGGTGTGGTCTTTCTGTGCTCTCCCCACTCTGCCTGGTGTCCCACTCCTGTAGGTGGCGCTATAAACCCTACAGTCATGATTTAGAAGAGCTGTCTCCATCAATGAACTCAGAGTAAAGGATTTTACAGTGAGTAACAAAAAAATCCAGTTTTTAGCCTTAAATAAATACGCTTTTTATTGCATGACAGTAGTCTACAAGTCTTGTATGCTGCAGCTTGACATAGCGTGATCTATTAAGACCCCCAGGTCCTTTTTCATCCTTGATTTCCTCAGTGGTTCTTCCGTAGCAAGTAGCGTCATACACATTTTTAGCTCCCAAGTGCATTACTTTATATTTTTCTTTATATTAAATGTCATCTGCATTTTCTACTTGCCCACCCCTCTATTTTATTCAGATCTTGTAAAGTTGCTATATCCTGTTGTGAAGTTGTTGCCCCACTAAGTGTTGAGTCATCAGAAAACACTGAGATTGAATTATTTATTCCAACTTCTACATTGCTTATGAACAGGTTAAACAAGTTAAACAGAATTGGTCCCAGGACAGAGCCCTAGGGCAACCCGCTGACAGCTCTAGATCATTCAGAAAATATTCCATTAATTACCACTTTCTAAACATGCTCCTGCAACCAGTTTTCTCTCCAAGTACATATAATTTCTTCAATGCCAAAAGACCTTTATTTGTAAATTAAGAGTTTGTGGGGTACTGTACCCAGTAGGAAGAGGCCTGAATTGACAGGGGGAGCATGAACCACTGCAGATCTAAAAGCTTTAGAAAAGTTTACCCTAATAAAAAAATCCCTGAACTTGGTACAGATTGGCTAGTGGCGCAACAGTATAATAGTATAATTTGTGAGCTTCTTTTTTGGATTCAGGCCCCATAAACCTAAAATAGGACAAAATATACCCTAAAAAGGAACAAAAACCAAAATATATGCCTTCCTGAAACAAAACGACATTGAAAAAAAAAAAAAAAAAAAAGAAAAAATATGTGATACTGGACTGGCAAAAGTGGTGGCTACTAGTGTTGAGCGAACACGGACTGTATTATTCGTGTTTGTACCGAATAATTGGATTTTTGTTACCCGAACACGAACACGGACACTTTACTGTATATTCGGGTAAAAATCCGTGTTCGGTCGTTTTATTTCCGGGTTTTGCATGCTTTGGCGCTCTTTTCATGGCGGGCTTTCAACAGCCAATCAACAATCGTTTAACTGGTGTGCCTTAAGCCATCCCAGCCATGCCTGCAAATGTCTCAGTAGCTGTGATTGGCCGTCTGAAGCATGTGACCAAGTCTTTATAAGTTCGAGGCAGCCGCAGCGGCGTCATTATGCTGCTTAGATCAGGGACAGAGCACACATCAACGTGCTGGCTGCTGATTAGGGAAAGATAGGCAGGAAAAAACCATTTGTGTCCGGATAGAATTGAGGGACAGGTCGGAGTGTTTAGGCAGGGCGAGTTGTAGGCTTTTTAGGGATAGAGTCTGCTGAATTATAGGGTCAGTGTGTTCTACAAACTACAATCGATATTGCTGTGTGGGGTGGGGTCTGCACTTAGTTCTCCTGATCTACGATCTCTTCTCAATCCTGTTAGGGACAGAGTCTGCTGAATTTTAGGGAAAGTGTGTTCTACAAACTACAATCGATATTGCTGTGTGGTGTGGGATAGGAGATAGGCAGGTGTCAGTGATCCATATCCATTTTTCTGTGTGTGGGCTGCAGTGAACACAATCTTTTTGGGGTGCAGTGAACACAATCCTTTTGGAGTGCAGTGAACAAAATCTTTGTGGGGTGCAGTGAACAAAACCTTTGTGGGGGTACAGTGAACACAATCTTTGTGGGGTGCAGTGAAGACAATCCTTGTGGGGTGCAGTGAAGACAATCCTTGTGGGGTGCAGTGAACAAAATCTTTGGGGGGTACAGTGAACACAATCTTTGTGGGGTGCAGAGAAGACAATCCTTGTGGGGTGCAGTGAACAAAATCTTTGGGGGGGTACAGTGAACACAATCTTTGTGGGGTGCAGTGAACAAAAGCTTTGTGGGGTGCAGTGAACACAATCTTTGTGGGGTGCAGTGAAGACAATCCTTGTGGGGTGCAGTGAAGACAATCCTTGTGGGGTGCAGTGAACAAAACCTTTGGGGGGTACAGTGAACACAATCTTTGTGGGGTGCAGTGAACAAAACCTTTGTGGGGTACAGTGAACACAATCTTTGTGGGGTGCAGTGAACAAAACCTTTGTGGGGTACAGTGAACACAATCTTTGTGGGGTGCAGTGAAGACAATCCTTTTGGAGTGCAGTGAACACAATCTTTGTGGGGTACAGTGAACACAATCTTTGTGGGGTGCAGTGAACAAAACCTTTGTGGGGTACAGTGAACACAATCTTTGTGGGGTGCAGTGAACACAATCTTTGTGGGGTGCAGTGAACAAAACCTTTGTGGGGTGCAGTGAACACAACCTTTGTGGGGTACAGTGAACACAATCTTTGTGGGGTGCAGTGAACAAAACCTTTGTGGGGTACAGTGAACACAATCTTTGTGGGGTACAGTGAACACAATCTTTGTGGGGTGCAGTGAACAAAACCTTTGTGGGGTACAGTGAACACAATCTTTGTGGGGTGCAGTGAACAAAACCTTTGTGGGGTACAGTGAACACAATCTTTGTGGGGTGCAGTGAAGACAATCCTTGTGGAGTGCAGTGAACAAAATCTTTGTGGGGTACAGTGAAGACAATCTTTGTGGGGTGCAGTGAACAAAATCTTTGTGGGGTACAGTGAACACAATCTTTGTGGGGTGCAGTGAAGACAATCCTTGTGGGGTGCAGTGAAGACAATCCTTGTGGGGTGCAGTGAACAAAATCTTTGGGGGGTACAGTGAACACAATCTTTGTGGGGTGCAGTGAACAAAACCTTTGTGGGGAACAGTGAACACAATCTTTGTGGGGTGCAGTGAACAAAACCTTTGTGGGGTACAGTGAACACAATCTTTGTGGGGTGCAGTGAAGACAATCCTTTTGGAGTGCAGTGAACACAATCTTTGTGGGGTACAGTGAACACAATCTTTGTGGGGTGCAGTGAACAAAACCTTTGTGGGGTACAGTGAACACAATCTTTGTGGGGTGCAGTGAACACAATCTTTGTGGGGTGCAGTGAACAAAACCTTTGTGGGGTGCAGTGAACACAACCTTTGTGGGGTACAGTGAACACAATCTTTGTGGGGTGCAGTGAACAAAACCTTTGTGGGGTACAGTGAACACAATCTTTGTGGGGTACAGTGAACACAATCTTTGTGGGGTGCAGTGAACAAAACCTTTGTGGGGTACAGTGAACACAATCTTTGTGGGGTGCAGTGAACAAAACCTTTGTGGGGTACAGTGAACACAATCTTTGTGGGGTGCAGTGAAGACAATCCTTTTGGAGTGCAGTGAACAAAATCTTTGTGGGGTACAGTGAACACAATCTTTGTGGGGTGCAGTGAACAAAATCTTTGTGGGGTACAGTGAACACAATCTTTGTGGGGTGCAGTGAAGACAATCCTTGTGGGGTGCAGTGAAGACAATCCTTGTGGGGTGCAGTGAACAAAATCTTTGGGGGGTACAGTGAACACAATCTTTGTGGGGTGCAGTGAACACAATCTTTGTGGGGTGCAGTGAACACAATCTTTGTGGGGTGCAGTGAAGACAATCCTTTTGGAGTGCAGTGAACACAATCTTTGTGGGGTACAGTGAACACAATCTTTGTGGGGTGCAGTGAAGACAATCCTTGTGGGGTGCAGTGAACAAAATCTTTGGGGGGTACAGTGAACACAATCTTTGTGGGGTGCAGTGAACAAAACCTTTGTGGGGTACAGTGAACACAATCTTTGTGGGGTGCAGTGAAGACAATCCTTTTGGAGTGCAGTGAACACAATCTTTGTGGGGTACAGTGAACACAATCTTTGTGGGGTGCAGTGAACAAAACCTTTGTGGGGTACAGTGAACACAATCTTTGTGGGGTGCAGTGAACAAAACCTTTGTGGGGTACAGTGAACACAATCTTTGTGGGGTGCAGTGAACAAAACCTTTGTGGGGTACAGTGAACACAATCTTTGTGGGGTGCAGTGAAGACAATCCTTTTAGAGTGCAGTGAACACAATCTTTGTGGGGTACAGTGAACAAAACCTTTGTGGGGTACAGTGAACACAATCTTTGTGGGGTGCAGAGAAGACAATCCTTTTGTGGTGCAGTGAACACAATCTTTGTGGGGTACAGTGAACACAATCTTTGTGGGGTGCAGTGAACAAAACCTTTGTGGGCTACAGTGAACACAATCTTTGTGGGGTGCAGTGAACAAAACCTTTGTGGGGTACAGTGAACACAATCTTTGTGGGGTACAGTGAACACAATCTTTGTGGGGTACAGTGAACACAATCTCATACTTCTGAAGCTTTGAGGGTGCTGCCTGTTCTATACTCCTCCTCCTCCTCCTCATCCATCCTTTTAGGTGTACAAACAATAGTAATTGGGGCCTAGTGTGCTTCTGTACGTGTGAAAAACATACACTTTTTTTGATCATATTTCCTATTCCGCTATTCAATAAAAACCTTTGGGGTTCAATTAAATTGCGGAATAGTCTGTGTCGGTACGTGTGAGATCCACCTTTCCAAGTTTTTGGGGTTCATCTCATACTTCTGAAGCTTTGAGGGTGCTGCCTGTTCTATACTCCTCCTCCTCCTCCTCATCCATCCTTTTAGGTGTACAAACAATAGTAATTGGGGCCTAGTGTGCTTCTGTACGTGTGAAAAACATACACTTTTTTTTGATCATATTTCCTATTCCGCTATTCAATAAAAACCTTTGGGGCTCAATTAAATTGCGGAATAGTCTGTGTCGGTACGTGTGAGATCCACCTTTCCAAGTTTTTGGGGTTCATCTCATACTTCTGAAGCTTTGAGGGTGCTGCCTGTTCTATACTCCTCCTCCTCCTCCTCCTCATCCATCCTTTTAGGTGTACAAACAATAGTAATTGGGGCCTAGTGTGCTTCTGTACGTGTGAAAAACATACACTTTTTTTGATCATATTTCCTATTCCGTTATTCAATAAAAACCTTTGGGGCTCAATTAAATTGCGGAATAGTCTGTGTCGCTACGTGTGAGATCCACCTTTCCAAGTTTTTGGGGTTCATCTCATACTTCTGAAGCTTTGAGGGTGCTGCCTGTTCTATACTCCTCCTCCTCCTCTTCCTCATCCATCCTTTTAGGTGTACAAACAATAGTAATTGGGGCCTAGTGTGCTTCTGTACGTGTGAAAAACATACACTTTTTTTTGATCATATTTCCTATTCTGCTATTCAATAAAAACCTTTGTGGCTCAATTAAATTGCGGAATAGTCTGTGTCGGTACGTGTGAGATCCACCTTTCCAAGTTTTTGGGGTTCATCTCATACTTCTGAAGCTTTGAGGGTGCTGCCTGTTCTATACTCCTCCTCCTCCTCCTCATCCATCCTTTTAGGTGTACAAACAATAGTAATTGGGGCCTAGTGTGCTTCTGTACGTGTGAAAAACATACACTTTTTTTTGATCATATTTCCTATTCCGCTATTCAATAAAAACCTTTGGGGCTCAATTAAATTGCGGAATAGTCTGTGTCGGTACGTGTGAGATCCACCTTTCCAAGTTTTTGGGGTTCATCTCATACTTCTGAAGCTTTGAGGGTGCTGCCTGTTCTATACTCCTCCTCCTCCTCCTCCTCATCCATCCTTTTAGGTGTACAAACAATAGTAATTGGGGCCTAGTGTGCTTCTGTACGTGTGAAAAACATACACTTTTTTTTGATCATATTTCCTATTCCGCTATTCAATAAAAACCTTTGGGGCTCAATTAAATTGCGGAATAGTCTGTGTCGGTACGTGTGAGATCCACCTTTCCAAGTTTTTGGGGTTCATCTCATACTTCTGAAGCTTTGAGGGTGCTGCCTGTTCTATACTCCTCCTCCTCCTCCTCCTCATCCATCCTTTTAGGTGTACAAACAATAGTAATTGGGGCCTAGTGTGCTTCTGTACGTGTGAAAAACATACACTTTTTTTTTATCATATTTCCTATTCCGCTATTCAATAAAAACCTTTGTGGCTCAATTAAATTGCGGAATAGTCTGTGTCGGTACGTGTGAGATCCACCTTTCCAAGTTTTTGGGGTTCATCTCATACTTCTGAAGATGTGAGGGTGCTGCCTGTTCCATACTCCTCTTCCTCATCCTCCCTTTAGGGTAGGAAAAAATTTAATCGGGCCTAGTCTGTGTTTGTACGTGTGAGATACACAGTTTTTTATCCTATTCCGCTATTCAATACACACCCTTTTGGTGTAAAAAACATTAAATTGCGGCATAGTTTGCATATTTGACTGTGAGATACACCCGTGCGATACTGTTGTTCTTTTGTTCCGCTATTCAATAAAGACCTTTCTAGGGCAAGATCTTAAATTTCAGAAATATGAGGAGAGCGTCAAATAGGGGCCGTGGCCTGGGTCGTGGTGGTGCTGCTGCTAGAGCTCCTGTTGCAAGGAGAGGACGTGGTCGATCTGTGCCAGCTACACGCACAAGTGAAACACCTTCCTCAAGTGTGAGTAGGCGACAGAACCTGCATCAGTATTTGGTAGGGCATCATACGCCTCTAGAAGTGATGAGGCCAGAACACAGAGAGGCGATAGTAGATTGGTTTGCTGCTGACAGTGCCTCCAGTTCCTTCACATTGTCTCCCACCCAGTCTACTGCAGAAAGGTCAGAGTTGGCACCTGCAGCCAATGTCCAACCGTCTTTCACCTCACCCCCTTGCAAATCAGGCAAGCAGTCTGAGCCCCAAGCCATAGAGCAGTCTCTTATTCTTTTTGAGGACTCTGTCAGCAGGGTTTCCCAGGGCCATCCACCTAGCCCTGCCCCAGAAGTGGAAGAGATTGAGTGCAGCGATGCCCAACCACTTATTTCTCAAGATGAGTACATGGAAGGACCATCACAGCACGTCTCCGATGATGACGAAACGCAGGTGCCAACTTCTGCGGCGTTCCGTATAGTGGATACCGACAGGGAGGGCAGGGGTGAAGACTGGGTGGAAGATGATGTGGAGGACGATGAGGTCCTCGACCCCACATGGAATGAAGGTCATGCAGGTGACCTGAGTAGTTTGGAGGAAGAGGCGGTGGTCGCACAGAGCCACCAGCACAGCAGAAGAGGGAGCAGGGTGCAGAAGCGGAGCGGCCGTGCCCTAGACACTACGCCTGCTACTGCCCAACGCAGCAAGGGAACGAGCACACCAAAGTCAGCTCAAAAGAGTTCTCTAGCGTGGAAGTTCTTTAGAAAATGTGCTGATGACAGGACACGAGTGGTTTGCACCCTGTGCAATCAGAGCCTGAAGCGAGGCATAAACCTTCTCAACCTGAGCACAACCTGCATGATCAGGCATCTAAGTGCAAAGCACGAGCTGCAGTGGAGTACACACCTTCAAAACCAAGAAACGTCTCTGGCTCATCCTGCTTCCTCTTCTGCTGCAGTCTCGGCCGCTCCAGCCACCTCTGTAGTCATACCGGCACCTGCCACCCCGCAAACAGACGATCTGTCAGCAACACCACCACCTGGGTCACCAACAACCATCTCCACAATGTCCCGTGGAAGCGTTCAGCTTTCCATCTCCCAAACACTTGAGAGGAAGAGGAAGTACCCCCCTACCCACCCGCGATCCCTGGCCCTGAATGCCAGCATTTCACAATTATTGGCCTTTGAAATGCTGTCATTCCGTCTGGTGGAGACGCCCAGTTTTAAAAAGCTTATGTCGGTGGCTGTCCCACAGTACGTCGTGCCCAGCCGCCACTACTTTTCCAGGCAAGCCATCCCTTCCCTGCACAACCAAGTGGGGGAAAAAATCAGGTGTGCACTGCGCAACGCCATCTGTGCCAAGGTCCACCTAACTACCGATACGTGGACCAGTAAGCACGGTCAGGGGCGTTATATCTCCCTAACGGCACACTGGGTAAATGCAGTGGCGGATGGGCCTGAGGCGGATAGCAATTTGGCACATGTCCTTCCACCACCGAGGATTGCAGGGCGCTTCAGTTTGCCTCCTGTTCCTAACTCATCCTACTCCGCTACCTCATCCTCTACCGCCTCCTCATCCGGACAGCGTAATACCTTCACCACCAACTTCAGCACGGCCAGGGCTAAACGACAGCAGGCAGTTTTACAACTTGCCTGTTTGGGGGACAAACCACACACCGCGCAGGAGTTGTGGAGGAGCATGGAACAGCAGACAAATGAGTGTGACGTGCCCACAAGGTGGAACTCCACCTTGCACATGCTGCAAAGACTGTGCGAGCAGCAGCAGGCCATAGTGGAGTTTCAGCTGCAGCACGCACGCGTGAGTCGCTCTGCGGAACAGCACCACTTCACCACCAATAACTGGGCCTCCATGCGAGACCTGTGTGCCTTGTTGCGCTGTTTTGAGTACTCCACCAACATGGCCAGTGGCAATGATGCCGTTCTCAGCTTAACTATCCCACTTCTATGCCTCCTTGAAAAAACAATTCGGGCGATGATGGAAGAGGATGTGGCACAGGATGAGGAGGAGGAGGATGAAGAGGTAACATTTCAAAGGCTTTCAGGGCAGTCATTCGCAAGGGGCTCCGAGGGTGGGTTCCTGCACACACAAACGCCAGGGACACAATTGTCCAGCAGGGGCACAGTTCTGGAGGATGAGGAGGAGGAGGAGGAGCTGGAGGAGGAGATGGAACCATGTTCACAGCAGGGTGGCACCCAGGCCAGCTCATGGCCATCACTGGTGCGTGGCTGGGGGGATACAGAGGACACGGACGATACAACTCCCACAGAGGACAGCCTTTCGTCGCCTCTGGGCAGCCTTGCACACATGAGCGATTACATGCTGCAGTGTCTCCACAACGACCGCCGAGTTGCCCACATTCTAACTTGTGCTGATTACTGGGTGGCCACGCTGCTGGATCCCCGTTACAAGGACAACGTACCGTCCTTAATTCACTCACTGGAGCGCGATCGCAAGATGCGCGAGTACAAGCGCACGCTGGTAGACGCGATGCTGCTGGCATTCCCATCTGACAGCGGGGCCACAGTGGAAGCACAAGGCAGAGGAGGAGGAGGTCGCCAACTCAACCAGGGCACTGCCAGCACCTCAGAAGGCAGGGTTAGCATGGCCGAAATGTGGAAAAGCTTTGTCAGCACGCCACAACAAACAGCAGCACCAGCAGCTCAGATGGAACGTCTTAGCAGGAGGCAGCATTTTATCAACATGGTGGAGCAGTATGTGTGCACACGCCTACATGTAGTGAATGAGGGGTCTGCCCCCTTCAACTTCTGGGTCTCCAAATTGGGCACATGGCCTGAGCTTGCCCTTTACGCCTTGGAGGTGCTGGCGTGCCCTGCAGCCAGTGTATTATCTGAACGGGTATTTAGCACGGCTGGGGGTGTTATAACAGACAAGCGCAGCCGCCTGTCCAGAGACAATGTGGACAAGCTCACGTTCATTAAAATGAACCAGGCATGGATCCCACGGGACTTTTCCGTACCTTGTGCAGAATAGCAATGTATACCGACCTTACCCAGCCATTGTTCCATTTTTGCTCTTTCTCACTCTTTTGGGGTGTACCCTCATTTAAAATTTGTGAAAAGAAGCAGTGTTGGCTACCTCGTCCTCCTCCTCAGGGCCAGATTAACGTAGGGGCTATTGGAGCTGCAGCTCCATGCAGGCCCCTACCTTTTATATAGGCCCCGGGTTGGCCATATTCACTGTGACCGCTCTTCTGTCACTTGTAAACACAGAAGTCTGGCTTCTATGCTCGCTTCCCCAGGCAGCACCCTCAGAACCTCCCCACACAGCGCCAAGGCCAGACAAGGAGGGACAGTTGTCGATGCATGGATGTGTTTATGGGCTTCAGAGACAGCATCCCATGTTGAATTAGGCATGCATGGCTGCACCCTTCCTCCTCTGGGTGCATGCCAAGGCACGGCCCTTCAAAATCCTCAGCACCAAGACCATGATGCTCTTAATCCGGCCCTGGTCCTCCTCCACCGCCGCTTCCACCTACATCGCCCATAGGTGTGCGCAGCCTATTGCATTAGGGTGTGCACCCCAAAGTTGAAATACACATGCATGTGTTTGCCTACATGTACATGGCCCCGATACATTACTCTCCCTGCTGGCAAAGAGAAATAGAGCAGAGCAGGTGCGAGGGAGATCTTTCCCATCTCCTCACTGGCAAACAGAGCGATAATGCTATGTGCCCTAGGTGATTAGGGTGTGCCCAGGTACACCAGGCACACCCTGTGCGCACGCCTATGACACCGCCACATTCACCACCACCTCAACCTCCCTCCTACTCCATATGGGCCTCGTCCTTCAGAGATGAAGAACATTGTTTTATTTTTCTGTTTTTTTTTTGTTGTTTTAAGTTATTTCCCTATCCACATTTGTTTGCAGAGCACTTGCCATGCTCTTAACTACGTTTTGCTGCCATTTGCAGCACTCTAGCCCTTTCCATTGGTGTTTTAGAGCCATTTTAGTGCCTTAAAGTTCGGGTCCCCATTGACTTCCATGGGGTTCGGTGTCCGGGAAAAGTTCGGTAAAAGTCCGGGACACGGACCCGGACTTTTTTTTAAAGTTCGGCCGAACCCGTCGAACACGGACATCTAGGTGTCCGCTCAACCCTAGTGGCTACAAGGAATGCCACCTTTTTTAGAGGAGTGTAGAATGTCTCCAATAGATTAAAAATGCCATCTCTAAAGCACGATGAGAACCAGATTGTCACAGAAAAAAATGGGAAGTGGACCTTCTGCGCTATCTGCTTTTTGGAGAAGGTATGAGCATTTTAAAGGTATGAGCATTTCTAAGCACACACCCCAGATCTTCACCAGAGCAAACTGCATGGTTGAAGGATTTTCCTGGATGGGTGTACCAGGTTGTGGTCCTCTTAAGATAAAAAAGACATACCTGACATACTGTATGTCACGTTTCTCAATCTTATTTCCTCTGGAGGCCCCAGGTACCCAAAACCAAATCTACTGCCTCCTGCTTTATAATGCAATTGTGAGGAGCTATTAGGACAGGTGAGTACATCGGAAAACTTGCCCACCTTCATGCCCTACATGAGATCAGCCATGCCCCCAATTGTTATCTGTCCCATCCTTCGTCCTAAAGTACTTCTTAGTAGAGCAGAGCATTATTATTTTTTCCATAATAAAGGTGCACATCCATGAATGTTATAATATGTAATCCCTATCATAATAATCCACTTAATCTGTATCCAGTCACACTTTCACTCCTTGTATTATACAAGATCAGAAAAATATCCTGACCAGGGCTCCTGATAGTGGAGTGCCACCAGGCCTTCTGTAGAGGGCCCGAAAAGCAGGGGGATCGGTGCAACGGGAGGGGAGGACAATTAGAGAACAATGCCCTGTGTCTCTCTCTCCAGCAGCTGAAAGCTGGTTTCTCCCCTTCTTTCTGCTGCCGGCTTTCAGCTGCTGGAGGAAGAGGCACAGACACAGTTCTGTAATTGTCCTCACAATCCCCCTCCCTGTGCTGCCCACATCTTTTTCCCCGGTGTGCCTCCCTCCCCGGCTTACCTCTTCCACCAGCTGCTGTGGGCCCACAGGCGGATGGAGAGTAGGGAAAGAGCCCGGTAAATATGCCATTTATCGGCCCCTTCTTTTTCTGAACTGGACAAAGTAAGTAATCGGTACAGATCGCTCCTGTGTCCATTCATAATTGAAAACTGCGTTTACTATGCTTTGATTTATGAATCAACGGGAACCTCTGTCTCCTGTTCATTCATTCTCAATGCAACTGAAGCTACAGAGAAAGGAACTGAAGAATCCTCAATATCTTTCTCTTTTTTAAAGGTGAGATGTTAGGGGCTTGTTTAGACCCCTGATATTTAATCCATCCACCTTTTCAGCAGCGTTGTGAAAAAAAAAAAATTATTTAAAAAAATTTAAAAAATATCGTAAATAAAAATAATTTTTAACATTGTAAAAAAACATTTTTATAGTCAATTTTTTTATTACATTTTCAGAGATATTCCCTCTCATTGCCTGTTCCTCAAACAGTTTTGACACCTGACGGGAGTGTTGCTCTTGGAGATTTTCCTTCACTTCTGGTTCTGGTGCTATGCTGTCAATGAACAAGGAAGAATATGAATATAAGAGCCTGTGGTATATTGGAAAACTATTGTACCAGCATCCCAAAAATTGATAAAAGTTTATGGGGTTGTGGAATACCCAAGACCAACCTCCCAGATGGTCAATGGGGGGGAAAGGGACAAGGGGAATGGAGAAAGGGGAATGTTATGTGGGACTTTCCAGGTACCATAATCAATATTCAGATAGAATAAAATCAAAACTTTTTTATTAAAGAAACATAGTTTTAAAATACATCACAATAAAGTGAACATGATCTGTGTTAACATGTACTCCAAACAATGTTTACAAACACAGTATAAGTTCTAGCAATCCTATGATGGATTTCTCAAACTTCTAAATGCGTAAACCTCGACATGTTTCGTGGTATGACCACTTCTTCAGGAGGATGCTATACACATTTATGCTTTCATCTGATGATAACAATCAAACAGTTAGTAATCATATTTAACAAATATGACATGCATGAAACAAAACCAAATATGGGAGGAGCCATCTTACCCAGTGTTTGGAGCCACAGTGGATCACAGATCTGAGGGCACGGCCATCAAATGACTCTCACCGGCGGACATGGGAGACACTATATGAAAATCAGTAGTAGAGGGTATATATCTTTAATTGTCACATCTATAGTTCGGAGGAGTTACACCAAGGAAGAATGTAGAAACAAAGGTACACAACACCTGATAGAGAGTCTAAACCCCTCCTCATTGTTTACAAAAAAAAGTTTTGTCTGGAGATACACTTTAAGGATCGGGTTTTGGGGTTTAGATGGATTTGTGTGTGTTGCTGATTCATTTTAGAACATTTGGAGCTATGCCGTTCACAGGTTATTTTTCCCCAGCACTAGTTTTATAGTCTTACAGTTTACTGCTTTCACCGAAACTAACAAGTTGGAATGTAAAATGAAAGTCTCAGTATTACCCAGACTGTAGCAAAGGGTTTCAGAAATGAGTCATTATGAAGAGATTAAGTGTGATTTTCTATAAATAGAAGAGACATGGCATAGAAAAGGTTCTAAAATATGTTCATGAGACTAAACATTATTTTACTATTGGTTGATTCAAATCATATAGCTGTTTTCTTCTCCCAACATATATCCATATGATTATGTAAATGAGCTTTCTGTGTTTAAAAATATATTTTGATAAATTCTTGTTTTCCCTAATCATTTTCTGATAGAAGCAGATATTTACACAATGATATTATAGTTATGACTGTGGAATGTATCTACATTCTAACTTTATAAAGCGTGGTTACGTTGTGTAATGGGACCAGGCTATACTGACTCGGGAGATACATGAGCCTCATTGCCATTGCCTTGCATGGGGCCCATTAAAATTTCCCTGGTTGCCAAATGGAAGCCTCACCTAACCAGAAACCAGGACCTCTACACCCTGACCATAGTCCACAGACACAAGCCTATGCCCAAGAGTAGTCCCCTATTGTTACAGAATAAACCGCAGTCCACCTAATGCCTAGTACACACGGGCCGAATGTTGGGAGACATTGGCCAGTTCAATAAAAAACAGCCGTCATTTGGTCCGTGTATATGTCAGGTGGTCCGACAGAAGCTGGCTGTTTGGCCGGCTTCTTTTGGACAAGAATGCTGGAAAACCAGCAGAACAGCTCCTCCTGATCAGCCCTCTCAGTCAATGGCTGAGAGCGCTGATCAGAGTGTTCTAATGGGGGGGGGGCGTCCCCCTGTGGGAACACAACAGCTAAGCATTGGAGATTGTTGTACTAATGTCGCACTGTTAGTACAGCGGCTCAGACTGTAGCTGAGGTTTTTTCATTAAACCCACTGGGTTGAACGAAAAAAACTATTAGTGTGTACCAGGCTTAAGGGTTCCTTACTAATGGTGTTTACTTAACTGTAGAATTGTAAGTGTACAATCAGTCATACTTGGTTGTTGGGTGGCCCAGGCTGGTGAAGGGGTTAATATTCTGCACCTCTGTTCCATGGATTTTTGGACCCAGCCCATCCACCCTGTAAAATAAATGAGGTTCTGGAGCTGCAGTCTACTGGAAGGCATTGGGAGTCTGGAGAACTGCCAAGTCTTGTAAGATGCCACTAATGGACTACCGCCTTGCTGGGGAATGCCTGGGCAGCCTGGTTGCGTTAGTTATGGAATATTGCACTGAATTGTTCATGTTGAAATGTACCTCCAAACATACAAGTAAAGTTCCATCAACTGTTCTAAGCCTAGTCTGAACTCATTTAAAGAAGAGCATAGAGATGTATGGCGTATGAAAGAACTAGGCGTAAGAAAAAACTTGGCGTATGAAAGAACTAGGGTCAGAAAAGCACACGTGGAGTTTGAAGCAAAGCCACTACAAAAGGTGTACTCGGGAAGAGAAGCAGGAGGAATGCAGTTGCTATAGGTAATCAAGAACTAGTGCAAGGTACATTGCAGCCAGTCGTGAAGCGTGGTAACTGGTGTAAGTGATGGGTCCTCCGGTAGTGAGGGGATTGTTGATCTGGCTCCCTTCCCAGGGGTCAGTTTATCAAAGCAACCACACCCATGTTACGGAGACCCATAGCCTGGTCACATGGTACAGGAGAGAAGGAGATAACATGTGCATGCATGAGGTCCTCGCTAAGTGCATGGCAGGACCCCATTCTGTCACTGGGAGTGAGGTGACAAAGGTACATTGGACTATTGGAGAGGGTGCAGGCTCAGCAGTACCCCTCCTAATTGTAAAATACAGAAGGGAAGTGTTTGTAGTGACACTGGACAGTACTTTACAGAAGGACTGTACATATCCTGCTGCACACCTTAATGTTTGATTCTTACATAAATGCGTCCCTTGTCTGGTCTGGGGCACTGATGAGCATGCTTGGAGCAAAAGGTACCCCCATGTTGCGGTCATGTTTCCTGCTCTATGCAAACTACAAACTTTATACCCCATAGTGCATCATGCGAGTGAGCAGGAGAGTCTGGCTATTTTTTTTGTATTTCAAACTGTTTTATTGTTTTAAAAAAAAAGGAGAAGAAAAGAAATAAAGTGAAAAAAAAAAGGGAGGGGGGGGGGGGAGAATTCTTATGAATTGGTAAAAGAGGCTAAGTCTGATAGGGCTGTAATTGAGACTAGCTGAAATATAGGTCTGTGAGACTTAGGCCAAAGCTAAAATTGTACAGTATAAAGAGATCGGGGGATTCAGGAAGGTAAGGATTCCCTGCATTTGTGTAGAGATCACAAAAGGCGGTCACATAGTAATTTTCTTATATTCCTCCGATGTTTTAAAATGAAGCCATGGAGACCAACGTTGGGAGAAAATATGTTGGATATCTCTGGATATGTGTATTAGTTCTTCCATTTCGGCTATCTTATCTATACTGTGAAGCCATTCCACTTTGTTAAATATTTCTCTTTTGGTTTAAAATAAAAAAAAAATTAAACTTACCTGCTCTGTGCAACGGTATTGCACAGAGAGGCCTCTTACCTCCTCCTTTGGTATTCCCCCGCCAGCGCTTTCAGTTTCTTTGTACTCCAGGTGCCTCCTTAGCAAGCCGGGTGCCAAGGAGACACCTGTGCATGTGCACTCTCACTCCAGTCTGTGTGCATCCATAGACACACACATTGCCACAGTAAGCCTGACTTCCGCTCCTTCTTTCATAAGTTTGACTGACAGCAGCAGGAACCTATGGCTCCACTGCCCTCAGTTTCTCCTGTGCCTGTGATTCTAGGTTCACAACTGTGTAGGTTTGCTGGCTGCGTTTGCATGGGCACTGCAGCCCATTGGTTTGAATGAGCTGCTGTGCCTACGTTTCCCACATGGTTGTTCACACCTTTGCAACCCAATTATTGCACCATTTCACGTTTCGCACTGCGATCTGTGAACTGATCTGGGGGTGTTCACTTTACATTGACACCACCCCCCCCCCCCACAGCAGTTCGCACATCTCAGTGTGAACCAGTCTGCGATTCAGGTGTGATGCGGGAATTGGCACTGAATCGCAGGGTTTCCTGCATCGCCCCAGTGTGAATCGGGGCCTTGCCTAGAAAAGAAAGGGAAAGCAGGTGGAGCAGTTTGATTTTAATGGCTTGTGCAGCCTAATGGAACATTCAACACTCTGCTGCTACTCTGTGGGCTACAAAAGAAGGTGCCAGGAGCTGTCAGGTGGACAGTCCTGGACCAGACTCCCATATATGTATCTTCAATTTTATCATTCATAGGTGATATTTAAAAGCGGTTTGTTACTTTGTAAATTGAACTAATGAAAGTAAATTGTAACAACAATACTTTGCAATGCTTTTTGCCTTAATAAATTAGGACATTCACTGCTCAAGTACAAGACAATATCCACTGTATTTCTTCTGTTTACATAAAACATAAGTGATAGGGTGGCTTAGCACCTTGCTACTGTCTTCTTCCTGTGAAAACCACAGACCTGCTTTCATTATCTTTAGTAAAACTACATTTTAATAGAACTCTGCACAAACAGACATTCATTGCCAATTCACACTAATAAGCCGTGTTAGCTTATACACATTAAAGTCTGTCACATAAAGGCAGCCCATTCATTTAAGGCGGCTTCTGGACACACCAAAAAAAAAAAAAGGTGCATGTAGCATTTTTGTCAGAGCACTGTGACACAGTCAGCAAGGTGCGTTGGGGTGCTGTTCAGAATGAATGACATTGCATCTTGCCAACATGCAAAACAAGATATTATGACTAAGCCCTCAGAAAACCTTTTTTAGACCTGCTGTAAAGATTGTTTACAAGGCAGCAGCATACAGCTTCATCAAAATATGCTAGCTGTCAGGGTGCTTAGACTTTCCTGGATGTGTGGTCATCTTGCGGAACCTTAGGGTAAGGTGACCAGATTTTTTAAATTAAATCCGGGGACATATGTTTATTTTTTTTTGGCAAATGGCACAGGACTGCATAATACACAGAGCGCTGGGCACAGGACTGCATAATACACAGAGTGCTGGGCACTTGACTACATAATACACAGAGAGCTGGGCACAGGACTGCATAATACACAGAGCGCTTGGCACAGGACTGCATAATACACAAAGCACTGGGCACAGGACTGCATAATATACAGAGAGCTGGGCACAGGACTGCATAACACACAAAGCAATGGGCACAGGGCTACATAATACACAGTGCACTGGGCACAGGATTGAATAATACACAGAGCACTGGGCACAGGACAGCATAATACACAAAGCACTGGGCACAGAACTGCATAACACCCAGAGCAATGGGCACAGGACTGCATAATACACAGAGGGCTGGGCACAGGACTGCATATGCACAGATCGCTGGGCACAGGACTGCATAAAACACAAAGCGCTGGGTACAGGACTGCATAATACACAAAGTGCTGAGCAAATGACTGCATAATACACAGAGCGCTGGCCACAGGACTGCATAATACACAGAGCGCTGGGCACAGGACTACTAAATACACAAAGCGCTGGGCACAGGACTACATAATACACAAAGTGCTGGGCACAGAACTACATAATACACAAGTGCTGGGCACAGGACTACAATATACACAAAGCGCTGGGCACAGGACTACATAATACGCAAAGTGCTGGGCACAGAACTACATAATACACAAGTGCTGGGCACAGGACTGCTAAATTCACAGAGTGCTGGGCACAAGACTGCATGATACACAAAGCTCAGAGTACAGGACTGATTAATACACAGAGCACTGGGCACATGAATGCATAATACACAGGCTGTTTCTCAGCCAGTATGGGATGCTCTGTCTACGTTAATCTGGCCCTGAATCCGGGGACAAAAAAAATGGGACAGACTGGGTGTCTTCAGTCTGAGGACTGTCCCTGGATACCAAGGATGTCTGGTCACCCTACCTAAGCATAGTTTCTGGTCTGTACTCTAGAACTTTTTATAGATTACACGTTGGAGCAAATGTCTGGTGTGTAATAATCCACACAATTTCTTTATTTTACTTGTCAAATATCTTTTATCATTCTAACCTATTAAAATGTGTGTTTATTGTAGCTTCTTTCACAAATTCCCTTGGGGGAGTTTTCTTTTTTGTAGGGGTCCCCTGCATGTTAGCCTATGTATCCATCCACACATTCGAGTTTAGAGGCAGAAAACAAAACCCACAGTCAATGTGCCCAGCCAAGTGTAGCACCCTACAGGTAGGTGCTAGGTAAATGTATAGCGGGCCTTGTCTGCCTAACAGCAGAGCTGTGATCTGTTTAGATAGGGTGTCAGGGCTTCCAGATGTGTCTGCTGAGGGGAGAAGCATCCCCACTGGCTCCTGTGAGAGGCTTCTCATAGGGCAGTGTGGGAAGCCCAATCAGGGGACACATCCCAGCTTGTAACTACCCCAGAAGGCAGATTAGGCTGCAAAGGATTCTGGGAGTGGGTATAAGTTTGGGGGGAAGTGCGTGGCACGGTGTCTTTGGTGGGAGCAGAGTCCCAGGAAGGAGAGCGCGGCTGTCTCTCCTCCTTTCTGAGGAATGCGGATGTCTCACGGTGTCGCCTGAGTGTCCAGAGAGTGCTGAGTGGAGCTGAGGGGATCCGATGTGCCGAGAACCTGCATAGAGAGAGAGGGGTCCAGTCCCTCCTCTCCTGCTGCTCTCATATTTATTATAAAATAATCAAATCACCTCTGTAATATCACACTAAGTTCTCCTGTGCCTGTGTTATAGAAAAAAATATGGGATCTGTACCTTTATCACAGCGGCACCCAGCAATCACATGACCCCTCTGCTCTCTCTCTCTCCTCTCTTCCCTTCCTCCCCGGCTGACGTCAGCTTCAGTGCTCGGCCCCGCTCACTGAAGCTGTCAGCCGGGCAGAGAAGAGAGCTGAAGGATCAGCTAAGCGCCGGGAGATGCTCTCATATACAGTATCTCACAAAAGTGAGTACACCCCTCACATTTTGGTAAATATGTTATTATATCTTTTTATGTGTCAATACTGAAGAAATGACGCTTTGCTACAATGTAAAGTAGTGAGTGTACAGCTTGTATAACAGTGTAAATTTGCTGTCCCCTAAAAATAACTCAACACACAGCCATTAATGTCTTAACCGCTGGCAACAAAAGTGAGTACACTCCTAAGTGACAATGTCCAAATTGGGCCCAACGTGTCAATATTTTGTGTGGCCACCAATATTTTCCAGCACTGCCTTAACCCTTTTGGGCATGGAGTTCACGAGAGCTTCACAGGTTGCCACTGGAGTCCTTTTCCACTCCTCCATGATGATATCATGGAGCTGGTGGATGTTAGAGACCTTGCACTCCTCCACCTTCTGTTTGAGGATGCCCCACGGATGCTCAATAGGGTTTAGGTCTGGAGGCATGCTTGGCAGGTCCATCACCTTTACCCTCAGCTTCTTTAGCAAGTCAGTGGTTGTCTTGGAGGTGTGTTTGGGGTCGCTATCATGTTGGAATATGGCCCTGCGGCCCAGTCTCCAAAGGGAAGGGATCATACTCTGCTTCAGTATGTCACAGCACATGTTGGCATTCATGGTTCCCTCATGGAACTGTAGCTCTATAGTGCCGGTAGCACTCATGCAGCCCCAGACCTTGTAACTCCCACCATCATGCTTGACTGTAGGCACTTGTCTTTGTACTCCTCACCTGGTTTCTGCCACACACCATTGACACCATCTGAACCAAATAAGTTTATTTTGGTCTCATCAGACCACAGGACATGGTTTCAGTAATCCATGTCCTTAGCCTGCTTGTCTTCAGGAAACTATTTGATGGCTTTCTTGTGCATCATCTATAGACGAGGCTTCCTTCTGGGATGACAGCCATGCAGACCAATTTGATGCAGTGCGCGGCGTATGGTCTGAGCACTGACAGGCTGACCCCCTACCTCTTCAACATCTGCAGCACGCGCACTCAATTTTTTTGGTCGACCATGGTGAGGTCTATTTTTCGTGGAACCTGTCCTGTTAAACCGCTGTATGTTCTTGGCCCTGTGCTGCAGCTCAGTTTCAGGGTCTTGGCAATCTTCATATAGCCTAGGCCATCTTTATGTAGAGCAGGGGACTTCAAACGATGGCCCTCCAGTTGTTCAGGAACTACAATTCCCATCATGCCTAGACATGTCTGTGAATGTAAGAGTTTTACAATGTCTCATGGGTTAATGGGATGTGTCATTCCACAACAGCTGGAGGGCCGTAGTTTGAGGATCCCTGATGTAGAGCAACAATTATTTTTTTCAGATCCCCAGAGAATTCTTTGCCATGAGGTGCCATGTTGAACTTCCAGTGACCAGTATGAGAGAGTGAGAGCGATAACACCATATTTAACACACCTGCTTCCCATTCACACCTGAGACCTTGTAACACTAACGAGTCACATGACACCGGAGAGGGAAAATGGCTAATTTTGCCCAATTTGGACATTGTCACTTAGGGGTGTACTCACTTTTGTTGGCTGTGGTTGAGACATTAATGGCTGTGTGTTGAGTTATTTTGAGGGGACAGTAAATGTACACTGTTATACAAGCTGTAGACTCACTACTTTACATTGCAGCAAAGTGTCATTTCTTCAGTGTTGTCACACGAAAAGATAAAATATTTACAAAAACGTGAGGGGTGTACTCACTTTTGTGAGATACTGTAGGTATAGAGCGCATATTTTTTCTATAAGACAGGCACAGGAGTACTTAGTGTTACAGTATATTACAGAGAGGATTAGATTATTTTATAGTAGTGGCTTAACAACCACTTTGATACAGCTGCTACAAGGTTAATTAGCTGGAATATAACAATTTGTTGTTTTTGGGTTTAGATATTTTTTTGTTAGAATGTATGCTGTGTTACCACCTCACCCTTAGCCCTCAGTTGTGCTTTAATGACTTTTTTTTTTTTAAACTTCAAACAATCAATGCTGGCCAGTTCTGCTGAAATAAGGACACTTCAAATACAGAAGCTTGCACAATCTGTGTTACCCAACAAAATGAATTTATCCAGTTCTAGATCCACTAGAACTTGGATCAGTTTCATTTTTTTTCACTGGTAAATATATGCAGCTCTGTGACAACACAAAATGTGTACTTTTAAAAAATAGAAAAAAAAAAGCAATCTTTTGGAAGTACTGAAATTGTCACCACAAATAGGAAAAACCAGATATGGGAGGAGATACAGTACATATAGTTTGGAAATTGCTACAAATTTCTAGAGATTGTAACATTTTATGCATGCTATTGGTGACTTTTTTAAAGTGGTTGTTAACCCTTAAATTTACCCAGTGAAGTGACTGGGCTCATGTGACATACAGAGATTAAACAAATATTCCTATATAAATTGTATAGCACATTCCTAGGTAGGTGCTAGTGAGAGAGTATAGTTTTAGCTCTGTCTGCCTATCAGAGGAGCAGCAGGCAAATTCTCTTTTGCTTTCTGCTTAACAGAGAGCAGGATCTGTGAGTTAGTTCTGCTCATGGTGCTCAGTGTGTATTCATCTAGTCACACTGGTCTAACAGGGGGGAGGTATATTGGACAGTGGAGGAAACCAGGCCAATGGGTACACAGATTTTGATACAGCCTCAGTGATTGACACAGACTGGTTGTCTCGGTGCATTCTGGGGTGTGTTATAAAAGCCAGGAGCACATGTGCTGCGGGGTCTTTGGCTGGTGAGCAGAGTCCAGGAAGGAGGGTGGCGGCTGCCTCCTCCTCTGTAGCAGGTGGCACATGGTCACAGGCAGTTTGCCTGGGGACCAGAAGGAAGGAGCTGAACTCAGAGGACCAGGAATGCTGACTACAGGGGTTGAGACACTGGAGATCCTAGAAAAACGGTATCGTGAGCACAGGGGATCGTGTCTAAGGGTCTGACCAGCTGACACCCGTCCTCTGACTATACTAAGAGGGGGGCCACCCCGGAGTAGTATAGTCAGAGGACGGGTGTCAGCTGGTGGAATGAAAGGGAGTGCTAGGCGAGTACCGTGAAGATACTTACTCAATCAAGTCATCTTCTCAGAGACTTCATCCTAAAATTCATCTAGTGGCAAGGTGAATCTGTAGCCTGGCTGCATCTACAGACAGGAGTCTTCATCTTTAGTGTGTAGCACAACCCCCACAGGGGTTGCTGAGTGTGTTCAAATCCTCCTCACTTCCTGGACCCTGAGTCCCTTCTGACCCGACTGACAGTATGGGTTCTGACATAGTGATTAAATAGACGACAACAAAGTTTCAATAATAAAAGATCAATTTTACTGTCTTATTCAAGAAATTGAACAATTGTGAGTTCAACACAACAGGAAATATAGATAAAGAGAACCAAGCTGAGATTCTAAGTCTTTAAAGCCCCAATGTTATAAAGGGGGTGCAAGACTCAGAATCCTAAATTTTCAAAAAGATAAACAAATGTAAATGTATTACAGCTTTGGATGAGGAATAATATATTAATTGCTACTTCAATAGATCATTCCTCCTTTAATGATGTGAGAGTGACCAAACCGGTATGAATAAATATCCTTAAACTATTGAAGAACAAAGTAATCCGTTTAAATTAGCTCAGCTGCTCTAATAATATATTGCAATACAATCTGATAGAGTGCACTCTGTCACCTATAGGGGGCCCCCTTTCTATGGATTATATGAGTCTCCTCCTGGGCAAGGCCTTGCTAATCTTCGCCGGCAGTGAAGCTCTCAATCATTCCATGAATTATATTTGTAATCCAGAATGAGAAAGGGAAACATTTATAATCCAGCAGAAAAGAAATATTGATATGCCGGGTCTGTCTAAGATGTATACAGTCTAGGGGTTTGTGTGTATACAGTTGAGGCCTTTTTGGTTTACCACGCACTAATACCGAACTGCAGTGTCATATGGCAACCGTTCTATCACAGTGAAACTCCCTCTGTATCTGTACTGCGTCACAGGCCTTTCCTTGCTCTGTATATGTGAGTTACAGTGTCTGCTGTAATCAGATATCTCTCACCCAATCTGTTGTGTCCTTGCTCAGCAGTCCTCCACACCAGGCCGGTTACTCTGCGGTAGCACCCGCCACCTCTCTCCGGTGTCTCTGCTCTCAGTCCGTCACCTTCCCCCCTGACATCCGCCACCTCTCCAAGGCGTCTTCCACTAGGCCCGCGGCCTCTCTCTCTCCTGCACACCACGTTGTCCCCGAGGTAAGAGAGCAAACCGTTGGTCCTGCCCCTAATTTATAAACTCTCCCATCAGTCCCCGCGGAACTCACAGCTCCCTGGAAGTAGAGTCCAATCCAGTGTGCCGTCCACAATCTTCACCCTCTTTGGGACTACATTTCCCACAATCCAACACACCAGTCTCTTAACAGAAGCCCAGATATTAAAGGGATAGTACATCAGCCTTAATCACACCGGAATTGATTTCTTCCCCTGGCTACCTGTGAATAGTTCAATTCTGGAGTATCCCACTCTTCCCTTCTCCTATCCCTATTTAAAATAAAAACACAAAAACAACTACAACCCCTAGACTGTTTATTGACTGAGCCAGGAAGAGAAGAGTTACATTGTGTATGCTGCAGTTGCTAATAACCCAGGGGGATCCCGAGGTGCAAATTCCAGCAGTCCTCAAGGGGGGCAGTGCTACAGTTGTACCTGTTTACCTGCAGTCCTCTACATCCATTCAATGTCCAGAATTGATAAAGCTTGTCTGAACTGTCAGAAAAAAGGGGGAAGAGGGCTTAAATTACACATTGCAGAGCTCAGTGAGGAGAGTTCTGAGAGCTGATTGAAGGGGAGCAACAACCCCCCCCCCCCCCCCCCATACACACACACACACACACAGCACAGAGGAACAGAGCTAAGGCTGACAATCAGCGGGAGCTCTCTCCCCTGCCACCATTGTTCTCTTTGTGTAAGAAAACTTGTCAGAAGTAATTCATGCTTATAGAGGAGGAGTGAAGCAGCAGACAGAAATGACATGTAGTGCTCTGGATTGAGACAAGTACATACTGTGCTATGGGGGGGGGGGGGGGTTATGTTTTATTCATATTTCATATCTGAGGTTTACAATCACTTTAATGATATGATTATTTTCATTTGAAAACTACAACGAGCACAGGGCCTACATATGCTAAAAGCACCACTAGTTAGCTACTGAGATAGCAGACATGAAGAACTCTGCACCTGTGGTTAAAAACCACAGGAAAAGCAGACAAGTGATAGACTGCCATGTAAGCTGTGACCTGATGCAGTCGTGTAGGCAGGAGTGTTGTCTGAGAGACTGAAGCTGTTGATGAATTCAGGAACAGAAATTCAGAACTGGTGTAAAGTCAAACAAGCCCGGTCAGCAACTGGTGATCAGATCAAATACAATAACATAGGCAGTCGTTGATCAGGCTGGAGTCAGTAACAGACGTCAGGTCAGGAATAGGCAGATCAGGCAGAGCCGGACTGGGAATAAAAGCCAGCCCTGGAAATAACTTCATATTATACCAGCCCAACAGCATAACCTCATTATTTTCTTGTTTATGTAGCACTGCCCCCTAGAGGGCTGCTGAAGATTACACTTTAAGGATTCCCCTGGGTTACCCGTAGCAACTGCAAGCAAAAACCTTAATAATTTAAGTTCTTGGCTCAGTCAAAGATCAGTCCAGGGGTTGCTGTTTTTGTGGTTTTATTGTAATTGGGATGGGAGAAGGGATGAGTGGAGTACTCCAACTGTTAACTATTCACAATGCTGAGGACTCTAAACTTGAGAATGAGGCAAGGCCACTACTTCATCCTGACACTTAAATGAAGATGAGGTAAGTGTTTCCATTACATTTCTCTTCAGGGCACTCCCCTAGTACACCCTTTCTCTCTGGGCTAGCTGACACCTGTCCACTGATTTTACACTCTGGAGTGGTCCCCTTCCTGGGCAGACCCCTGGGCAAGTTCCTCTGTACTCACGGACACTTTTTTCCAGATTCTGCTGTGCCCCAACTCCTGTAGTCAGCTTCTCCTGGACCTCTGGGTTCAGTCTCATGCCACTGGTACACCAGGCCGACTGCTTGTGACCACCACCAACTGTTGCAGAAGAGGAGGCAGTCGCCACCCTCCTTCTGGGACCTGACTTCCCACCCAAATACCTCTACCTCATGTGCCTGTGGCTTTATATACCCTGTCCCATAATGCACCACTATTTGTGCCAACCCCTGGGACAGTACTAAAAGCCTGTGTGTCACTGGTCAGGTTTCCTCCAGCCTTCAACATGCCTCCCTATTGGATCAGCTGGGGACACTCCCTGAGACCAGATGAATCACACACTAGGTAGACCTAAATATCAATCCTGCTTCCTGATAAGCAGAGTGCACATATGTTTTACCTGCTGCTCTTCTGGTAAGCAGAGAGAGCCAAAAACTAAACTCTCTTACCTAGCACCTGAGGTGCTACATTCAAAAAAAGGGAAAACCGTGCATTTTAAAGCACGTTTGAAGAGTGTATTATATACTGTATAGGTAAGACAGGGCTCTATAGGAGCAAATGCTGGTTAAAAGTGGTAAAAGTACGGACATGGTACAGTAGGTGGTTAGAAGCTGCGCAGACATGGTATAGGAGGATGTGTCAGAGGCTGGTACAAGAGACTGTGTCAAAGGCTGTGCAGACACGGTACAGGAGGAATTGGATTGAATATTGGGAAAACATGGACTTTAAAGGCACTGGGTACATTGAAATATAACAATTTTATTGATTTACATCTTAAAACATGAAAAAGAAAAAAACTATAAATACATCGCCTCAAAAAAGGCATCAGTGTACATGACATTCATAAACAGTAATAATGAAATGATAAAACAGGCGGTAAGAGCTATGATTAAGTATTTGGTACTTCACATCAAGATGATCCGTAAGAGATGACAGATGTATAGGCTGCTGTCCAAAAAGATTTGAAAAAATAGGTTGCAGCGCTAAAACATAAAATTAGTGAACATATAGTGCATATGATCAAAAATAATGAACTCAGTCCATAAAACTACAAAAAAAAGTCCATATGGATAACCAGTGTCAGTGTAAACAAGGTCAATCCTCCACCAGTGGTCCTTCACCCAAAAACAGAAATACGCACTCACCAGACCATGTTGCTGTCTTATTAGGACAGCTAATGCGTTTTTGTATATTATACAGCAGGTCTTGGGCCAGAAAGCAAATCAGAAGAGAGGATGACACCAGAAAAAATTCCTTCAAGTACTCCAACCAGCAGGAAGATCAATAGATATGCAAGAGAGAAAATGCTTTCCATAGTGTAGTATTTAAAAAAAACAACTAAAAACAAGAAAAAGCCAAATACAAAGGTCCAATCTTCAGAACATCACTTACATGAAAAGCCACCAGAACCCACAATAGCACTGGTGGCTAGGACCTCTGGCATGTAATACTGCTCTACGGCCGTTTCGCATGAAAACGCTGTCCAAAAAGATTGATCGATGTGGTTATAGGTGCATACAAAATTTCATAGAGCCGGATTGCTCGACATGTTTAGCTTTGAAGCTTCTTCTGGAGCTAGTGGTTCAATGCTCTGTATTCTGCCTGTGAATCAGCATAGTAAAAGACAAAAGCCAAAACATGACGGGGAAGGTGGAGTCAGAGGCCTGGAAGAACTTGGGAAAGATGTTGGGAACATAATCCCTGTCAATACAGGCAAACGGCCTGTAGGTGTGGTAGAACTTTTGATTGCTCCATCAAATGTTATTATCCTTAGATAGGAGGAGAAATAATATGCAGCAAATTTCCCACAGTCTTACAACTTATAGAAGTGTAGAACAGGTAGCGCTGCTTTCAAGAGTATTCCAAACTGTGTGCCAAAATAATGTCTCCACCTTCCCCGGATGGGGAGTAAACCACCATGACGGCGCTACCTGTTCTACACTTCTATAAGTTGTAAGATTGTGTGAAATTTGCCACATATTATTTCTCCTCCTATCTAAGAATCAATCCTGCTCCCTAATAAGGAGGGTGCTACATTCATAAAAGGGAAAACCATGCATTTTAAAGCACATTTATAGGTGTGTATTATATATAGATAAGACATGTATGAAAGCATTTGGGGCTTTATAGGAGCAAATGCTGGTTAAAAGTGGTAAAAGTACGGACATGGTACAGGAGGTGGTCAGAAGCTGTGCAGACATGGTACAGGAGGATGTGTCAGAGGCTGCGGACATGGTACAAGAGAGCATGACAAAGGCTGTGCAGACCTGGTACAGGAGGAGATGGTCAGAGGCTGCGGACACGGTACAGGAGGAGATGGTCAGAGGCTGCAGACCTGGTACAGGAGGAGATGGTCATAGGCCGCGGACACGGTACAGGAGGAGATGGTCAGAGGCTGCGGACATGGTACAGAAGGATATGGTCAGAGGCTGCAGACATGGTACAGGAGGAGATGATCAGAGGCTGCGGACATGGTACAGGAGGACATGGTCAGAGGCTGCAGTCATGGTACAGGAGGGGATGATCAGAGGCTGCGGACATGGTACAGGAGGATATGGTCAGAGGCTGCGGACAGGACACGGTACAGGAGGACATGTCAGAGGCTGCGGACAGGGTACAGGAAGACATGTCGGAGGCTGCGGACACGGTACAGGAGAACATGTCAGAGGCTGCGGACATGGTACAGGAGGACATGTCAGAGGCTGCAGACATGTACAGGAGGACATGTTGGAGGCTGCGGACACAGTACAGGAGGACATGTCAGAGGCTGCAGGCATGGTACAGGAGATGCAGGGGCTGCAGGCATGGTACAGGAGATGTCAAAGGCTGCGGACATGGTACAGAAGATGCAGAGGCTGTGGACATGGTACAGGAGATGCCGGGGCTGCAGACATGGTACAGGAGATGCAGGGGCTGCAGACATGGTACAGGAGATGCCAGGGGCTGTGGACATAGTACAAGAGATTCAGAGGCTGCGGGCATGGTACAGGGGATGTCAGAGGCTGCGGACATGATACAGGGGATGCAGAGGCTGCAGACATGGTACAGGAGATGCAGGGGCTGCAAATATGGTACAGGAGATTTCAGAAACTGCGGGAGTGGTGCCGAAAATGCAGGGGCTGTGTCATGATCTGCAGTCAGGCTCAGAGGCCAGTAGTTATAGTAACGGAGCAGCACCCACCTGCAAGCTAGAAAGATATTAACGCAGGTCACCCTGGCTGATGACACTGGTTCATCTGAGGTGCGGAGTCTAAGTACTAAAGGGAATTCACCAGAGTTCCTGAAGGTGGAAATGGGCTTGGCTGCATATTAGTACCAGGTCGCGGTCCTCAGGATTGCCCCACCAGGAGCTGAGCAAGCAGGGTTCCTTTAGCAGATATAGCAGGTAGGGATCAAGCGGAAGCGTAGTCAAGGTACAAGCCAAAGGTCGGTAACGAATAATTGCAGGTTTAGATTCAGCAGAAGCGTAGTAGAGGAACAAGCCAAAGGTCGGTTAGGAATAGTAGCAAAGATATGGATGGCAGCAGGAGAGACAAGCAAGATATTGGCTGGAGAAGGCGCAATAATCTGGCAACCAGGAAGTGGCTTAAGCCAGGAAGTTCATGGGAGGAGCAAGGGGTTGAAGGCAATTAAGATCATTGAAGGATTTGTCAAGGGAACTGTCCAGGAAACTGTCCAGGAAACTTTCCAGGGAGCTGTTCAGGGATCTGTCGATCATTCCAAGTGGCTCAGCAAGCAGAGTCATTGCCAGACACAGCAGAGGTCCCAGGTTCAAGTCTGGGTCCTGACAGGCTGTGGCCATGGTACAGGAGATGCACAGGCTGCGGACAGTACTGGTGGATATTAGGGGCAGGTCAAGGCAAGCTAGGTGGGTAACGAGTAGTTACAGATTTCACAGACACACTAGACAAGACAGCAGTGACTATATATAGCTTATCAGTTTAACCCAGTGGTTCTTAACCTTGTTGGAGGTACTGAACCCCACCAGCTTCATATGCGCATTCATCGAACCCTTCTTAATTGGAAAAATAAAATATGATTTTATGAGTCTAGTCTCGGGAGGGGCACTGCCAGAAAATAAGGTGTTGTTTACAGAACTGAATTAAATGTATCATACAAAGTAAAATGTACAGAGGTCAGTAGGCTGTAGGGCAGCGTACAGAGGTCAGTAGGCTGTAGGGCAGCGTACAGAGGTCAGTAGGCTGTAGGGCAGCGTACAGAGGTCAGTAGGCTGTAGGGCAGCGTACAGAGGTCAGTAGGCTGTAGGGCAGCGTGCAGTAGTGAGTAGTTTGTAGGGCAGCGTGCAGTGGTCAGTAGTTTGTAGGGTAGTGTACAGTGTTCAGTAGTTTGTAGGGTAGTGTACAGTGCTCAGTAGTTTGTAGGGCAGTGTAGCGAGGTCAGTAGCATGTAGGGCAGTGTAGAATGGTCAGTAGGATGTAGGGCAGTGTACAGAGGCCAGTAGCATGTAGGGCAGTGTATACGGGTCATTTGATTGTAGGGAAGGATAGAGTGGTCAGTAGGCTGTAAGACGGTGTACAGAGAATAGGGCAGAGGACAGGAGTTGCCAGGACAGAGGATAGGACAGTGTACAGGGATCAGTAAAGCCACACACCAGGGGGCTGGGAGGGCACACACCAGGGGAGGGTCAGGAGGGCACACACTGGGGGGGGGGTCATTAGGGCACACACCGGGGGGTTATGAGGGCACACACCAGGGGGTTGGAAGGGCATACACTGGGGGGAGGGTCAGGAGGACACACACTGTGGGGGAGGGTAGTGAGGGCACACACCAGTGGGGAGTCAGGAGGCCACACACTGGGTGTCAGGAGGGCACACATCAGTGGCTGGGAGGGCACACACTGGGGGAGCCAGGAGGGCACACACTGGTGGGGGGGGGTTTGGGAAGGCATACCATGGGGTATCAGGAGGGCACACACTGGGGGGGGGCATACCATGGGGTGTCAGGAGGGCACACACTGGGGTGGGGGGTTGGGAGGGCATACCATAGGGTGTCAGGAGGGCACACACTGGGGTGGGGGGTTGGGAGGGCATACCATGGGGTGTCAGGAGGGCACACACTGGGGGGAGGTGTTGGGAGGGCATACCATGGGGTATCAGGAGGGCACACACTGGGGGGGTTGGGAGGACATACCATGGGGTGTCAAGAGGGAACACACTGGGGGGAGGTGTTGGGAGGGCATACCATGGGGTGTCAGGGGGGCACACACTGGGGGGAGGTGTTGGGAGGGCATACCATGGGGTGTCAGGAGGACACACACTGGGGGGGAGGTGTTGGGAGGGCATGCCATGGGGTATCAGGAGGGCACACACCAGGGGGCATTCACAATGCTTATTGAGCTAAATGAAAAGGACATGCATTTCCATTTGTCAGCTAACAGCACCTCTATGCTAAGCTGCAGTAACTCAGCAGACTTAGCAAAGAGGTGCTTGCAAACTAATCCACCATGTACAGCTAGCTGAGCCTACCTCCAGGAACATTCACTCGCTTCCCTCTGCTCAGCTGCTCATACTTCCCTCTTCCAGGCGGGCGCGATCTCCGTGGTCAGGTACATCCCCATCCCGCCCACTCAAGCAGCAAGCAGCCTGCAGGAGATAGGCTGGAAACCTGCTGGGGGAGGTACAGGGGGCAGAGCGTCAAGTGTCTATGGTCTATGTGTAATGGCTGTGAGTCGTCCAGACCGCAGCTCTGATTTCCCGGGGGGGGGGGGGTTGGCCTCACAATCAGTAATATTTTCTCGGGGGGAGCAATTTCCCTGTTGCCCCCCCGCCGAACCCCTGAGACTGACTCATCGAACCCAGGTTAAGAACCACTGGTTTAACCACTTCAATACCAGGCACTTTAACCCCCTTCCTACCCAGGCAAACTTTCAGCTGTCGCGCTTTAAAATGACAATTGCGCGGTCATGCAACACTGTACCCAAACTAGATTTTTATCATTTTGTTAACACAATTAGAGCTTTCTTTTGGTGGTATTTAATCACCCCTGGGATTTTATTTTTTGCTAAATAAATGAAAAAAAAAAACCTGAAAATTTGTTATGAAATTTTGCAAATAGATAATCATTCTTCATAAATGTAGGTCTAAATGTTGTTCTGCTGCATTCCTTTGGTGAAAATAACTCAAATCAGTCTATATTTTTTTAGTCTGCAGGAAAGTTATAAACTCCACAAACTATTGTATGAATCTGAAAATTGATCAGTCCTGATGTACTGAAGGCCTATTTAATTTCTTAAGGCCCGAAAACGCAAGGACAGTACAAATATCAGCAAAGGATCCCTTTTTGGAAATTAGACAGTCCAAGGTATTTAGTAAGAGGCATGGCCAGTTTTCGTTTTTTTTTTTTCATAATTTTTTTGAAAATTAAGAAATTAAAAAAATAAATTTTCACTTTTTTTTTTTTACATACTGTCACACTGTGATCAGAGCAATATAACGTTACCATAGTAACATTGTACTACTCTGGGGAAATTATCAGGATTTTTTTTACACATTATGATTGCTATAAGCAAGCATTTTACTGAATGAAATCAATTCATTCAGTTTGTTTTGTTGTGATTCGCTGTAATTGGCCAGAGCTAATCACATATTACAGATAGATGGGCTGTGAATGGCCCTGTCTGTACCATGTGATCACATTGACCAATCACAGCTAGCAACACAATTGTACACAATGGATGGCATGAAAGGAAGCCATCCATTGTTTACAACTGTTATGTGACCTGCTGTGATTGGACATATTCGGTGACAGATCACACTGCTGCATGGCACCTTCTGGAAGGACGTCATATGATGTCCACTCAGAGGGACAAAAGGCCATCAATGTGCTATAGGCCAGGCAGGAAGGTGTTATAGCCCATTTGGTGCCAGAATTTACCGACAGGTAGGCATACATTGTTTGCAGCTAGAAGCCAGCCTGCGTTTAAACACAGAAATGTGTCCAAATGTGCCATTCTGGCATGTGTCATACTGACATGATCTTCCTGACACTTACTTTTCCATACATTTACTTCCTTGAATTCTGTGACACTGCTGTGTCACACATTTCACAGAGCCTGCCTGTGATAGGAAATCTCTCCAAAGTGAGAGTATCCCTGCTTGTTACAGGGTCATCAGAACTGGAGTCTCCATTTGAAGGTTTCCCCTCTATTCCTGACTTAGGGAAAACCCAAAATTTGGGGATCTTCTATTACTTTCACTTTCGCTGATAACAGTAAACAGGACAAAAAGAGAAGGTGAATCTCCCTAAGGCTACTTTCACTCTAATCTGCAGCAAAAACACTGAAAAAACGTTTATGTGTTTTTGCCGCGTTTTTACTGCGTTTTCCATTGCTTTCAATGAGGAGGTGCATTTTTGGTGCGTTTTTTTTTTTTTTAACTGACCAAACATGCTCCAAAAATGCGACAAGCAGGATTTTTTAGACTGCTTTCACACTGAGGAGTTTTTAAAGCGCTTTTGCAAACTGCACCAAAACTGCTTCAAAAACGCCTTAAAAACACTACAAAAACTCCCCCACTAAGCGTTTTTTTTAGTGCAGTTTTTGAGTCAAACGTCCTTTGAAAACCGCACAGCAAAGGCTGAAAAAGTGCAGCAAAAATGCTCCATTAACGCATAGGCGTTTTACTGCCATTTTTTGAAGCGAACCAGTGTGAAAGTGCCCTTGAGCACTTAGGCTAGAGTTTTTTAAGTGCCTTTGCGTTAAAAAAAGGGCTTGAAAGGCTCAAGAAGAATGCTTCCCTTTAAAATCTATGAATGTGTTCACACTGGGGTGGGGCACTTCCGTTACGGTGTAAAAAAATCCTGCTTACTGCATGTTTGGGGAGTTAAAAAAAAAAAACGCACCAAAACGAAAATGAAATTAATGGGAAACGCATCAAAAACACCTTAAAAACACCCCTGCTAAGCGTTTTTGGTGCATTTTTTAAGTCACATGTCCTTTAAAAAAAGGCACCGCAAATGCTACAAAAGCGCAGCAAATTGCTCCATTGATGCACTGGCAGTTTTGAAGCCAACCACTGTGAAAGTGCCCTAATAAATCCTGCTTTCAGTATTTTTCAAGCATGTTTGGAGGGGTTAAAAAAACTGCACAAAAAAACGCTCCTTCCCATTGAAATGAATAGGAACTGCATCAAAAACACTTCAAAAACGCCTTAAAAATGCACCGCTGGTTGTTTTTGGTGCAGTTTTTAAGTCACGTGTTCTTTAAAAAGCGCACTGCAAATGCTGCAAAAGTGCAGCAAAAATGCTCCATTAACGCATAGGTGTTTTACTGGCAGGTTTGAGGCGAACCACCACATTGGAAGCGCAATGCCCTAGTGTGAACACATACATAGAATTTAAAGGGAAGCGTTTTTTTTTTTAGCTTTTCTGGCATTTTTATTTCTAAAGCAAAAGCGATTCAAAAACTCCTCAGTGTGAATGCAGACTAAGGGGGGGGGGGGGGGGGCGCAAACAGCGATTAAAACCGGGTAGGTGTTTTAATGCCATGTTTTGCCTTTACTTATACTTATTAAATGTGTTTTATTTTTATTGGAAAAAGGATAAATTGATAAATACTGCAGGAAAGAAGAATTTTATGTACAAGAAATTGGCTAAAGTACTGTCAGCATTGTGAAAACCTTTATTGAAGAGCGTGTGGCTGGTTACATTTTACTAATCACTATGAAGCAGTGGGGTTTATTTACTAAAGCTAGAGATACCAATCAATTCTGCAGAGAAACCAATCAGCTTCTAACCTCAACTTATTTAATTAGGCTTTAGCAATAAAAACCGGAAGCTGATTGGTTTCTCTGCAGAATTGTGTCTAATTTTGCCCTCTCTAGCTTTAGTAAATAAATCTCACTGCTTTATAGTAATTAGTAATTTTGCCCTCTCTAGCTTTAGGCCCCTTTCACACTTGCAGTCCGCCGATACCCTGCTGAGCAGGCGGATGGTAGCCCTGTCTCTGTGCTGTGTGCGGAGACAGAGCTGTCAGGTCCCCGCTGTCCTCTATGGGGAATTGGATGAAAACGGACGTTCTGTCCATTCTCATCCGATCCCATCCGCTGGACGGATGGAAAATAGGGTTTCCATCTGTTCCGATTTGATGAACCGGATCGGATTGGATGTCAGCGGACATGTCTCCGCTGACATCCGATGCCCCATAGGGATACATGCGGCATCCGTTCAGATCCACCTGAAAAACTGACAGGTGGATCTGAACGGTCCGCATGTGTGAAAGGGGCCTTAATAAATAAACCCCACTGCTTTATAGTGATTAGTAATGTTGCCCTCTCTAGCTTTACTAAATAAATCCCACTGCTTCATAGTGATTAATCATTGTGCCCTCTCTAGCCTTAGTAAATATACCCCACTGCTTCATAGTGTTTAGTAATTTTGCCCTCTCTAGCTTTACTAAATAAACCCCACTGCTTCATAGTGATTAGCAATGTTGCCCTCTCTAGCTTTAATAAATAAACCCCACTGCTTCATAGTGTTTAGTAATTTTGCCCTCTCTAGCTTTAGTAATTAAGCCTCACTGCTTTATAGGGATTAGTAATTTTGCCCTCTCTAGCTTTAGTAAATATACCTCACTGCTTTATAGTGATTTGTAATTTTGCCCTCTCTAGCCTTAGTAAATAAACCCCACTGCTTCATAGTGTTTAGTAATTTTGCCCTCTCTAGCCTTAGTAAATAAACCCCACTGCTTCATAGTGTTTAGTAATTTTGCCCTCTCTAGCCTTAGTAAATAAACCCCACTGCTTCATAGTGATTAGTAATGTTGCCCTCTCTAGCTTTAGTAATTAAGCCTCACTGCTTCATAGTGATTAGTAATTTTGCCCTCTCTAGCTTTAGTAAATATACCTCACTGCTTTATAGTGATTAGTAATTTTGCCCTCTCTAGCCTTAGTAAATAAACCCCACTGCTTCATAGTGATTAGTAATGTTGCCCTCTCTAGCTTTAGTAATTAAGCCTCACTGCTTTATAGTGATTAGTAATTTTGCCCTCTCTATCTTTAGTAAATATACCTCACTGCTTCATAGTGATTAGTAATGTTGCCCTCTCTAGCCTTAGTAAATAAACCCCACTGCTTCATAGTGATTAGTAATGTTGCCCTCTCTAGCTTTAGTAATTAAGCCTCACTGCTTTATAGTGATTAGTAATTTTGCCCTCTCTAGCCTTAGTAAATAAACCTCACTGCATCATAGTGATTAGTAATTTTGCCCTCTCTAGCTTTACTAAATAAACCCCACTGCTTCATAGTGTTTAGTAATGTTGCCCTCTCTAGCTTTAATAAATAAACCCCACTGCTTCATAGTGTTTAGTAATTGTGCCCTCTCTAGCCTTAGTAAATAAACCCCACTGCTTCATAGTGTTTAGTCATTTTGCCCTCTCTAGCTTTAGTAATTAAGCCTCACTGCTTCATAGTGATTAGTAATTTTGCCCTCTCTAGCTTTAGTAAATATACCTCACTGCTTTATAATGATTAGTAATTTTGCCCTCTCTAGCTTTAGTAATTAAGCCTCACTGCTTCATAGTGATTAGTAATTTTGTCCTTGCTAGCTTTAGTAAATAAATCCCACTGCTTCATAGTGATTAGTAAAATGTAACCACCAGCTACATGCTGGTCATTGACCACGTGTGTCGATGACTCTGTCGGGGACTTTGTTAGCCTGACAGGAAAGGGTTACATATATATAAGTGTACACCCAGGGGAACTTCCCAGATAGGCGTGTTAGTATTGCGTGTTACAGTGAGCTCAGGTACAGAGAGGTTACCTAGTGAGTCAGGAAATCCATGGTACAAGATCTGAAAAACATGGTCTCAAGGAAGAAGATTGTAATGTAGCCATGCGTATCGTGCAAGAATGGACTCTTTTGGTCATTTTTGGGATCCTGGTTTGTGTGGCAGGTATGTGACTTTATTTAAGCACAAAGGTTTTAGGGGAAACCTTAGGATACAACGCAGGGAGGTCAGCCTGACATGGACTACGTGCCTTTATAAACACACTATAATGATAAAATGGAGGAAAAAGACAAAAACAAGGACACAAGAAGAGTATTAGACGTAGTTGTGCAAATATGTAATGATGGTGAAAACTGGAAGGTGTGAGAGTGAAAATAGAGTGTATAGGTAGCACTAGCAGACGCAAAGTATCCAGTCACAGGGGAACACTGACAGCAGGATTAGGTGAAACAAATGTAGTTACCATAGTAGTGACAGTGACAATCAAGTAAACATAGTTCTGTGATAATAGTAATGGACAATTAAACAATGTGAAGAAATTGTATATAAGAATGTGTACACAGGAGTGTCAAGTGCTCGGCTTGTCTTCCTGATACGTCAGAGTTTGCCTATCCCATTCTTTTTTTGGAAAGCAGTCTAAAAATATTAACACATCAAATATTTACATGCACGTTCCATCAAACATGAATATTACTCTACTTTAAATCCATGACCGGTCATTTTTTAACATAACTGTTAACTTGCAGCCACTTTTGAGCGCTGTTTTCACAGATCATATGGACAAACTTTTTTTTTTTTTTTTTCATTATTTTTATTCTTGATTTTTACATAATAACCTCTTCCGCCCGGAAGGTTTAACCCCCTTCATGACCAGGCCATTTTTTTGCGATACGGCACTGCAATACTTTAACTGACAATTGTGCGGTCGTGCGACACTGTACCCCAAAATGCACTGTCACTGTATTAATGACACTGGAAGGGATTGGTTAACATCAGGGGCAATCAAAAGGTACAATGTGCTCCTAGGGAGTTTTCTCTAACTGTGTGGAGGATGCTTTGACTGGGGGAAGACAGAGATCTATGTTCCTGCTTTGCATCTCCATCTTCCACTCTCACAGAATGGCGGTCTGTCTTGTTTACATAGGCAGACCGCTGTTCTGCCACTCCTGAGAACGATCAGTGTGTCCTTCTGATTGCCTCCTGCTGTGTTCAATCACAGCTGGAGCGGCTTGCCGATGTCGCGCGCCCCAGACCCCGTGGACAAAATCATGCACAGGTACGTGATTTCACGCAGTAAGGCCACCGTGCCACAGTATTTCTGCATGGGGTGGTCCATAACGGGTTAAAGCATATAAAACAGGGTATTCAAAGATACCAAAAATCTGAGAAAAAGAAAAATACAATACATATATAGACATTTATACACTGCTCAAAAAAATTAAAGGAGCACTTTTGAATCAGAGTATTGCATCAAGTTAATTAAACTCCTGGGATATTGATCTGGTCAGTTAAGTAGTAGAGGGAGTTGGTAATCAGTTTCAGCTGCTTTGATAATGAAATTAACAACAGGTGCACTAGATGGACAACAATAAGACAACCTCCAAAACAAGAGTGATATTACAGGTAGAGGCCACTGACTTTTTTTTTTCCCTATTCAACTTTGGCCCTACCTCCCTACTAAGCTGCTGACTTAGTAGGAATAAACCCTGACTGATCCTGATGAATCAGTTATCCAATCACTCTAGAGAGTCTGGTTGCCAGAATGCATGCAAGTAACCTAACATCCGTGTTCAACAAGGAGATGGGACGATAACAGTCCGGGAGAAGCTTATCTCACCGTGACATGGGAATCACCACAACTATGGCCTCGTTCATGGAATCAGGCAAGAGCCCTGTCTTAGTTGCCTCACTCAGGGTCTTTACCAGTGGTGGTAGGAGGACACCCCCATATCTGGTGTATACCTCCGCAGGAAAGCTGTCTGATCCAGGGGACATGTGATTAGTGGCGGCAGCCAGTGCTTCGGACAATTCATCTATAGTAATCGCAGTTTATTGCAGTCCTCTCAGAGGCGGACAACTGAGGGAAAGTACAGTCTTGCAAAAAAAATGTCAGGTCAGGGGCCAAGGCACGTGTTTTGGAGGCATATAAGTCCCCATAAAAATGGTAAAATGTGTCAACTATGTCAGAATTATTTCAATGATAGATGGTAACAGGACAAATAGAGAGGGTGAATCTCCTTAAGGAGGGCACAGACAGCAATAGAAACTGATAGGTGTTCTAATTCAGTGTTTTTCAACCACTGTGCCGCGGCACACTAGTGTACCGTGAGATATTGCCTGGTGTGCCGTGGGAAAAATTCCAATTTCATCCGAAGCGCATGTTAAGCAGTGGTGGGATTCAGACCGCCTTACTGACCATCTATCATCCGCTCGTGTCCTGTGGCTGCGGCGGCGGTGCTGCTCTCTCTGCCTCTGTCCTGTGTCCTGTGGCTGCGGCACTCGCTCTCTGCGGGGAGCACTGGTTGCTAGGCTAGAGGCCGCTTAGCATCTAGCAACCAGTGACGTCACCCCTTCTGAGCCTCTTCTCCAAGCCGCCGCCCCGCCGCCTCCCAGTCCCCGCCTTTTACAATTTGGCTCCGCCTCTACCCACTTTCAGCGCGCACAGTCTGCAGGTGCACAGCGTGGGACTCACTGTCACAGAACCTGGAGAAGAAGAAGACTGTGTCAGACAGCACAGCCTGGGCAACATGATCAGGTAGGAGGACATTGTGGTGTGGTGCTGGGTCTTCAGGATTGAGGCTGGCTCTACATTGTTGCCTGCCATGATGTTGGAAATTGATGATGAATTTACTGTACAGCAGGTGACATTGTTTTTTATTTATGGAATTTTTAGCAAAATACTTTTTCATGATTTGTGTGTGTTTATTCAATTTTGGAGGTTATTGGGGATCAGATATGTGGGGGCACCTTTACTATAAAGGGGCTTCCACTCTAATAGGCCCCCGACACATGCCTGTGAGTCACATGATCCCTTCTGGGAGCAAGATGTAGAAATTACATCTTTGTCTCCTCAACCTGGGAACAAGTTGCCTTACAAAGAGGGGGGGGGGCTTCATTTTGAAAGGTACCCTCGCAGTGTTAAAAGGGATGTGGCCTGGTATGATTCAGAAGGAGGGGGTATGCTGCCACCCCATGCTCTCTGCGCAGCCTCCCCCTTGGAAGGCACCTTGTCCCCACCACCACGCATTCATAATAAAGTAATTATAAAATAATTTCTTTGTGTTTATTTGATTCCTATTCAAGATAATTACTTTATATATAGTCAAAATAGGCACAGAGTTAAATTTTTTTAACATTTTCTAATGGTGGTGTGCCTCATGATTTTTTTCATGAAAAAAGTGTGCCTTTGCACAAAAAAGGTTGAAAAACACTGTTCTAATCCCTCTTCCCTCTATCCAAAACAAACAAAACATTTTGCCTTTAGTTATTCGTTAAGTGAATAGCCTGTGAAGATTTTGACAGAATGTGGATAGGTCGACTATTCAAGCTGAGTCTTGGCTGTATATGCTCAATAGATGACCAGGAAGATTTTGTAGCCAAGCTTGGCAGACCTGGGCAGTCCGCACTAGTGATGGACGAACATCGGCCGGGGTGGTTCGCGAACGCCATCTGCAAATTTTCTCAAAAGTTCGCGGCGGGCCCCATTGACTTTAATGGGAGGCGAACTTTAAAAATCTTTAGGTCATATTTGCAAAAAGGGGAGTCCTCAGCCAAAGATTCCTATAGAGGGAGGTGCCACATCCCGGGAGAGCAAAAACAAGGAGGAAGGAGGGGTTCCCCTAAGGGGTTGGGACTTTACCGGCACTCAAATAGTAGGACAAAAGTATAAATATAGAATGTTTTAAAAGAATTGTGACAGAATTTTATTAGTGAAAATTAATTTTAAAAACAGCAAAAAAACATATACATATACAAGCGAAATGGGCAAGCAGATGGTACAGAACAACGCAGTAGTGGAGACGTGCAAATAATATACAGTCAAATACCCAACGCGTTTCGAAGCAGTTCGCTTCTTCTTCAGGGGTATACTAGAATATTGCACATAGATTTCTATGAGTAGAAACATAAAGACATGTTAGAGACATTACAGTATATCTTATAACTTAGTATAGTCTTAAAAGGGGGGAGAAACACAACTCTAGGTGAGTACATACTTGCTTTAGTCTCAAACTGCGTACAGATGATTTTGCTTGCATATATTATAGGTCATATTTGCAGCCACAAAACACGTACTAGCTGTGCACAAATAGTCCCAGCACATGGACAGTCATATCAGAAATATTGCAATTGAATAAGTTGCCCTAATTTTTTTTTTTTTTTTACAGCAAAAAAAAATATATATATTTTTTTTTCATAAATCAGCCAGAACTGACAGCAGCCAGTAAATACATTGTCTAATACATATTGGGTCCATTCACACATCTGTAAAATGGGTCCGCATCCATTCCACAATTTGGCGGAACCTTTACAGACCCATTGTTTTTTATTTCCAGTCTGAAAAATTTGGCATTCACAGGATAAAGAAGTAAGTGTCGGCCATTCCAGGCCCCAAAAATTAGCCCACATGCGTTTACCTGACAGCTAAGAACGTTGTATTCTGTGGCTGAAGGTACATTAGGCATTCACAGGTAACAGAAGTAAGTATCGGCCAGTATTGGCTGCAAAAATTACCTCACATGGTTTGAACTGACAGCACAAAAAGTAGTTTTTGATGGCTAGAGGTATGGTAGGTGTTCACAGTACACAGAACCGTAAGTTTCGGCATGTATAGGCTCCAAAAATTAGCTCACATGTTTTGAACTGACAGCAAAGAACTTAGTATTTGGTGGCTGGAGGTACATTAGGCATTCACAGAAAAAATTATTGTCCTCCCTGAAAGTCCCCTAAAATTTGCCATTCAATGAACATGAAATGCCTTTTATGCCGTTGTATGTAGCGAAGCCAAGGACCAGGATTTGTTGTGGGTGGAGGAATTTCGATGAAACCTGGTCTACTGGTCACATGTGTTAAATTCCTCAGAGATCCATGCCTCATTCATTTTTATAAATGTGAGGTAGTCTACACTGTCATGAGCTAGGCGAGTGCGCTTATCGGTCACGATCCCCCCTGCTGCACTGAAAGTCCTCTCGGACAGGACACTGGACGGGGGGCAAGCCAACATTTCCATTGCAAATTGTGCAAGCTCTGGCCAGAGGTTAAGCCTGTCCACCCAGTAGTCCAGGGGTTCATCACTCCTCAGAGCGTCCACATCGGCCGTTAACCCGATGTAGTCGGACACCTGTCGGTCTAGGCGTTCCCTCATGCTGGATCCGGAGTACAGCTGTCGATGGTTCGGCTGAAAGAAGGATTTCATATCTGAAGTGACCAAGACATCTTCCAACTGCCCTCTTCTTGCAGGCGCTGTTGGATTGCTACCCGCAACTGTCTCTCTGTGACTGGAAATTCCTCTGCCAGCGCACGGAAAAGCAGAATGCAGCATTTCCCGCAGCAAGGCCTGAAAGTGCTGCATTCTGACCGCCCTCTGTGATTGTGGTAACATTTCCGCCATTTTGTGTTTGTACCAGGGGTCTAAGTACGTTGCCACCCAGTACTGGTCCTTGGCCTTTATGCGTTTTATACGGGGTTCCCCCTTAAAACATTGCAGCATGTAGGCCCCTATTCCCACTAAACTGGAAGCGGTATAGTGGCCTGCTTCCAGCTCATCATCCAGGATAATGTCGTCCTCGTTCTCCTCCCCCCATCCACGGATAACACCAGGGATCCCAGAAAAGTTTAAAGCATGCTCTTCTTGCTCCTCCTCATTCCCCCCAGCACCATCCCCCCTCCTCTGACTCCTCTTCAGACTCCTGCTGTTGATTTGTCTCAGATGGAGTAGCACCCCCTGGGAATTCATCCAACATTGCGACTTCCTCATCTTCCTGCTCCTCGACGGCTTGATCAATGACACAACGAAATGCACATTCCAGAAAGAAGGCGTAAGGTATGATGTCACTTATGGCACCCTGGCCGTGACTGACCAGTTTGGTGATCTCATCGAATGTCCACAGAAGTCTGCATGCGTCCCGCATGAGCAGCCACTGGCGAGGTGAAAAAAACCCAAGCTCCCCAGAACCTGTCCTGCCGCCGAGTTCGAACAGGTAGTCATCAACTCCACGTTTCTGCTGGAGCAGCCTATCGAGCATATGCAACGTTGAGTTCCATTGCGTCAGGCAGTCACAAATAAGATGCCTGAGGGGCAGGTTGTGTCGCCGCTGAATCTCAGCAAGGCGAGCCACGGCTGTGTAAGATCTTCGGAAATGGCCCAAGATTTTCCTGGCCTGCTGCAAGACGTCCTGGACCCCAGGGTATTTGCCAACGAATCGCTACACCACCAAATTCAGGACGTGTGCCATGCATGGCACGTGTGTTATTTTGCCCTGTTTCAGCGCGCTCAGCAGATTGGCACCGTTGTCGCACACCACTTTACCAACTGAAAAATTCAGCGGTGTCAGCCACTGATCTGCCTGTGAACGCAAAGCTGAAAGGAGTGCAGGACCAGTGTGGCTCTTGGCTTCCAGGCACAACAGACACAGCACAGCATGGCAACGTCTCACCTGGCATGTGGTATAGGTTCTGGGGATCTTGGGCGGCGCAGGAGAAGAGACGGTAGCAGCGGAAGAGGAGGAGTCAGCTGAGGAGGAGAGGGAGGGAGGATGGAGGAGGAGGAGAAGAAGAGGCAGGCCTGCTTGCAATCCGTGACGGTACAACTAAATCTACACGGTTGCCACGGGTTGCATGCTTAATGGCCGTCAGAAGGTTCACCCAGTGGGCAGTAAAAATGATATACCTTCCCTGCCCGTATTTGCTAGAACATGTGTCTGTGTAGATAACACCCCGCTTCAATCTGTGGTATTGGGGGTCCACAGGTTTATCACACCAGTTCTACAAATAATTGGCCAGTATCTGTTGTCAATGTGTGTAGCACAGTTAACACAGCAAAAGAGGCCAAATTTTTGCAGGACTAAAATACAATCTTAAAAAAGTATACTGTTAAATAACACCCCGCTTCAATATGTGCTACAAAGAAAAAGAACAAGGGCACCAAGTCATAAAGGTAAATAAACAGCTGTAAATTTTAATGTAGAGACTTACATGTTAAAATAGATATTCCAATAGGACAGCAAGTGTAATATGGATGAGCAGTCCCCACAGTGAATCCGATGGAAGGTGATCACATCCGGGTCCTGTGTGGCAGGTCCTGCATGAATGTGAAAGCACACGATGAAGGAGGAGGTCCTCCGAAACGACATTGCAGCCCGCCCTCCACTTTTGGTTCAGTGTTCGTCCCTGTCGGCTTCCGTGGAGGAACTGACAGGTTGCTTTTTTCACTTCCGGTTCCAGGTCATCAGCTCCTTGCTGCACGGCGGATCCCGGCGAGGCTGCCCAGCCAGGGAGCCCACGCCATCTGCGGCATCACCCGGCAATGCCGGCATTCAGAACTGCTTTCACATTCATACAGGACCTGCCACACAGGACCCGGATGTGATCACCTTCCATCGGATTCACTGTGGGGACTGCTCATCCATATTACACTTGCTGTCCTATTGGAATATCTGTTTTAACATGTAAGTCACTACATTAAAATTTACAGCTGTTTATTTACCTTTATAACTTGACGCCCTTGTTCTTTTTCTTTGTTGTACATTTGGAGGGTATCCCTACCTCTTGAGGAGCTGTCTGTCTAACCATCACCCCAGCACCCTGATTTGGATTTTCTGTATTTTCCATCATTAAGGATCCATCACCCTGAGGATCATCGTATGATTGAAAAGGACTTCTGTACAGTTGAGGTTCATGTACCTTGTTTGCCCTATAATATTTTCATTGTTATTAACTTTATTCTATCACATTTATTCATTTCTTTATCCATATTTATATTTTGTTATTTACATCTGTGGCACCACCAGTCATGTGTTTCCTTCCAGAGTGGTACAGTGAGCGCTGATTCACTGACTTAGGTCAGTGTGTTTTTTATTCAGTATGTGCTATTGGGGGGCCACTGGTCTATCACAGTGGTTCTCAAATCCGGTCCTCGGGACCCACCAACAGGCCAGGTTTGCAAGATAACTAAATTACATCACAGGTGATCTCATTTGCTTCTCAGTGATTGCAGTATTCTAGTCTGCATCCCCCAAGGTAATACTTAAAATCTGGCCTGTTAGTGGGTCCCGAGGACCGGATTTGAGAACCACTGGTCTATCACACCAGTTGTTCACAAAATTGGGCAATGAGTTTGGCACTGTGTGTATCAGACTTCACTCAGCAAAAGAGGCAATATTGTTGCACCTTTTTTTACTCTCCAATATTTGAGCCACAGAAGCCTGCCTTTTTCCAGAAAAACGTGATGACGGCATCATGGAAGGTGGAGTGTTGGACAACTGTGTGGAGACAGGAGAAGGAGAAGGGGGAGGAGAAGAGGCTGGGCGGTGAGAGCATGGAGTGTGGCTTTGTGGGTTCTGACAGTTTTGCTCCCACTGGGCTTGGTGATGGGATTTCAGGTGCCTTCTTAAGGCGGTTGTCCCTAGGTGAGTGTTGGGCTTACCGCGACTTATGCATTGACTGCAAAGGCTGCAGATGGCAACACTGGTGTCAGCAACGGACACATTAATAAAAGCCCACACTGCGGAGCCATGTGCCAGCATCCTGGGAGCGCCAGATGTGACTGTACATGGTTGATGGCTCGCTCCTGATACATTTGCAGTCTGCTTTCTACCTCTTCTGCAATGCAAGTTCTGCCTGCCTCTCCTCCCTATCTGCCGGTCCGTCAGTCTGCCAGTTCTACAAATAATTGGCCAGTAACTGTTGTCACTGTGTGTAGCAGAGTTAACACAGCAAAAGAGGCCAAATGTTTGCAGGACTAAAATACAATCTTAGAAAAGTATACTGTTAAATAACACCTCAATTCAATATGTGGCATTGGGGGGGGGGGGGGGTCCACAGGCTAATTACACCAGTTCTACAAATAATTGGCCAGTAACTGTTGTCACTGTGTGTAGCACTGTTTACACAGCGTGAGGCCAAATTTTTGCAGGACTAAATTACACTCTTAGAAAATTATACTGTTAAATAACACCCCACTTCAATATGTGGCATTGGTGTAGCACACCAGTTCAAAAAATTGGCCAGTGAGTTAGGCGCTGTGTGTACCAGACTTCACTCAGCAAAATAGGCAATATTGTTGCATGACACAAATACACTTGAAAAAGTTTACTCAGATAACACCCCACTTTAATATGTGGCATTGGGGGGGGGGGGGCATTGGTGTAGCACACCAGTTCCAAAAATTGGCCAGTGAGTTTGGCGCTGTGTGTACCAGACTTCACTCAGCAAACTAGGCAATATTGTTGCATGACACAAATACACTTGAAAAAGTTTACTCAGATAACACCCCAGTCCAGTATGTGGCATTGGTGTAGCACACCAGGTCAAAAAATTGGCCAGTGAGTTTGGCGCTGTGTGTACCAGACTTCACTCAGCAAACTAGGCAATATTTTTGCATGACACAAATACACTTGAAAACGTTTACTCAGATAACACCCCACTTCAATTTGTGGCATGGGGGGGGGGGGGGCAATTGGTCTATCACACCAGTTATAATACATTATAACTGCTTTTGTCACTGTGTGTAGTGTTGCCGCAGAAACGCTCAGTCTCACCCCCACACCTGTCACAATGCTGCACAGTGCACAATAATAGTACTAATCCACTATAATTTGCTTTCTACAAAGTATATTATACTGTGGATTACCCCCCTCCCCCCTTTTTAGTGCACTGCACAGCAATACCAAAAAATTTGCAGCCCTTTATATGACTTTTGTGGACATTGACAAAGCGATTTCTGTGCGACTGCAGCCGATATCTAACTGCCCCTAAAGCAACCATAGGATACCTGGCCCTAATGTTAAAGAGACTGTAATAGACACTAAAACGACATTGCAGCATTTTAAATGACTTTTGTGGACATTGACCAAGCGATTTCTGTGCGACTGCAGCCGATATCTAACTATCACTAAAGCAACCACAGGATACCTGGCCCTCATGTTAAAGAGACTGTAATAGACCCTTAAACGACATTGCAGCATTTTAAATGACTTTTGTGGACACTGACAAAGCAATTTCTGTGCGACTGCAGCCGATATCTAACTGTCCCTAAAATAACCACAGGATACCTGGCCCTAATGTTAAAGAGACTGTAATAGACCCTAAAACGACATTTCAGCATTTTAAATGACTTTTGTGGATATTGACCAAGCGATTTCTGTGCGACTGCAGCCGATATCTAACTGTCCGTAAAGCAACCACAGGATACCTGGCCCTAATGTTAAAGAGATTGTAATAGACCCTAAAACAACATTGGAGCATTTTAAGTGACTTTTGTGGACATTGACCAAGCGAATTCTGTGCGACTGCAGCCGATATCTAACTATCCCTAAAGCAACCACAGGATACCTGGCCCTCATGTTAAAGAGACTGTAATAAACCCTAAAACGACATTGGAGCAATTTAAATGACTTTTGTGGACATTGACAAAGCGATTTCTGTGCGACTGCAGCCGATCTCTAACTGCCCCTACAGCAACCACAGGATACCTCTCCCTAAGCTCAAAGGATACTAGACCTATACCAAAATACCAGCCCTGAGAAGGACTTTTGTGGACATTGACAGAGCGATTTGTGACTGCAGCCGATCTTTAACTGCCCCTAAAGCAACCACTGGATACCTGTCCCTAACATGAAAAGAGACTGTTGAAGGCCTATACCGAAATACCAGCCCTGGAAAGGACTTTTGTGGATCTTCACAGCGCTATATGTGTCTAGCAAACTCTCCCTAATGAGCACGGCAGACCTCTCCCTACACTGGCAGAAAGCGGAATGTGAAATGGCCGCCAGGTCAGGTCTATTTATAAGGTAGGGGGACTATCCATGTGCTGGAATGTTTCAATTGGCTGTCCCGTTCCACCTGACGGCTGTGTCATGGGTCAAAGTTCTCCCCAATGTAAACAAATATGGCCGCCGCGAAAGACGCCATGCGTCCGAAAATTTGGCGGGTAGTGAACAAGCAAAATTCGCCGCGAACCGACCGCCGGGCGAACCGCAAGGCCATCTCTAGTCCGCACATTGAAGATCTTTTGGGAGCTGGGAGCTCCATGTCAATTAAATAAAGCCCATTATGAAATTTTTAAAATCCAAAAGAAAAGCCGCACACAGATTTTGTCTTCACAGGCAAAACTTTAATGTTTAAATGAGAAGTTCAGGAAGTGAAAAAAACAAACATTCATACTCAGTTCGATGCTGCAGCTGTCCCCTGCCGCCTCTAAGCCCAAGAACTGAGCAATCATGTGACCGATGATCACTCAGTTCCCGGGGCCACTCTGAGCAGAGAGTGATGACACAGTCAGTCACCACTCTCTGCTCTGCCCCTCCAGCACTCACCGCACAGGAATCTGGGTGGGTCTGGAGCAGCTCTGTGACGTCAGCCGACAGTGGAATTTAGCCCACTGTCAGCTGATTCTGGGTCACAGAAGAGAAAAAGTAAGTGCACTCCTGTGACCCACATGAGAAGTAAGACCAAACAAGCTTTGGCCATACTTCACTTTTATTCAGCCGACAAGCTTCAGCACATGGTCCTGTATACAAGCACTACCTCTCTAACATGATTCACCTGATGGGCTTAATCAAACAAAATTGCCTTGACGGAAGTCAGGTGACAGATGTGAATTTTGCTCTGAACTTGCATATACCCTTTATTTGTATTGTCTTGATACAGGCGGTCCCTGGGTTACAAACAAGATAGGGACTGTAGGTTTGTTCTTAAGTCGAATTTGTTGGTAAGTCAGAAAAGGTACATTTTTCTAGTTTAGCTTTAGCCAAAAGAACAATTTTTACGTTTTTGGGATAGCATAGGGAAGGGTTAACACCTCTGTGCCATTTGTTTTGCTCTATGTACCCCTGCTCAGAAGATGTCACCTCACTTTCTGTCCCTATGACAACTGTATTTTGATTTTGGGTTGTTGTGGAAACAAGGATTAGTGATAAAGCTTCAGTGGAGACACCTTTTTCCTATGCGAACTCTTACAGGAGAGAAATTCCCTTCCTAGGGCTAGATTTCTCCTCACTTCCTGTTGTCTCCCTCCGTTTGTAAGAAGGAGTCGTTTGTAAGTCGGATGTTTGTAGCCCGGGGGGCCGGGGACCGCCTGTAATAGGATTGCACAGAACAGCTTGGAAAACTTCTGTAGCAGGGTTTCACGTCATCTTGAAATGCTAGATATTTTCTTATGTGTGGTCTGAGGTCTGCCAAACCTGTTTCTGTGGTTATTTATATAACATGAACCAGAAAACAGGTCTGTACATTTCAGACATCACATGAATACAAGCAAAGGTCTTTCCAGAGGCAGGAAAGTCACCTGTCTTGGACAGTGTGGAGGGTGCAGCTGTGATGGAAGCCCCGGTTTCCTGGCTGTCCCCTTCCCTCTGCAAGACCAGTCTGTCAAATTACACATCGGTCCTTCTGACTGTTTACTCCGGGAGAATGGCTTTCCCAGTGTAATCAATGGGCCTTCATTGTCTGTGCTCAAACTGTCCCTGCACCTTTATTATAAACGTGTGATAAATAGAGTGCAGAGGACAGCTTTCACATGGACAGCAGAGCCCCCTCATCGTATTCTTCCCTTGGCTTTTTGTTTCTTTTTTTATACTGTTTATATGTAAACTTAAAAAAATAAATAAATAAATAAATGATGTTCATTCATTTTGTAGCCCTGCATTAAGGTGCTTTGTGCCAGAAACATCATTTTAGCGCCTTTATTAAATTGACAGAACAAACGATTTCACTTTAGATAAGTTATAAGATACCTTAGTTCCTAGGTGGAAGAACGGATTTTGTTAATCATATTATGACTAAATCAGAATATTTTAACCATGCTGCAACACTTCCATCCCCCCCAAGGGGATAATCCTATGACTGTCATTCTGCACTGGGGGGGAATTTTGGACGCATTTTGGTAGCTTCGCCTTGGATGCCACGTGAACTTGTCCAGGTACTGCATGAATGATCCACCATTCTTTGGTATGATCTATGAGTAAAGAGGTGGGAGGTTGCCTTTTTATCCTGTATATTGCTAGTTAAAAACATTTCTAGATTATTTTAGGTGTATATCAAGGTAAAAAGGTTTTTCTAATTTGGAAAGGTTAAAAACGCTTTTCACGGTTTTACTGCTGTCCAGGCCTTCATTATAGAGATTTATGCTCCCTTCATTTTCTGCTGACAACAGTTTTCACCAGATAGGAAGTAAAGTAAAATCACAACATGTGCACAGATAGAATAGGATTGAGATTTGAGTTCACCGCAATGCAGGGTTCGCAGTGAACTTTACCTGTTCGCGGTTTGCAACTAAAATGGGCAAATTTGGCCTGTTCGCTAATGCAAATCTCTAGCACTTCTGCAGGCAGAAGTCATTCATTACTACCACTACTAAATGGTTACTTCGCATTCTGCGACCTGCCAGCTTCCATTGTTGCTAGGATGCAAGCAGCTGTATGGTGGTAGCCAGACTTTTAGAAACCAAGAGCACTGTGTGGACCTTACACTTGTATCCTAGCAATCAATCTCATCAATGGCCACATAGTCATTGATTGTTATGGTGCACCAATAATGGAACAGAGTGCAAACTGTGTCAAGGTGCCTTGCTCCCTGGATTTTCACCGTGACACCATTTGCACCCCCTTCCTTTATTGGTGCACCCAGAGGATCACAGCTGCTGCTGTTTCTCAGACCAAGGCAGCAGGCCCCATTGTGCAGTAGTGAGAGCCATCTCCACAGCTTCCCTAGCCCTGCCACTGGGCTGTCTCTAAACTGATCACCCCTGGCTTAATGTGCGCTGTTTCAAGTGATGAAAGTGTGTGTTGTCACTTTCTTTTTATCTGATAAATGTTAAAGTTTTTTTTTTTTGTTTTTTTGGGGTTTTTTTGCAAGCGCTTTCACTTCTTAAGGGTCCTTTCACATGGTCCGCCTCCGTAGGCAGATCCGTGCTGCTCAGCAGGGGATCGTAAACACAAATCTCCGCTGAGCAGGAAGGTGACAGCTCCCTCTCCGCTCTGTGAGCGGAGAGGGAGGTGTCAGAGCCCCATGCATCTCTATGGGGGAATCGGATGAGAGCGGACTGCCTGTCCACTCTCATCCGATCCGATCCCCTGGATGGATGGAAAATAGGGTTTCCATCTGTCCGGATTTCACGGACAGGATTGGATGCGGATGGCAGTGGGTGTCAGCGGACATGTCACCGCTGACATCCGCTGCCCCATAGGGATGCATGAAGCATCCGATGAGATCCGGCTAAAAAAACTGACAGGCGGATCTGATCGGAGCGGTTGTGTGAAAGGACCCTTATTGTTGATATCCAATTCGGTAGTAAGTTAACACACAATGCATTTGACAAAGTCCTTTATGAATAAACAAGTCCCACAGTGTAAATCTATTGTCAATCATATAATCCAATGGTGTAGATCCAAGTCAATAATAATGAACAATGCCCGCTGTGCTGACTAAACAAAACACGCTGTCTATCAAGACAATTTGCTACTCTCAGCACAAATTATATTTCCCTGCCTTGGAGTGTCTTTCATTATGACTGACATGGGTCTACATCACTTGACAACATCACTGGTGATGGAATTACACTGTAATTTACTAGTCAAATGTGTGTGTTCAGATTCAGATAATTCCCCCTGAAGACCCCCACATTCACCAGGCATGGATGTAAGCAAAAGGCCCATGTCCCCATCAACATGGTGACAAGGCGCTTTGCCAGGGGAAGGGTAGGGGCTACTGGACACTACATTTACAGGTCAAGGGGGAGCAGTTGGGGGGGGGGCAGTACCCATGGGGTTTTACCGCCTCTTAGCTGCAAGTACTAATGAGCCCTAAAATGCATCCATCCCTCTCCACCTCATCCCATTTCTCTATGTTCATTACACATACCTCCCCAATTGCCCTAATCCATTCCCACTGACAGACATCCCTCCCTGGCTGCCTCATCTCAGTTCTCAGTATTTGCCCCAACACCATGGGCACTCATCCCTCCCCATTGCCCCAACCACCTCCTGCTGACAGACATCCCTCCCTGGCTGCCTCACCGAACCCTCCGTCACATCATTCTCCACTGATAGTCATTTCTCTACAGCTGCCTCACCTCCCCACACCTTCTGACAGGCATCTCTTTAAAGGGAAAGTGTGGGGGGGGGGGTGCAGTCACATGCCCTCAACATGGGTGGAGTGCTTTGCCGGGGGGAGGGGCTCTTCCCCACAACCCTGGCCCGGGGATTGTGGGGGTGCGGGGGGGGGCTGACTTTTACAAGGGGGCCCCCAGATCCCAGCTCCTCTATGTGAATGAGTATGGGGTATATAGTACCCCTACTCATTCACCAAAAAAACTACTAGTGCAAGTAAAAACAGCACACAGTTTTTAACAAGTTCTTTATTAAAAAAAAATAAATAATGAGAATGCCCTTCAATGTAGATCCATCGTAAATCATGATGAACACCACCCTCATTGCAGAACACTAGCACAATGCTCCAAATCAGTTGATGTCACACACAATCACTGGAACTTTTTTTGCTCAAAATTTTTGAGGCTAGTTCTATGCAGCATGAATTGCAGCAGATTAATTAGCAAGGAAGAAATGTTCTCCCACATCCTGTTCCTGGAGACAACCTTTTTTATCAGATAGAAAGTTAAAGATTCTCTTCAATGAAGCTTATCTGGACGTTCACTAAACATGTAAGGCACGTTCAAAAGTTCAGGTAATGATTACTACTATTCAAAAACACTTCTGTATATATTTTTAAATACTTTCACCTTTGAATCAGCTTCAAAGAATGTCAGATGACATTCTGGAAAACGCTAAGCCCCATCACAAACCAAAAATTTTGACGTGGACATGGCTACGTCTGCTGACAGCAAGTAAAGCCATCCTAAAATCCTGAACAGTCCCTACCCCGCCATCACTCTAAATAGTGAAAAAAGATCTGAAAATGCTACTATATATCGAAAAATAGGACATATCAAACCAATCTTTTAACTCAACAACCGCTTTTTTAAAAGATGGCAAACATTCACGGAAAGATCTCTGAATAACACAGAAATAACACGAATTATGACAACATTTAAATACTCTGAATGCTATAATAAAGCCTTTCTTTCTAATTCACTGGGCAGGTTGGAGCTGAGATAAATTATATACAACATGTCCTTAGCCCTCTAAAATTCCCTTTGGAAATTATTCCAACGCTCTACACTTAAAAGACTTTTCGTCTTACACATATGTACAACATTTTCAGTCATTCATTTTCTGTGCCTCTTTATTTTTATATTTTGTTTTTTTTTTTGTTTTTTTTTTATTCTTATTTTTATTTTTATTTTCATCCTACTTTATTATACTCTACTCAGTTAGAATGGGTTTTTTGACAAGGAATATAGAATTGTTAAAACTGTTAAAACGTTATTAAACGGTAAAATGGTTCAATAGTTCAATCCATGCTTAACAATAATTATTACGTTAAGAGTACAAATTATTACTATCAGATGGATCGCACATACTGTACTTACCTTGTACAAATTATCCAGAAAACAATAAAACTTATGAGAAAAAAAAAGAATGTCAGATGAGCAAAGGTTATAATAGCACACTGATAGGATAGATATAAGCTTCCTAAGGTGTGTCCGCAATTACGTTGTCATGAACGTCATCTATACTGATACAATTAGTATCACCTTTTTAAACACATTCTTGATGGTTAGGAGCTTTTGTAGGATTTTAAGGAATACATTTCTTGTTTTTCATAATGTAGCACTGCCCCCCTAGGTGCTGCTGAGTATAGAACTACCTTGGGTCTTACTCTGATTTTCCTGTTGCCAGATACCGGGTTTTTTCACACACTGCCAGATGCACACACACTCTTTCGCTTGTTGTCTTCAATGACCAGTCTAGGGGATTTCTTTTGGTGTTTAATTTGGGGAACTTGGATAGGAGAAGGGATTATTGCGATACTCCAAATTCAACTATGATTAAGGTGAGGACAACTCTCACTTGGTCTCTCTTAGTGGAATAGATTAGCAGATCTTCTGCTGAACCATACAGCACTTGCATGGAATAATTAAGCCTTGTACACACGATCAGATTATCGGAAACACTTTTCGTCTGTTTTTTGTTGCATGCTAGTCTCATGTCGAAAGCAAACAGGGTACTTTCATAAGAAAATCCTCGTACGACAGAATTCAACTTCAGAAATGATGTCATGTGTTGAATTGTTTTGTATGTATTCTTTTTCCATTTCCGACAAAAACTGTACTAATTACTAAAAAGTAAAATCGGACGTTGTGTTCACTTACGGTAAAAATTTTATAGCTTGCACATTCAGTTTTTTGTAATCAGCTGTCGAAAGCGCCATACTAATGATCCGAAAATGGGCAGATTGTTCGTCTGACTAAATTTTTCTTATCGTGTGTACGGTCCTTACGTCCTTTGCTTGTGTTAGCAGCAGACTCAATGAACTCTGTATCTTCAGGACACTAGCCAGTATCCCCTTTAGCTTACACCCAGCTTGCTGACTTTCTAGCACCAAGAGGGGGATTCTAATTGCAACAGTCTCTAGGATCCCTGTGGGAAGTCTGTACTCACAAGGCCCTGTCCACAGGTCAGCTTCCTCTAGTGATACCAGATGAGATCCCTGGACATCCTCTCTCAGTCAGCCCTCAAAAGAGTCCCTGGGTTTCAGCCTCTCTATTTACGGCCCTCAGGTCAACCACCTGAGGCCGCATGGCAGCCTGTGCTGGGAAGAGGCAACGGCCCCCTCCCCACCGGGTCCCACTCTGCAGCCAAAGACTAAGAGCTCCATGTGCACCTCAGATATAACCCAGCATGCACCGAGCCACCTCCCATGCCCTTTTGCCATTGCTGTACAGATATCCTCTGCTCTCATCTGCACGGTTTCCTTCCATTGTCCAATTCACTGTATTACTATTGGATCAGTGTGAAACATCAAGCCAGAATGAGCAGCATCAGAGCACATTAGGCAGGTGCTATCTAACAACCACAGCTCCCTGTTAGGCAGACACCTCCTAGATTTACCTGACTGTCTCCCTGTTAAGCAGAGAAACCAAAACTATATGCACCAGCACCTACCTCGGAGGGTGCTACAATAGCTTCACAGATATATTTTAATGTACATATACAAATAAACACAAAATGTACATTTTGTTGTCAATGCATTAAGTGTGTGTAGGACACTCCTCAGTCCATGCTATCTTTATTGTAGCAACGTAAGGTGTGTGCAGGAGTTGCCAAGAAAACATTCTTATATCACAAGAAACTCTGCTCACTTGTAGAATATGGACAGACTGTGCATGTTTTAATTGAATCTCACCTACACCTTGCGATCCGGTGCAGGCAAACGCAATGCATTTGTGACGTTGTTAACTTGAATTGACCCCCTTCAGCAGATCACAAGGGCATTGCGATCAGAATGCGGTACGGCAAGCCGGGTGGGAACTCGGCTCTCCCGCACTGCATTTTAGTGTGAGCGGACAATTCTTTTTGTTGCAGGCTGGTTGGTAAGTTGAGCTGGGAATTTTTCTTTGTTTTTGTTTAACCACTTAAGGGCCGGAAGATTTTACCCCCTTCCTGACCAGGGTTTTTTTTTTGCGATTTTTTACTGTGTGATTTTAACGGACAATTGCGCGGTCGTGCGACGCTGTACCTAAACAAATTTGATGTCCTTTTTTTCCCCACAAACAGAGCTTTCTTTTGGTGGTATTTGATCACCTGTGCGATTTTTACTTTTTGCGCTATAGACAAAAAAAGAGCGTAAATTTTGCAAAAATAACTATTTTTCAAATTTTTTTATATGAAATTCCCCCCCAAAAAAATTTAAAAATCAAAATTTTTTAACATTTTTGGCCAATTTGTTTTCTGCTACATATGTTTGGTAAAAAAAATTGCAAAAAGCGTATTTTGATTGGTTTGCGCAAAAGTTATTGCGTTTACTACCTAAGGGAAAGATTTCGGTCATTTTTAGTGTTTTTTTTTAACGCGTAAAGGCGACGATCTGCGATTTTTTTTGCGGTACTGCGACATTGCGGCGGACAGATCGGACCCTTGACTGACATTTTTGACACTTTTGGGGTTACCAGTGACATTACTGCAGTAATCAGTGCTATACATATGCACTGTTACTGCAAAATGACACTGGCAGGGAAGGGGTTAACTTTATTGGGGAGGGAGGGGTTAAGTGTGTCCCTAGGGGCGTGCTTTTTACTGTGATTGGCTGTGGCTACTAGTGTAGGAACAGTGATCAACGGTCCTACATAGTAGAACCGTGTGATCACTGTTTCTACACAGGGGAGAATGACAGGCGGCTTGTTTACATCAGCCGCCTGACTTTCTCCCTCTGCACCGACGATCGGCAAGTGACCAGCGGACATCAGGTCCACCGGTCACACACACTGAGTTCCCTGTGAACGAGCCGCGGCTCACAAGGAAGTGACAGGCAAGCGACGTAGATCTACGTCACTTTGCCTGGCCGGGGCTGACCGCTGCAGTAAATAGTCGTGCGGCGGTCGGCAACCGGTTAAAATTAGAGCATCACTCTGTATACTCAATTTCCCACTTAACCCATATTGTTACCTGGCGACGGAAATCTACCCATGTGATTGCCCAATAACTTCTTAGCCATGGAGAAGATCTAAAACCGGTCTACAGGGTTATTTACTTTTACAGATCTAAAACCGGTCTACAGGGTTATTTACTTTTACAGATCTAAAACCGGTCTACAGCGTTATTTACTTTTACAGTTTTTTTTTTTTTTTGTGAAAAAAAAAAGTGAAATTTAACCTTTCTGTACCACAACTCCCCCCTCTCTTTACCCATGCATGCCTATCCTAAACTGAGGTCCTACAGAAGCTCAATGTGCTTCTAGGTATGTCACTGGCTACAGGATGTGGCAAACCATAAGTTAACATATATTTCACAGGTTAGTGATAACAGACAACTTTGATGTATAAAATGTAACCACATATGTGCTGCAACGGATGGCAGACATAATCGAGTATACAGTATGGCAGCCAAAAACGTGCTTTTTGTGAGAGGTGCAATGCTTGTCTAAAATGAAATGTGAAAAACTAGCAGGAGGTAACCTTGGCACACAGTGCTTTGCTTTACTAGTTAAGCACACACGAATGAGTGCATTGTTACTTTGCTTTTGGTGAGGGTATCTCTTTACATGTTTCTTTCATTTCACAATTACACCATAGGTTTATTCATGTGTGCTTGAATTCAGAAGCCATTTAAGGGCTTTTGTACACTGGCAGCCGGGCTGAGGGATTAGCCGGCGACTGAAAAGCAGCTTTACCGTCCTGCAGAATTCTAACATTACAGCCCGACAGGACTATACACATCCCGTGGTTGCAGACATTTTGATAGATTACACCACAAGTCAGCACCGTCGGCAACATTTACAGTCTCAAGTCTTCTTGAATCTAATGCTACAAGCTTGGCACACCTTTTTTCGGGCAGTTTCTCCCATTCTTCTTTGCAGGACCTCTCAAGCCCCATCAGGCTGGATGGGAAACGTCAATGCACAGCCATTTTCAGATCTCTCCAGAGATGTTCAATCAATGAGGTCACACCGTTTTTGAGATCAATGAGGTCACACCATTTCTGAGATCAATGAGGTCACACCATTTCTGAGATCAATGAGGTCACACCATTTCTGAGATCAATGAGGTCACACCATTTCTGACATCAATGAGGTCACACCATTTCTGAGATCAATGAGGCCACACCATTTCTGATATCAATGAGGTCACACCATTTCTGAGATCAATGAGGCCACACCATTTCTGAGATCAATGAGGCCACACCGTTTCTGAGATCAATGAGGCCACACCGTTTCTGAGATCAATGAGGCCACACAATTTCTGAGATCAATGAGGCCACACCGTTTCTGAGATCAATGAGGCCACACCATTTCTGAGATCAATGAGGCCACACTGTTTCTGAGATCAATGAGGCCACACCATTTCTGAGATCAATGAGGTCACACCATTTCTGAGATCAATGAGGCCACACCATTTCTGATATCAATGAGGTCACACCATTTCTGAGATCAATGAGGCCACACCGTTTTTGAGATCAATGAGGTCACACCATTTCTGAGATCAATGAGGTCACACCATTTCTGAGATCAATGAGGCCACACCATTTCTGAGATCAATGAGGTCACACCATTTCTGAGATCAATGAGGTCACACCATTTCTGAGATCAATGAGGCCACACCATTTCTGAGATCAATGAGGCCACACCGTTTCTGAGATCAATGAGGCCACACCGTTTCTGAGATCAATGAGGCCACACAATTTCTGAGATCAATGAGGCCACACCGTTTCTGAGATCAATGAGGCCACACCATTTCTGAGATCAATGAGGCCACACCATTTCTGAGATCAATGAGGCCACACTGTTTCTGAGATCAATGAGGCCACACCATTTCTGAGATCAATGAGGCCACACTGTTTCTGAGATCAATGAGGCCACACCATTTCTGAGATCAATGAGGCCACACCATTTCTGAGATCAATGAGGCCACACCATTTCTGAGATCAATGAGGTCACACCATTTCTGAGATCAATGAGGCCACACCATTTCTGAGATCAATGAGGCCACACCATTTCTGAGATCAATGAGGCCACACCATTTCTGAGATCAATGAGGCCACACCGTTTCTGAGATCAATGAGGCCACACCGTTTCTGAGATCAATGAGGCCACACCGTTTCTGAGATCAATGAGGCCACACCATTTCTGAGAACAATGAGGCCACACCATTTCTGAGATCAATGAGGTCACACCATTTCTGAGATCAATGAGGCCACACCATTTCTGAGATCAATGAGGCCACACTGTTTCTGAGATCAATGAGGCCACACCGTTTCTGAGAACAATGAGGCCACACCGTTTCTGAGATCAATGAGGCCACACCGTTTCTGAGATCAATGAGGCCACACCATTTCTGAGATCAATTAGGCCACACCGTTTCTGTGAGCCAAAAGCGTGGCTTACAGTTGAGGTGTGGTTCTACAATGTAAAACTGACATTCCGTAAAAAAATAAACAAAGGGAAAAAAAAAAAATCAGGCATCAGGAGGTGGCAGTAGCACCTCCTGAATGCCTGTCAGATGCTGCTTTACCACCCTCTGAAAGCGTTCCACCACAAATCCTTTTTCAGAGTACAGTAAGCGTCTGTGTGGAAGAGCCCTAAGCCCTTAGGGTCCTTTCACATGGGCTTTCCGCCAGGCGGACTCCGTTTTACTCAGCGGGGGATTGGTGGACCACCGATCCCCGCTGAGTAGGCGGATGACAGGTCAGTCTCCGCTCACTGTGCTGAGACGGACATGTCAGAATCCCACTCTCCTCTAAGGGGAGATCAGATGAAAACGGACCGCCTGTCCGTTCTCATCTCATCCTCCAGACGGATGGAAAATGGGGTTTCTATCCATCTCGATTTCACGGACAGGATCCGATCGGATAGCAGCGTGTGTCAACAGACATGTCACTGCTGACATCCATGGCTCCATAGGGGTGTATGGAGCATCCAATCAGGTTCGCCTGAAAAACTGACAGGCGGACCGGATCAGAAAGCCTGTGTGAAAGGACCCGAAAACCTGAAAGAAAGATAGATGCTTAACTTTGGATTCTAAATTTACTAACTACACTATATTACCAAAAGTGTTGGGACGCCTGCCTTTACACAATGAACTTTAAAGTTATTATAAACTCTCGATTAAAAAAAAAAACAAAAAACAAAAAAAAAAACATGTTATACTTACCTGCTCTGCAAACTGGTTTTGCTCAGAACCGCCTAGATCCTCCTCTTTTTTTGGTCCCTCTTCGCTGCTCCTGGCCCCTCCCTCCTGTAGAGTGCCCCCACAGCAAGCAGCTTACTATGGGGGCACCCAAGCCGAGCTGCAGCTCTATGTGTTCATTCAGACACAGAACTGCTGTTTGGCCCCGCCCCCTCACTCTCCTGATCGCCTATTTGACTTAGACAGCCGCAGGAGCCAATGGTGCCGCGGCTGTGTCTCAGCCAATCAGGAGGGAAAGTCCTGGATGGCTGAGGGACTTGTAGAGATCGCTGGATAGAGATGGGGCTCAGGTAAGTATTAGGGGGGCTGAGGGGAGCTGCTGCACACAGAAGGCTTTTTATCCTAATGCATAGAATTCATTAAGATAAAAAACCTCCTGACTTTACATTTCCTTTATTGGCATCCCAGTCTTAGTCCGTAGGACTCAGTATTGAGTTGGCACACCCTTTGCAGCTATAACAGCTTCAACCCTTTTGGGAAGGCTGTCCACAAGGTTTAGGAGTGTGTCTATGGGAATGTTTGACCATTCTTCCAGAAGTGCATTTGTGAGGTCAGGCACTGATGTTGAATGAGAAGGCCTGGCTTGTGGTCTCTGCTGTAATTCATCCCGAAGGTGTTCTATCTGGTTGAGGTCAGGTCTCTGTGAGGGCCAGTCAAGTTCCTCCACCCCAAACTCGCTCATTCATGTCTTTAGGGACCTTGCTTTGTGCACTGGTCCAAATCATTTGGCGGTGGAGGGATTATGGTGTGGGGTTGTTTTTCAGGGGGTGGGGTTGTTCCCTTAGTTCCAGTGAAGGGAACTCTTAAGGCGTCAGCATACCAAGACATTTTGGACAATTTCATGCTCCCAACTTTATGGGAACCATTTGGGGATGGCCCCTTCCTGTTAAAACATGACTGCGCACCAGTGCACAAAGCAAGGTCCATAAAGACATAGATGAGTGAGTTTGGGGTAGAGGAATTTGACTGGCCTGCACAGAATCCTGACCTCAACCCGATAGAACACCTTTGGGATACATTAGAGCACAGACTGCTAAGCCAGGCCTTCTCGTCCACATCAGTGCCTGACCTCACAAATGCACTTCTGGAAAAATGGTCAAACATTCCCATAGACACAAAAACCTTGTGGACAGTTTTCCCAGAAGAGTTGAAGCTGTTATAGCTGCAAAAGGTGGGCCAACTCAATATTGAACCCTATGGTCTAAGATTGGGATGCCATTGAAGTTTGTGCGTGTAAAGGCAGACGTCCCGATACTTTTGGTAATATAGTGTATCTGTCTTGCTGACCCAAAGGCTTCAAAAGTAAGTAATCGGCCTAACACAAAGGTCAAAGGTCAGCACTTCTAACTTCACCCTGGCTTGCTCCATGCTTGTTTCAGGTCTGGGACTCCAAGTATTAACCTCCCTGGGGGTCTGATTATGTCAGTATTTTTGAATGTCAAAGCGGTACATTGTTTTGCATGGAAATCTGTTGTTTTATATTGTAGGCCTGTAAGTCGTAGGAAAAAAACAGTAAACATGAATAAAAATTATTAATACATTATTAATAAATGAATTAATAAATTAATAAATGAAATTAAGAAATTATTCATGAAAAATAAAAGGAATAAAACAGTAAAAGTGCAGGCAGGGCACTGGACAAAGCACCAGGGACAAAACTGAGGTGAAATGGTTTGATAGAGTAATGTAATCCTAACAGATTACAATGTATCATGTCGTGTTTTGTGCACTTTTTTTTTAATTTCCACCTCGGTTCCGCCTCCCTGCACCGTGGCGTTCACAGAGAAGGAAACCCGGAAGATGGATGCTGGTGTTCTATCAGAATACCGCTAAATATCAGATTCTGCAACCGGAAGTGACGTTCGGACGAGAAAAACTTACTGAGCATGCGCCATGCATTCCAACATGGCAGCTATGCACTCCAATAGCTTTTCTAATGTGACAGAACACGGAGCAGCGGCGGACATCTTCTTACACCTATGCAAGTCTTGAATTTTACATTTATTTTAGCAGTAAACTCACCCTATAGACTGAATAACAGTATTACATTTCTATTATTATTGTAATATAGTGACTAACCTGCAGGTAGAAGCTGGTGACGGCCATCTTGGTACACCCCACAGTGCTCAGTGACAAACTGATTATATAGTGATATAGACTATTTCACTCGGTCGCGGTGAAATAGTCTGTTTCAGTATATAAGTGAGTTTACTGCTCAAATCAGTCTGAAAATTCAAGAGCTGCTTGGGTGTAAGAAGATGTCTGCTGCTGCTTCGTGTTCTGTCACATTAGGAAAGCTATTGGAACGCATAGCGGCCATGTTGGAGCGCATGGCGCATGCGCAGTAAGTTTTCTCGTACCAATGTCACTTCCGGTTGCAGAATCTGATAGGTAGTGATATTCTGATAGAACACCGGCATCAGCCGGAGGACATCGGGGGATCGTTGGGACAAAGTAAGTTTCACTACAGGGTAATCCTGAGTGTGGCTCAGGGTTACTGCTTTTGGTACTGAAAATTAACCCTGTGCTACACTCAGGATTACCACCAGGGAGATTAAAGTCATTAGATCAGCAAGACAGCCAGGCAACTAGCATTTTCAAAAAGGTCTTCAGTGTCAAAGACTCATTGTAGTGATTGCAAATTGAAGGTTAAACAATTCCTTTTTATCGTGATAATGATTTGACATTCTTCTTCACAGGCAACCTTCATAAACCTTTGAACGTCACAACAGAATCGAGAAACTTCAGTCTCTTCCTGACATGGCTGCCAGATCCTAAAAATCCTCCTAATGTAACCTACACTGTCAGTTATAAGCTGTATTTTAAACAAAGGTATTTGTAGAAATGCTAGACTATACAATTATTGTGCTCTGTCTTGTGGAACATACTTCTGTGGCGGCATTATGAGGGTACCTATCCTCATTATGCCGCCACAGAAGTATTGAAGTATAGAAGTTTTGTTATAAAATGGTATTTAAAGAGACCTATAATCAGGGATGAATTTAGTGACCACTCCAGGTACACTAAATTACCAAAAGGATTGGGACGCCTGCCTTTACACGTACATGAACTTTAATGGCATCCTAGTCTTAGTCCGTAGGGTTCAGTATTGAGTTGGCCCCCCCTTTGCAGCTTCAACTCTTCTATGAAGGCTGTCCACAAGGTTTAGGAGTGTGTCTATGGGAATGTTTGACCATTATTCCAGAAGTGCATTTGTGAGCTCAGGCACTGATGTGGACAAGAAGGCCTGGCTCGCAGTCTCCACTCTAATTCATCCCAAAGGTGTTCTGTGCAGGTCAGGCAGTTCCTCCACCCTAAACTTGCTCATCCATATCTTTATGGACCTTGTTTTTTGCACTGGTGCAAATCATGTGGTTGAGGGGGGATTATGATATGGAGTAGTCTTTCAGTCTTTCAGGGGTTGCGCTTAGCCCCTTAGTTCCAGTGAAGGAAACTCTTAAGGCATCAGCATACCAAGACATTTTGGACAATTTCATGCTCTCAACTTTGTGGGAACAGTTTGGGGATGGCTCCTTCCTGTTACAACATGACTCTGCACCAGTTCACAAACAAGGTCCATAAAGACATGGATGAGCGAGCTTGGGGTGGAGGAACTTGCCTGGCCTGCACAGAGTCCTGACCTCAACCCTATAGAACACCTTTGGGATGAATTGGAGCAGAGACTGCGAGCCAGGCCTTCTCGTCCACATCGGTGCCAGACCGTACAAATGTGCTTCTGGAAGAATGGTCAAACATTCCCATAGACACACTCCTAAACCTTGTGCACAGCCTTCCCAGAAGAGTTGAAGCTGTTATAGCTGTAAAGGGCGGGCCAACTCAATATTGAACCCTTCTGACTAAGACTGGGATGTCATTAAAGTTCATGTACGTATAAAGGCAGGCATCCCAATACTTTGGTAATTTAGTTATGTCTGTGTAATGCAAATATTTAAATCTGAACTCAAAAATGCAAAACACTTTCATTTAAATATATTCTTTAATAAGGTAAGGGTATAGCAGAAAACTACACGAGGGGGCGGAAACAAGACCAGTCAACCTGCACAAGTAGAAAGAGAGCAGCAGTGACTGGTCTTTATTACAGGGAGCTCCTATACAGAGGAAATGTTTTACACTGAGTCACTGAACAGATCTGGAAGAAATACATAAAGTACACTAATATTCAAGTAAGAATACACATTATTCTTGTATTTAGACAATAACTGCTAATCGTAATGGACAATGTAGCGCTAATCCTAAACAAACAACTCAGAAGGACTGAGTGTATAAAGTCTGTGAAAAATCCCAATTTGTCAGATGAATCAAACTGTAGGTCCGTGATACCACCACCAAACACCCTGTTCACACTGTCTCTTACCAGATGGAGATGATCCCCATGACAGAGATCTCAAATGCCAAAAACCTCTGATATAGCCCAGGGTGGTCCTCCTCATGTCCAGCAACATCCAGGCAAGTGATCATAGGTGGGTATGAAATAAAGAACAGGGCACCATCATAGTGCAGACCGTTTAGTTTATTCACAACAAAAAAGGGATTAAAAACACTTACAAAAGCAGGATAAAACGAGCATCTCAGTCAGAAGATGATTCAATCCAGCATGTTCCGCTTTACTACCGCAGTATACCACCCAAAAGATGGCCGCCGCGTCTCCTCCGTGTGGGCGAGCGTGACCGTAAGCACCGCCCGACGTACGTTTTGTCGTAAACAGACGTATTCTAGGGGCGCGGTCTCACGGTACTCTTCGCTATAAATAGCGATGGAGAAGATGGAAAATCTTTGGTGATATTTGTCGTAATGACGTGATACGTTATGTTTAGGACAGCCCTTGACTATGTTGGCCACATGCTCCTTAAGCCTCACATGAAGCTCTCGGATAGTGCAGCCAACATAGTCAAGGCCACACGGACACCGAATCAGGTAAACCACGTGTTTGGTGGAGCATGAAATAAAAGGTTTGATTTTGAATTCCTCACCCGTGGAGCCAGACCTAAAACTCTCAACACATCTCCTCTTTTCACTATTTAGCTTGCAGATCGCACACTTTCTACATTTGTAGAAACCCCCCTTCTGTTGGAAGAAGGACACTTTCTTAGGGGGGTCCCTAATGTTCGGGGCCACTTGTAGCCTCAGGGGTGGGACTCCCCTATATACAACCTGTGGTTGTTGTGGCAGCAGTGGACCCAGTACATCATCATTCTGTAAGATGTGCCAATGGGGACGCAATATTCTTTTAACAGAAAAATGTTGCATAGAAAACGAAGAGAAAAAGGCAAAATCAAATGTTTTCCTATTTTCTCTGACCCTAGGTTGTAATAGGTCATCTCTGACCCTCATATCAGCTCGAACAATAGCTTCATCAAGGGCCACCTCCCCATATCCCTTTTCCAGAAATTTCTTCTTCAGCGCTGCCGCTTCGCCCAGGAAATCCTCCCTGCGCGAGCAGTTGCGCTTTAAGCGCAAAAACTGACTGACAGGAATGGACTCCAACCACGCCTTGTGATGACAACTCGTGGTATCTATGAATCCGTTCCTGTCAGTCGGCTTAAAAAAGGTTGAAGTGAGGATTTGCCCCTCTTCAACACGAATGCGCAAATCCAGGAAGTGAATTTCAGTACTGCTCGACTCGTACTGTAGATTGGTGCCCCTCTGGTTGACATTGAGGTCCTCCATAAAGCTTTGCAGTGAATCAGGGCTGCCATTCCATAGGAAGAGGATGTCATCGATGTACCTACGCCAGAGCACGAGCTCCGGCCTAGGTATACCTAAGACAACATCCTCCTCCCACTTGCCCATAAATAGGTTGGCCATACTAGGGGCAAACTTGGCCCCCATGGCCACCCCTCTATTCTGCAGATAGAATTGGCCATCATACCAAAAATAATTTCGGGTCATGGCAAAATCAAGAAGTGTAAGGATGAATTCCCTTTGGAAACTCAACAGGTTACCCTGTTCCAAAAATAAAGAGACCGCTTCTCTTCCGTGTTGGTGAGAGATAATGGTATACAGCGACGATACGTCAGCTGTAACCATTATATAGCCATCACTCCATGTGATGTTCCGAAGCTCATTGATCACCTGCATTGAGTCGCGGAGATACGAGGGTAACTTAGTGACCACTGGTTGCAGAAAGTGATCAATATATCTACCCACCCGGGAGGTAACAGAATCAATCCCACTAATGATGGGCCTCCTGGGTGGACAAACAGGATCCCTTCGGCAGAAAGTAAATCACAGGGATCCTGGGGGCCGAAGGCACCAAAAAGTCTTTCTCTTTCTTGGTAAGTAACTTTCTGTCAAACCCATTTTGAGCCAAGTCAAAAAGTTCCCTCTTATATGGCTTGGTAGGATCACCTCTCAAGGGGATATAAGTTTCTCTATCTGACAGAAGCCTATGCATCTCTGCATCATAGACGGTGGAGTCCATAATGACGATCCCACCGCCCTTGTCGGCTGGTCTAACCATAATGTCTGTTCTTTCCTTCAAAGATTTAAGTCCTCTGTTAAATGCTAAATCCATTCCACATTTCTTAACCCGTGGGGTATCAAAACTCGAAACCAATTGGATTTACAAGATGAGGTGCCACACCCCGAGGGGGTTAAATATAGAATGGGACCTTAATGCCTTCATTAAAAACTCCTAATTTATATTCATACCTGTTCTCTTTTAAAGGTTTCCACCATTATTATGGATATATTTTTTATTGCTCATCACTGTTTTATGTCTCTGTGTTGTTTGTATTATATGTATTTCAATGTCCTGTTCTCTAGCATGTTCTGCTGTATGTCCACTAGATGGCGCTGTTTCCTCTGAATTGGACGGTTCTACTATTATTGTAGTATGTGTTTTTGGTTTTGATTTTAATTAGCGTTGCCATTTTTATTCAGTTATATTTGGCCGCTTTTTATAAATACTTACGGGTTATTTGTGAGTTAGTCATTTCCCATACCTTACTACCTGCTACACATCCGGTTCATTTCCGGTTTGTGGAACGCATTTGGCGGTATCCGACTTCCGGGTTACCCCAATCACATCCGCTCTTCGCAATCGCTATTTATAGCGAAGAGTACCGTGAGACCGCGCCCCTAGAAGACGTCTGTTTACGACGAAACGTACGTCGGGTGGTGCTTACGGTCACGCTCGCCCACACGGAGGAGACGCGGCAGCCATCTTTTGGGTGGTATACTGCGGTAGTAAAGCGGAACATGCTGGATTGAATCATCTTCTGACTGAGATGCTCGTTTTATCCTGCTTTTGTAAGTGTTTCTAATCCCTTTTTTGTTGTGAATAAACTAAACGGTCTGCGCTATGATGGTGCCCTGTTCTTTATTTCAAACCCACCTATGATCACTTGCCTGGATGTTGCTGGACATGAGGAGGACCACCCTGGGCTATATCAGGGGTTTTTGGCATTTGAGATCTCTGTCATGGGGATCATCTCCATCTGGTAAGAGACAGTGTGAACAGGGTGTTTGGTGGTGGTATCACGGACCTACAGTTTGATTCATCTGACAAATTGGGACTTTTCACGGACTTTATACACCCAGTCCTTCTGAGTTGTTTGTTTAGGATTAGCGCTACATTGTCCATTATATTTATCTTCGATCTGTTATGATTCCAGATTCTGTGTGGCTGCTTTCCAATTGATTTTACCATGAACATGTTTTGATTTTCAGCTAGCGCAGCAATATACCCTTTTATTTTTTTTTTAATAACTGCTAACCCCAGAGTTCAGCTTAAGGGTGCTTCCACACTGGCTTTCCGCCCGGCGGACTCCGTTTTGCTCAGCGGGGATGGATCCACCGATCCCCGCTGAGCAGGCGGATGGCAGATCCGTCTCCACTTACTTTGCAGAGACAGACCTGTCAGATCCCTGCTCTCCTCGATGGGAGATCGGATTTAAACAGACCTCCTGTACAAGGAAGAGGGGAGCAGCAGGAGCGAGTGCCAGGGATCTTCACACAGAACCCACACCTGTGCCTCTCTCCTGTCTGCAAATTTTGTAAATACAAAGTCAGCCCAGTGCCATCTTAAGAGAATTAAAGGGCCCCGGGCAATGCAGTGCACTGGGGCCCTGCCTACACAATCACCCACGAGAATAAAAATGCAAATTATCGATAAGGTGATATTTATTGGTACAGCAGTGCCAGGCTAATGACAGGTTCCAAGTTCGGTGGCTGGGTCCGGTGAACACACTCACGTACGGAAGTCAGACTTGACTGTCCTGTGTGTGCCTGTTCCTGTGGAGGTAGACAGGCATTGCTGCAGTTGTGGGCTCCCCCTCCATGGCCCAAGTGGCTTGACAGCAGCGCAGGGCCAACAGGCGCTTGCCACCTGCCAAGTTTGGTGGTGGGATGCACACGGGAATCAGGACTAATGCTTGGCTGGGGCTGGGTCGCTGGGCAGGTGGGGCCCCCGGGCAACTGCCCAGCGTGCCCATTCGGTAAGATGGCCCTGAGTCAGCCCTATTTGCAAGCTGTACAATATCTCTTTGAGTAAAGTCTATAAGTAGTGTTGAGCGAACACGGACTGTATTATTCGTGTTCGTACCGAATAATTGGATTTTTTGTACCCGAACACGGACACGGACACTTTACTGTATGTTCGGGTAAAAATCCGTGTTCGGTCGTTTTATTTCCGGGTTTTGCATGCTTTGGCGCTCTTTTCATGGCGGGCTTTCAACAGCCAATCAACAATCGTTTAACTGGTGTGCCTTAAGCCATCCCAGCCATGCCTGCAAATGTCTCAGTAGCTGTGATTGGCCGTCTGAAGCATGTGACCAAGTCTTTATAAGTTCGAGGCAGCCGCAGCGGCGTCATTATGCTGCTTAGATTCAGGGACAGAGCACACATCAACGTGCTGGCTGCTGATTAGGGAAAGATAGGCAGGAAAAAACCATTTGTGTCCGGATAGAATTGAGGGACAGGTTGGAGTGTTTAGGCAGGGCGAGTTGTAGGCATTTTAGGGATAGAGTCTGCTGAATTATATAGGGTCAGTGTCTTCTACAAACTACAATCGATATTGCTGTGTGGGGGGTGGGGTCTGCACTCAATCCTGATCTACGATCTCTTCTCAATCCTGTTAGGGACAGAGTCTGCTGAATTTTAGGGAAACTGTGTTCTACAAACTACAATCGATATTGCTGTGTGGTGTGGGATTGGAGATAGGCAGGTGTCAGTGATCCACATCCATTTTTCTGTGTGTGAGCTGCAGTGAACACAATCTTTTTGGGCTGCAGTGAACACAATCTTTTTGGGCTGCAGTGAACACAATCTTTTTGGGCTGCAGTGAACACAATCTTTTTGGGGTGCAGTGAACAAAATCTTTTTGGGGTGCAGTGAACACAATCCTTTTTGGTGTGCAGTGAACACAATCTTTGTGGGGTGCAGTGAACAAAATCCTTTGTGGGGTGCAGTGAACACAATCTTTTTGGGGTGCAGTGAACGAAATCCTTTTTGGGGTGCAGTGAACAACATCCTTTTTGGGGTGCAGTGAACACAATCTTTTTGGGGTGCAGTGAACAAAATCCTTTGTGGGGTGCAGTGAACACAATCTTTTTGGGGTGCAGTGAACACAATCTTTTTGGGGTGGAGTGAACAACATCCTTTTTGGGGTGCAGTGAACAAAATCCTTTTTGGGGTGCAGTGAACAAAATCATTTTTGGGGTGCAGTGAACACAATCTTTTTGGGGTGCAGTGAACACAATCTTTGTGGGGTGCAGTGAACACAATCTTTTTGGGGTGGAGTGAACAACATCCTTTTTGGGGTGCAGTGAACAACATCCTTTTTGGGGTGCAGTGAACACAATCTTTTTGGGGTGCAGTGAACACAATCTTTGTGGGGTACAGTGAACAGAATCTTTGTGGGGTGCAGTGAACACAATCTTTGGGGGGTACAGTGAACACAATCTTTGTGAGGTGCAGTGAACACAATCTTTGTGGGGTGCAGTGAACACAATCATTGTGGGGTGCAGTGAACTCAATCTTTGTGGGGTACAGTGAACACAATCTCATACTGAAGGTTTGAGGGTGCTGCCTGTTCCATACTCCCCCTACTCCTCATCTAGCCTTTTAGGGGTACAAACAATAGTAATTGGGGCCTAGTGTGGTTGTGTACGTGTGATATACATACACTTTTTTGGGATCATATTTTCTATTCCGCTATTTAATCAAAAACCTTTGGGGATCAGTTAAATTGGGGGATAGTCTGTGTTGGTACGTGTGAGAGAGATCCACCTTTCCAAGTTGTTGGGGTTCATCTCATACTTCTGAAGGTTTGAGGGTGCTGCCTGTTCCATACTCCCCCTACTCCTAGCCTTTTAGGGGTACAAACAATAGTAATTGGGGCCTAGTGTGGTTGTGTACGTGTGATATACATACACTTTTTTGGGATCATATTTTCTATTCCGCTATTTAATCAAAAACCTTTGGGGATCAGTTAAATTGGGGGATAGTCTGTGTTGGTACGTGTGAGAGAGATCCACCTTTCCAAGTTGTTGAGGTTCATCTCATACTTCTGAAGGTTTGAGGGTGCTGCCTGTTCCATACTCCCCCTACTCCTAGCCTTTTAGGGGTACAAACAATAGTAATTGGGGCCTAGTGTGGTTGTGTACGTGTGATATACATACACTTTTTTGGGATCATATTTTCTATTCCGCTATTTAATCAAAAACCTCTGGGGATCAGTTAAATTGGGGGATAGTCTGTGTTGGTACGTGTGAGAGAGATCCACCTTTCCAAGTTGTTGGGGTTCATCTCATACTTCTGAAGGTTTGAGGGTGCTGCCTGTTCCATACTCCCCCTACTCCTAGCCTTTTAGGGGTACAAACAATAGTAATTGGGGCCTAGTGTGGTTGTGTACGTGTGATATACATACACTTTTTTGGGATCATATTTTCTATTCCGCTATTTAATCAAAAACCTTTGGGGATCAGTTAAATTGGGGGATAGTCTGTGTTGGTACGTGTGAGAGAGATCCACCTTTCCAAGTTGTTGGGGTTCATCTCATACTTCTGAAGGTTTGAGGGTGCTGCCTGTTCCATACTCCCCCTACTCCTAGCCTTTTAGGGGTACAAACAATAGTAATTGGGGCCTAGTGTGGTTGTGTACGTGTGATATACATACACTTTTTTTGGATCATATTTTCTATTCCGCTATTTAATCAAAAACCTTTGGGGATCAGTTAAATTGGGGGATAGTCTGTGTTGGTACGTGTGAGAGAGATCCACCTTTCCAAGTTGTTGGGGTTCATCTCATACTTCTGAAGGTTTGAGGGTGCTGCCTGTTCCATACTCCCCCTACTCCTAGCCTTTTAGGGGTACAAACAATAGTAATTGGGGCCTAGTGTGGTTGTGTACGTGTGATATACATACACTTTTTTGGGATCATATTTTCTATTCCGCTATTTAATCAAAAACCTTTGGGGATCAGTTAAATTGGGGGATAGTCTGTGTTGGTACGTGTGAGAGAGATCCACCTTTCCAAGTTGTTGGGGTTCATCTCATACTTCTGAAGGTTTGAGGGTGCTGCCTGTTCCATACCCCCCCTACTCCTCATCTAGCCTTTTAGGGGTACAAACAATAGTAATTGGGGCCTAGTGTGGTTGTGTACGTGTGATATACATACACTTTTTTTGGATCATATTTTCTATTCCGCTATTTAATCAAAAACCTTTGGGGATCAGTTAAATTGGGGGATAGTCTGTGTCGGTACGTGTGAGAGAGATCCACCTTTCCAAGTTGTTGGGGTTCATCTCATACTTCTGAAGGTTTGAGGGTGCTGCCTGTTCCATACTCCCCCTACTCCTCATCTAGCCTTTTAGGGGTACAAACAATAGTAATTGGGGCCTAGTGTGGTTGTGTACGTGTGATATACATACACTTTTTTTGGATCATATTTTCTATTCCGCTATTTAATCAAAAACCTTTGGGGATCAGTTAAATTGGGGGATAGTCTGTGTTGGTACGTGTGAGAGAGATCCACCTTTCCAAGTTGTTGGGGTTCATCTCATACTTCTGAAGGTTTGAGGGTGCTGCCTGTTCCATACTCCCCCTACTCCTCATCTAGCCTTTTAGGGGTACAAACAATAGTAATTGGGGCCCAGTGTGGTTGTGTACGTGTGATATACATACACTTTTTTGGGATCATATTTTCTATTCCGCTATTTAATCAAAAACCTTTGGGGATCAGTTAAATTGGGGGATAGTCTGTGTCGGTACGTGTGAGAGAGATCCACCTTTCCAAGTTGTTGGGGTTCATCTCATACTTCTGAAGGTTTGAGGGTGCTGCCTGTTCCATACCCCCCCTACTCCTCATCTAGCCTTTTAGGGGTACAAACAATAGTAATTGGGGCCTAGTGTGGTTGTGTACGTGCGAGATACATACACTTTTTTTGATCATATTTCCTATTCCGCTATTCAATAAAAACCTTTGAGGATCAATTGAATTGCGGGATAGTCTGTGTCGGTACGTGTGAGAGAGATCCACCTTTCCAAGTTGTTGGGGTTCATCTCATACTTCTGAAGGTTTGAGGGTGCTGCCTGTTCCATACTCCCCCTACTCCTCATCTAGCCTTTTAGGGGTACAAACAATAGTAATTGGGGCCCAGTGTGGTTGTGTACGTGTGATATACATACACTTTTTTGGGATCATATTTTCTATTCCGCTATTTAATCAAAAACCTTTGGGGATCAGTTAAATTGGGGGATAGTCTGTGTCGGTACGTGTGAGAGAGATCCACCTTTCCAAGTTGTTGGGGTTCATCTCATACTTCTGAAGGTTTGAGGGTGCTGCCTGTTCCATACCCCCCCTACTCCTCATCTAGCCTTTTAGGGGTACAAACAATAGTAATTGGGGCCTAGTGTGGTTGTGTACGTGCGAGATACATACACTTTTTTTGATCATATTTCCTATTCCGCTATTCAATAAAAACCTTTGAGGATCAATTGAATTGCGGGATAGTCTGTGTCGGTACGTGTGAGAGAGATCCACCTTTCCAAGTTGTTGGGGTTCATCTCATACTTCTGAAGGTTTGAGGGTGCTGCCTGTTCCATACTCCCCCTACTCCTCATCTAGCCTTTTAGGGGTACAAACAATAGTAATTGGGGCCCAGTGTGGTTGTGTACGTGTGATATACATACACTTTTTTTGGATCATATTTTCTATTCCGCTATTTAATTTAACTGGGCCTCCATGCGAGACCTGTGTGCCTTGTTGCGCTGTTTTGAGTACTCCACCAACATGGCCAGTGGCAATGACGCCGTTCTCAGCTTAACTATCCCACTTCCATGCCTCCTTGAAAAAACAATTCGGGCGATGATGGAAGAGGATGTGGCACAGGATGAGGAGGAGGAGGAGGATGAAGAGGTAACATTTCCAAGGCTTTCAGGGCAGTCATTCGCAAGGGGCTCCGAGGGTGGGTTCCTGCACACGCAAACGCCAGGGACGCAATTGTCCAGCAGGGGCACAGTTCTGGAGGATGAGGAGGATGAGGAGGAGGAGGAGCTGGAGGAGGAGATGGAACCATGTTCACAGCAGGGTGGCACCCAGGCCAGCTCATGGCCATCACTGGTGCGTGGCTGGGGGGATACAGAGGACACGGACGATACACCTCCCACAGAGGACAGCCTTTCGTTGCCTCTGGGCAGCCTGGCACACATGAGCGATTACATGCTGCAGTGTCTCCACAACGACCGCCGAGTTGCCCACATTCTAACTTGTGCTGATTACTGGGTGGCCACGCTGCTGGATCCCCGTTACAAGGACAACGTACCGTCCTTAATTCACTCACTGGAGCGCGATCGCAAGATGCGCGAGTACAAGCGCACGCTGGTAGACGCCATGCTGCTGGCATTCCCATCTGACAGCGGGGCCACAGTGGAAGCACAAGGCAGAGGAGGAGGAGGAGGAGGTCGCCAACGCAACCAGGGCACCGCCAGCACCTCAGAAGGCAGGGTTAGCATGGCCGAAATGTGGAAAAGCTTTGTCAGCACGCCACAACAAACAGCAGCACCAGCAGCTCAGATGGAACGTCTTAGCAGGAGGCAGCATTTTACCAACATGGTGGAGCAGTATGTGTGCACACGCCTACATGTAGTGAATGACGGGTCTGCCCCCTTCAACTTCTGGGTCTCCAAATTGGGCACATGGCTTGAGCTTGCCCTTTACGCCTTGGAGGTGCTGGCGTGCCCTGCAGCCAGTGTATTATCTGAACGGGTATTTAGCACGGCTGGGGGCGTTATAACAGACAAGCGCAGCCGCCTGTCCAGAGACAATGTGGACAAGCTCACGTTCATTAAAATGAACCAGGCATGGATCCCACGGGACTTTTCCGTACCTTATGCAGAATAGCAATGGATACCGACCTTACCCACCCATTGTTCCATTTTTGCTCTTTCTCACTCTTTTGGGGTGTACCCTCATTTAAAATTTTTGAAAAGAAGCAGTGTTGGCTACCTCGTCCTCCTCCTCAGGGCCAGATTAATGTAGGGGCTATTGGAGCTGCAGCTCCAGGCCCCTACCTTTTATATAGGCCCCGGGTTGGCCATATTCACTGTTACCGCTCTTCTGTCACTTGTAAACACAGAAGTCTGGCTTCTATGCTCGCTTCCCCAGGCAGCACCCTCAGAACCTCCCCACACAGCGTGAAGGCCGGACAAGGAGGGACAGTTGGCGATGCATGGATGTGTTTATGGGCTTCAGAGACAGCATCCCATGTTGAATTAGGCATGCATGGCTGCACCCTTCCTCCTCTGGGTGCATGGCAAGGCACGGCCCTTAAGGCCCTTCAAAATCCTCAGCACCAAGCCCATGATGCTGTTAATCCGGCCCTGGTCCTCCTCCACCGCCGCTTCCACCTACACCGCCCATAGGTGTGCGCAGCCTATTGCATTAAGGTGTGCACCCCAAAGTTGAAATACACATGCATGTGTTTGCCAGCAGGGAGAGTAATGTATCGGGGCCATGTACCTGTAGGCAAGGAGAAATAGAGCAGAGCAGGTCCCAGGGAGATCTTTCCCATCTCCTCACTGGCAATGCTATGTGCCCTAGGTGATTAGGGTGTGCCCAGGCACACCCAGCACACCCTGTGCGCACGCCTATGTCACCGCTAGGCTTGTGACGGTATCAGATTTTCATGCTGCGATTAATTGATTAAGGTTTTGCCACGGTATACGGTATTATCACGGTATTCTATTATTAAATTTAAATTATTAAATTTCCACCTCACTTCAATTTCATTGCTGAATTTAGGGGCTTTGGTTCACTTATGCACATTATTATATAGTCAGTCAGTACAGACTCTGTGAACCAGGCCTAAAATAGGTCATCAAGCAGTGTCTGGCCTAACTGGTGATAACTGGTTCTGGCGCTCGGCTCCGATCCGATGGCCTGGTCATTAAGAGGGCAAATCCTTGTGGTCAAGAAGTGGTTAAACCTGAAGGAGGTGTTGTTTATAAATTACTTTACTATTGCTTTAGGCCTGGTTCACATGTATGCGGGTTGGTGGTTCACATTTGCACAGGCATAGCAGCCCATTGATTTGAATGGGCTGCTATGCCCTCATTTTCCGCAGAAAAAAGGTGCATGCAGCATTTTTTTAAAATTCAGTGGCCTTGAAATCCATCCTGCTTTTGCACCATGCGACTAACCTGCAGTTCCTGCTCTGGCAAGCTTTCTGCATTTTTTGTATACGTGGGCACGGCATTTAAAAATAAACAGTTTGCGTGTGCAGCAACGGCAGGTAAGTCGCATGGTGCAAAAGAAGGATGGATTTCATGGCCACTGCATTTTTTTAAATTCTGCATGCACCTTTTTTCAGCTGAAAACGCAGGCATAGCAGCTCAAGCCCATTCACATCAATGGGCTGCTATGCCTGTGCAAATGTGGGCCCCCAACCCGCATACATGTGAACCAGGCCTAAAGCAATAGTAAAGTCATTAATTGGTTAAACCTGCAGGAGGACCGGTGTTTTTATCTATTAATGACTTTACTATTGCTTTAGGCCTGGTTCACATGTATGCGGGTTGGGGGCCCACATTTGCACAGGCATAGCAGCCCATTGATGTGAATGGGCTTGAGCTGCTATGCCTGCGTTTTCAGCTGAAAAAAGGTGCATGCAGAATTTAAAAAAATGCAGTGGCCATGAAATCCATCCTTCTTTTGCACCATGCGACTTACCTGCCGTTGCTGCACACGCAAACTGTTTATTTTTAAATGCCGTGCCCACGTATACAAAAAATGCAGAAAGCTTGCCAGAGCAGGAACTGCAGGTTAGTCGCATGGTGCAAAAGCAGGATGGATTTCAAGGCCACTGAATTTAAAAAAAATGCTGCATGCACCTTTTTTCTGCGGAAAATGAGGGCATAGCAGCCCGTTCAAATCAATGGGCTGCTATGCCTGTGCAAATGTGGGCCGCCAACCCGCATACATGTGAACCGCCAACCCGCATACATGTGAACCACCAACCCGCATACATGTGAACCAGGCCTAAAGCAATAGTAAAGTCATTAATAGATAAAAACACCGGTCCTCCTGCAGGTTTAACCACTTCTGGATCGCAAGGATTTGCCCCTTTAAAGACCAGGCCATCGGATCAGAGCGCCAGGACCAGTCATCACCAGGTAGGCCAGACACTGCTTGATGGCTATATAATAATGTAATGTGGGCTGCTAGGCGTGTGTGTGTGTATATATATATATTTATTAGAGCTGCACGATTCTGGCCAAAATGAGAATCACGATTTTTTAGCTTGGAATAAAGATCACGATTCTCTCACGATTCTCTGTGTAACAAAAAAAAAAAAAATTGGGATAACTTTACTGTTACGTTTTTTTTTTTTTTTTTTATTCATTAAAGTCTAATCATTGCGTTTGAAAGACTGCTGCGCAAATACAGTGTGACATAAAATATTACAACAATCGCCATTTTATTCTGTAGGGTCTCTGCTAAAAAAATATATAAAATGTTTGGGGGTTCTAAGTACTTTTCTAGCAAAAAAAAAACTGATTTTAACTTGCAAACAGCAAGTGTCAGAAAAAGATCCAGTCTTTAAGAGGTTAAACTTCCTTTCTCCCTGGCAGAGGGAAGGAAAAGATACAAATGTAATCATTTTTGTTTATAGTTAGGAGACAAATGCTGAAAGGTGTTAGCTGAGTGAGTGAATGAGTCATCCAGCTCACTGAAATGTATCAATTCACAAGTCAGGCAGACTTGACAGAGAAACTCGGTATTTTAAAAATGCCACAATAACAATACCGTGGCTATGCAATACCGCGATATATCGAATTACCGAAAACCGGCATATGTCTAGTCACCGCCACATCCACCACCACCTCAACCTCCCTCCTACTCCATATGGGCCTCGTCCTTCAGAGATGAAGAAGAACATTGTTTTATTTTTCTGTTTTTTTTTGTTGTTTTAAGTTATTTCCCTATCCACATTTGTTTGCAGAGCACTTGCCATGCTCTTAATTACGTTTTGCTGCCATTTGCAGCACTCTAGCCCTTTCCTTTGGTGTTTTAGAGCCATTTTAGTGCCTTAAAGTTCGGGTCCCCATTGACTTCAATGGGGTTCGGTGTCCGGGAAAAGTTCGGTAAAAGTCCGGGACACGGACCCGGACTTTTTTTTAAAGTTCGGCCGAACCCGTCGAACACGGACATCTAGGTGTTCGCTCAACCCTATCTATAAGCCTTTTGCTCATCAAGTGTGTTGCTTTGGCATAAATATATTCAAAGTGGGTAAATGCAGACTGGAGATAAACTAGCTCCATGGCACCACATCCTAGTAATATAATAACCGTAGAAAAAAAGATGATGGGATTTTTAAAGCAGATTTTTTTTAAAAATACCCCTACTTACATGGTGGTAAGTCCTGCACAGTTCAGGTACTCCCCAAACCATGGGATTCAGCGCTGTCCAGTCCTCTTCTCTACTGGCAGCGCTCAATCGCGCACCGCCTAGTTTTGGTCTGCGTTGTCGAGAGGCTGCTGGCTGTTCCAGATTCTGCTGGCGTGCCTCTCGATGATGCCCTGCAAGGCCTGTCCCCTCCACCTTTACTAAATAGAAGGCTTTGCCTCGCCTTTGCCTAGGTGAATGGCACACAAGTTGGGATGGTGAAGGGCTTCGGGAACGTACTCGGGACTAGAGGAGAGGTGGAGAGGAGGGATTATGCTGCAGAGGCTGAAGAGCCACTTTAAGGTGCCACATACACACACATAGGGTTACAAACTTTATTTTTTTATTACAAATGGTTAACACAATAACATTGTTGATTAACAATTGTTGATACAACAATAAAACACAGTTGTGGTATACATATAACTGCCCTGGCCACAAATGGGAGAATGTGTAGTAGTGAAATAAATTACCTGGCAGAATGTGCCAGATGACAAGGGTGGCCTCTTGCACATCTCCTGTCTAAGCACCCCTGGTAGCAGAGGTAGGGACTGCTAGGACAGTGGAGGAGCGCAGGTGCCAGGAAGCTGTTGTAGTGAGCTGTAGCTTGGAGCCACAGTCCTTCCAGTGGTAGTATGAAGTTTGGTTACAAGCTATGTTCAGCTGCAACCAGGCAGGCAGATGCAGGTTGAGGTCATAAATAGGCAGAAGTTGGTACCGTGCTGGCAGCGAGGTGCCAGGTGAGGAGGAGGAGACGTCATAAATCCAAGCCAAAGTCGGTAACACAAGCGAGCAGCAGGCATAACAGGCGAGGATAATCCAAGAGAGGTGTCAGACGTAGTCGAGTCAGGAACAAGTTTAACAGACTTTCAAGAACCAGGAACACAGGAACCAGAGCTGGAGACAATCCAGCTCTGAGGCCAGGAAGACTCTTGGTTTAAATAGGCTGCTGTGTGTCATGATCTGTGAATGTGTGTGCACACCTACATGTACGCACATGTGCCCCCGTGTATGTGCCATTGCTCATCCACATGTCCCCGTAGGGCCTGCTCAGTAGTGACTTGACGGGCTCCCCTGATTACCAGCACACGGTTACCATAAAATATAGTCCATGAATCCCTCCTTGCTCCTGATGGCTTGTCACACAAATAAACAGTCTTGGGGTGTTGGTGTTTTTGGTGTTTGTTTGGAATGGGAATAGGAGAAGGGAAAAGTGGGATACTCCAGCTGAACTATTTACATTGATTGAGGACTTCTATCTTCAGGACTTCTACGTCAATTGGAAACAGCTAGGCTGCTTAATCCACACTGCCACAAGTGTAGAAAGGGTTAAGTCTCTTGCTCTCTTTACTCTCTGACAAGAGGACTTGGTGGATGATAACTTATCTTCAGGATACTCTCACTAGCATCCCCTTTCAACCGACACCCGTCCACTGACTATCCTAGGAGCAGGGGTCTCCCCTCTCAGGTCAGGCCCCTTGACACAAGATTCTGTACTAACTGTACTGCAGAGACAGATCCTCCAGTGTCTCCCCTCTCGGTTAGCTTTTCTGGACTTCTGGGTTCAGTTCCTCACTGCTACTCTTCAGGCCCTCAGGACGAACCCCTGGGACCGCATGGTACCTCTACAGAGGAAGAGGCAGCCATCCCCTTAATCTGGGACTCCGCTATCCAGGCGAAAGACCTCGAGCACATGTGCTCCTGGCTTTTATACAGTATCCCAACATGCACCGAGGCATTTTCCCTCTGCTAATCATCAGGACTGTATCGAAAGCCCATGCACCCATTCGTCAGGTTTCCTCCCACTGTCCAACATCCCTCCCTATTGGACCAGTGTGAAACACTCTCTAGTCTAGACAGAATGAGTTGCACCCTGAGTCCAATGAGCAGACCTCACTAACAGATCCTGCTCTCTGGTAGGCAGAGAACAATATAGCTTTACCTGCAGCTCTTCTGGTAAGCAGACAGAGCTCAAAATATACTTTCTCACTAGCACCTACCTACAGTAGGAGGGTGCTACATGCGCATTCTAGCCCTTCTAGTCCATTCCCGTCTCGTTAAGCTATGCTCACAATCCTGCACATGCGCATAAGAATGAACACTTGCTGCACGGAAATGAGCATCTGCTGTACGAGATCCCTGACAGTAGTGCCACCCTAGATGCCTTCATGGAGAATAACATCTCTCAATGTCATAAACCTACAGTATGTTTGTCATTTTTTAATATATCTAGTATCTGTTTGATCTCAAGCTAATATTTATTCTCTTTTCAAGGTGGCATGTAGTCCGCAAGTGTGAGAGAATCTACGCAACAGAGTGTGATTTAACATGTATCCTTAAGAAGTACTACTCTAACCAGTATGCAGTGCAAGTCAGGGTTGAGTCTGTGTCCCGGCAGGGGACATCAGAATGGGCCTCTCTACATAATATATCTTATATGTTCACAGGTAGGTGTGATGTACCAACTAGGAGAAGTAATCCTTTCATATTATTTATTTATAATATGATTATATATATATATATATATATATATATATATATACAAACAATTTTTTGCTTGTATTTTTTGTGTTTATCATGATTATATCTTGCATTACTTATTTAGGGGTAGGATTTAAAAGAATAATATCATTACACAGTAGTAACATGCAAATATGGGTGAGGCTTTCTATGGACTATTGTGCAAAACAAGTCCAATTTCAAGGAAAGGCTACACAGTTCATGGCCTGGAACAGCAAATCTGTAAAGAGCAATGTTAATTATGAAGTCAAATTTCGAATTTAGTTGTTATCATAGTCTTTTGGCAAAAATAATGCTATTTTAGTTTTAGTAGTAAATAGTAGTTTTAGTAGAATATAAGCCGAGGCACCTAAATTTACCACAAAAAACTGGGAAAACTTATTGACTTGAGTATAAGCCTAGGGTGGGAAATGCAGCAGCTACTGGACCCAACTGGACCACCACGAGACCCAAAACAGGGGCCGCAGGCATGGTGCAATATTTTTGTAGCGGAAAGTAACACTGGTAAAGAGACTGGCTGCCTGTTGTTCATAAACCTTTTATTAGTTCATGTAATTATTAGCTTCAGACGTCTTCAGCAACATGCATGCCAGACTCTGACCCCACTCCTGCTGTCACATGGCAAGAAGAAAACATGAACTGTGGTGCAGTAAATCTCAGAATATTTATTCTGCCGGTGACACCTACTGGCAGAAAGCAGGAACAGCATCAATGCTGTGTTTAGAGGAAAGCCATGTGAGATACTATAAATTAGCCTGGGCAGATAACCACCTGGCAGAACTAAATTTGGCTAGTAGTCACAACTGCTTATGGCATAGCTCCCAACTGTCCCTGATTTGGATCAATGTCCCTCTTTGCTCTTTCCTTCTCATTTTGGTCTGATCTACAGTATGTAGTTGTATATAAAATGCACTTTTTGTATTTTAAAAAGTCAATCAACAGCTGCAGCCACTGATCAGCGGATTCTTACAGTGATGGGCAGGGCTGCCAATAAGGGGTGCCAGTGATCCATCTGTATAAGGCCTGGGCCCCATCGGTTCAACAGGGTCTCTGGGCAGCATAAGGAAGAGGACCCTAAAAGGAGGGGCGGCAGGGGCAGCAGGGGCAGCAGTTTCTGGAACTGATCCCGTGTGGTGGTTGAAAGCCTCTTCCTTTCTCTTCCACCCAGGGCCAAAACTAGGGGGGGGGGGGTCATGTGCCCTGGATGGGTATGGCTCAACTTCTTCTAGAACCAGGAGCCCCAGCAAGCACTGTGCCCTCACTGTTCAGAACTGATCTTTGAGCTGCAGCCAGACAGTGACAAACGCAGTTGCAGCTGAAAGATCACATCTGTGTTACTACTACTGTACTGCCTAGGAGAGGGCTCTAGGGCTCTGTTCACCTCTGCCCACCTCCCAAAGGAGGACAGAACATTCACACTTGCTCCTGTGAGCTGTTATAACTATGCTGGTTAAGGTAGGGGACACACTGATGTAAGGGGGGTGAGATTAATGTAAGGGGGAAGGGACTAATGTAGGGGGATGCTCTGATGCAAAGAAGGTACTAATGTAAGTGGGACTCTGATGTAAGCGGGGAATTGATGTAAGAGGGCACACTGATGTAAGGGGGGGCTCTGAAGTAAGGGGGACTCCGTTATAATGAGGAGGCTCTGAAGTAAGGGGGGACTCTGATGTAAGAAAGTACTCTGATGTAAAGGGGGAATTTATTAAAGGGGGGCTCTGAAATAAGGGGGGAAACTGATGTTTCATGGGGCATTGATCTAGGAGGGGACATTGATATAAAGGGGAACTGATTTAAGGGGGGCTCTGATGTAAGGGGAGACACTGATGTAAGGGGGGTCTCATGCAAGGCAGTCACTATTGTAAGGGGGCACACTGATGTAAGGAAGGACTTTAATGTAAAGTGGGGAATTGATATAAGGGGGGGGCTATGAAGTAAGAGGGGACTCTGATTAAAGGAAGACACTATTGTCAGGGGGGACACTGATGTAAGGAGGGGATTGACGTAAGAGGGGACATTGATATGAGGGTGGACTCTGATGTAAGGGGACTCAATGATATAAAAAGGGAGAACTGATGTAAGGGGGCACACTGAAGTAAGAAAAGACTCTGATGTAAAGGGGGGGCTATGAAAAAAGGGGGAGCTCTGATGTAATGGAGGCACTGATGTAAGGGGGAGGACTATGAAATAAGGGGGGACTCTGATGTAGGAAAGGACACTGGTGTAAAGGGGAATACTAATGTAAGGATGGGCATTGAAATAAGTAAACTTAAAGGGTAACTCCACTTTCGTGGGGAAAAAAATTAGCAAATAAAAAAAAATAATATAGTCTATACAATTGTATAATTGCGACACAAGTCATATTGTAATTGAATGTTAATAAAAATTATCTTTCCATTTCAATCTGTAGCCATTGTAATTTTCTGTAAAATGTAATGCAATATGGCACACAGATGGTGTACAGAACACCCTCCAGATATATCATTTTTCGTGTGATTGACTTACTGATTTTCCTGGAAGTCTGCACTAAGATACAAATCAGATTTTGAGCATCCCCTTCAACAAAAATTTAATTTTTGGTGAGGTATTCCCAAAGGGAAATCATGTCTAAAGGGATGCAGGCCTTGCTAATTTCGTTATTAGAGCCTTGCAGGTGCATCAGCTGACGGATTATTAGAAAACCACTCCCATACAGACCCACTTAGCACAAACAAACAGCTATACCTTCAGAAAAACAAAAGGTAGGAATCTGCTACAAAGTTTGTTAAAATCTTTGCAATGTACAGAGATCGCCCAGAGGGTAATTTTATCCGATTTAATGAAACCTGCCAGGCGGGACGCTCAGACACTTGTACGCTATTTTTATGCACATTTTGATGTTTGTGAAATCTTTTATTCTTGTAAGTACCTTTCTAATACACTCCTATGCTGTAAATACGGACCTTCACTATATGCTGCTTTGGTGTTTTTCTTTGATGGTGGCATCTCCACCCATGAGTGCTTAGGCGCTATCTTCAAGGCGATAGTGGTATCTGTACAGAGGAGTGGAGTAGAGTTTGGTGATCCCTCATCTGAACACAGTTGATTATCCATCTACATGCCCTAGATCAGGGGTGTTAACCTCAATTTAATCGTGGGCCGCATCAGCATTATTATTGCCCTCAAAAGGGCCGGTAAGGCTAGATGTCCAGAGCATCCCCTACCCTTACATAAGATGTCAAGAGCCTCCCCACCATCAGAAATTGAGTCCTCCACCCTCCATTACATCACCGTGCACCCCCTTATCTTGTGCTGCTCCTGGGAATAAGCTGTAGGCTTTGCTGAAAAGCAAAAAGTACAGGGTCTGGAGGAGGACCAGAAGAGGGCTGGAGCTCTCCTGCAGCTGCAGGAGAGGTGCAAGGGCCACATGAAATGGCCTTGAGGGCCTGATTCGGCCCGCGGGCCTTGTGTTTGACACCTGTGCCGTAGATCCATGGGGCTCTGGTAAGCAGCCTCAGTTGGACACTGTGATGTTGTGCACTAACATTTTCACACAGATGCTGGTGATAGGATGTCATCCTTTTATATGGATTATGGACTTTTATTGGTTCTAATTTTAGCGCTGCATATGGACTTTTATCTTATATTATTTGCTATCAACAAATTTATGCTGGCTTCTTTTATTTATTTTAGAATTCTCTTTATTAGCGTGGATATTTCCCATTGATTTTTCGAGGTTACACTTTAAATGAAAAGTTTTAAGGTTAAAACATGTTTAATTAATAAAAAAAAAGTTTTAAAAAAATGTGGCATAGGTCCCACACACGTATGTAAAAAGCAATTGCACCACACATGTGAGGTATCGTGAACATTAGAGCAAGAGCAATAATTCTAGGACCATCATTCATGGTTAACTCTAAACTAATAACCTGTAAGGGCTTTTAAAGCATCTCCTAAGAAAAATTTTAGGTACGAGTGCTCACAGTTTTGAATCTTGAGATGCTTGGGTCACGTCAAATAAAAATTTATGCCAATCTTTTAGATTTTACCAAAAAAGCTTTATTGGGTATGTGTTTTGAAAACCTTGCTTTTATGTATAATTTGCATTTGTAATTGTATATGTACATCTGGGCAGCCATACTTGTTTGTACTCTGCTTCCTTCTAACGTTCTTATCTCACCAATCTATCTGAAAAGATACTCTATGCACCTCGCAGTCTTTATTCAGTAAAACATTTAGCACAGTAAAGGTATACAGATTAGCGTAATCAAGCTTTTGCATTGTGATCTGATTGGTACTTTTTTTTGCAGTGGACCCATCACCTCCCATTCTAAAGGTAATACAAGGAGATGGCAATATGACTATTAACATTTCAGTACAAACACCACCGTGCATGCCACATGCTTTGCACTTATATCTTAAGTATTTGTTGGAAATCAAGAATACTGAAAACCCTGCGGAGGTATGTGATTTTTTTTTTTTTTTTAATCGCATTTTGCATTTAAGTAAACATTTAAGAAACCAAAGCCAATCGATAGCAGGATAATATGAAAAAATGCTTAAAATTCAGTGAATACAGTATGCCAAAAAAAATATAAGTGCTGACTTTTTATACGGATCTAATTTTTCCCTCTAAAAATTAACCCAAACACTAAGATGGAAGCTTTAAAAGTTAGCCTGTTGCTTTTTTAAAATAATTTTTTAAAGGTATCCTGCCTAAGAACAGGCACCACACTATGAAACATTTCTCCGTGTACCCCCCCCCCCCCCCGAAACTCATTTCACTTTGTTACTTGGGGCCTGATTTCACTGACTGGGATAAGCCCTATCAGCTGCTATGCCCCAGTCAAAAGAGCGCCTCATTGTCCAGTAAGTTCACTCTCATAGATAGGGAGAAGGTAGTTAAGAGGTCTGTTCTGAATAGCAATGAGGGCGATCCAACATGTTTTAAATTCATGGTCTCGGAAAATGAATGTGGACATTTGCCAGACCAATTTATTTGTAACCATAATGCAGTGAATGAATTTTGAACTTATGTCAGCTGGCTTAAAACAGCCAATAAGAGGGCTTTCGGATAGGCCAGGCCCTTCACTATAAAAGAATGAGGTCACAGCAGCCATACTGTCAATGTGTTTAATCCTATTGGGAAAGTATACGGAGTGCTGCTGACATGTTGCATCGAGAGAGAGAGTAGTGTAGGGTCTGTGTGCACTGGCAGGTATATTCGAGTAGATGTAAACCCCTACTTAATGTCAAATAGATAGCAAAATATTAATTATGTCTGAGAATTATGGTTGTTTACTTTTTTTCATCCTTACATTTTAATACTGCTGATTTCTTGTGGCTTCTTTACAGCCTGACCATGTGTGCATGCACTACAGTGACAGGGCAAATTTACTAAGTTGTTTTTTTTCACAGGCCATTCTTTTTTTTTTTTTTTTTTTTTTTAAGTGATAGGCGAAATATGTCTGAACAATGTACAACAGTGCAGAATCCTATAGTTTTTTGTTCAGGAAAGAATCTGACAGGGTCATTTACAGGTAAGATTGTGGGAGACAGGGACAGTGGTGTCACCCCCCATGGCAAAAACTTTCTGCATACCGCAAGCTGTTATTTTCATGATACTTAGCGATTTAAAATAAAAATAGCATTTCCAAGTGATATTATCATTCTAACGCCTATATGAGAATTTAGTTGTTGCGTTTATATTTACTGTGCTTACTATCTTTCCCACCTCTGCTGCCACATTTGGCACCTCTTGTGGGGGGGGGGGGGGGCTTTCACCTGATTTTGACATGTACCCGCTCCCACTTCCGGCTCAGTTCAATGCCAGTTTCCATTAGTCAAGATGGTGGCGCCAGCACCCAATAGCCGATTCACGGATAGTTCCCGAGACAGGTAAGTGTCCTAATATTAAAAGTCAGCAGCTACAGTATTTGTAGCTGCTGACTTTAAAAAAACATTTTTTTTTTGGGGGGTGGGGGGGGAGCCTGGAGCTCCTCTTTAGATTAATTTGTTAAAAAATTAGACACAGGCAGAACAGTACATAAACTGTTTAATGAAGCTAAAATGTGTAAACTCATGGCCGATTCATTTTAGTAATGTACTCCACAGCTGCAACCTGGGAGATGTTCTGCAGCCCATTACTCCCTCCAGGTTGGGCTGGTGGATACCAGGTAGTTCCCTAAAGTGGTTGTAAACCCCCTTGAAGGGGTTAATTTCTTTAACTGTTAGCCTACATCCCACTTACCTGACCACAGAGCGTTCTGGGAGTGATGCAGTTCAGACACACTGGATCGTGAAAGGCCGAACTCGTTTATTTAGTTTGTCACACCTTCTTAAAGTAGAAGTCCACCCTAACACTAAAATCCCTGCATCTATATACATACCTTTTTTGAAGCCAATCCAACCCAATCCTATGCCGAACTATCAGCCTTGGCTTCGCTGTGGAGGAGGGTGCAGAGGACACATCCGACAACGGAAACCCCATAGTAAGTCTATGGGTGACGTCATTCATTTCAAAGCCATTGTTGGCCATGACCTCTGCAGAGCTTCCGCTGCTGGAGACCGGATCGGAACGGCTTCAAAAATGGTATGCATACTGATTTCTTCTTTACAGGGCTAGATAGGTTAATGTTAGATAGTGGATGTCTATAGATGCAGGGATTTTAGTTTTAGGGTGGAATTACACTTTAAGTATACAAAGACATATGGGTGGTACATATTAAATGACATATTTCCTTTACCGTAAGGGGAGGACCCCCTTATTCATTTAACCAATCATAAAGATGCACATATTTTAAACCTTGACATATTCATGAGCATATAGAAAGATTGGCTTAATATATTTGCAGGATAAAATTTTCCACTAGACAAATTCCTTTTTTTAGCCAAGCTTCTGGGCGTATTGCCAGCTTATTTCTGAACATTATAAATTCCACTTTTTCTACTGAAGTTAGTTTCATTATTGCTAAACAATTTTATTGCAAATATGCTAGAACAAGCTTACAAACCAACCTTGAGTGCATATTAGGCCATGTCCAGCCAGTGGTACCTCAATGACATCCAGTAGTCCATGTTATGATCACTTTTAAACATTTTAGTTGCAGTCTTGCCATCCATGTTTGCTTGACCAGGGCAGAAATTGCCTTTTTAGAAAAAATATAACATTTTTAAAAATTAAAATGAAATGATTTTTAGCAAAAAAAAAAAAACAAGTGCAAAGCCACGTCCCTTCTGGCCAGAAGAAAATAGTAATGGCGGGTGGGAAAGTGTTTGTGAACTTCCCAGGCCAATAACTAGAGGCAGAAGGGGATTTATCTCAGCTTGCATCGAAGCAGTTGAAATGCCAAGCTGGTATACAGCAGCTGGGAATCTGGGTAAATTGGGGATATATATATACTGTATGTATATACTTTGTGTGTATATATATATATATATATATATATATATATATATAATGCGCTCCAGCAAAAACCTGGCATAGGAAGAATAGGAAGATCATTACTAAACACAATGGGGTGGATGTCGGTGATTGATTCTTTTAGCTTCAATGCTTTACTGTGGGGAAGGGCAGGCAGTCTATGGCTGTATGATCGAATGCTTAATTTTTGCTGCTGCCTGCCCTTTCCCTTTTGTCCCTGGAAAAAGGCTCACAGGAAAAGGTCAGTGAGAACTGAAAAGGAATAGAAATGGGGCTCCTACCAAATGTGGTGGTCCCGCAAAATCCAGTTGGTTCTCCCTTGCAACATACATTCCAGCTGCCATTATTTTTATCCAGTTTGCATTCCCATCCCTGTCTACACTTGGTTGACTAGGGCAGGGATGGATTTCTGAGAGAAAAAAGTAAATCTGTACATTTCAGCAAAAATTAAAATACAAAAAAGTGTGATACTAGATAGAAGTATGTGGGTCCACTAGGCCACGAACTGGTGGTGGACTGTTTTCACCAGTTCTTCACTATGTATGATACAGTAGGTACTACTTTCATATAACCTCAGCACCCCAGAGCCTCTCCTTGTGCCAACATCACATAGAAGGAGGAAGAGTTGAAGAAATAAGTGGTGGGAGGGGGAGGGAGGAGTATGGGGGTTTTAGAGACTTAAGGGGAGCTCTGTGCGCAGTCTGAGAATCCTCCCGCAGGATTGATGAGGAGTGCTTAGCCCCAGACTGTATAAACAGGGGATTCTTTAAAAATTGACAGCTGTCAGAACAGCTGCAGCAGCCCTCCTAAGTCCCTCTCATGTATTTCATGCAGTTGCAAAGTGGTTGCATTGCTGGCCATCTTCACTTCAGTGGATTGTGTTCAGTGCTGGTGCTGCCTACTGAATGCAACAAGTCTTTTAATATTTGCTACGGCCAAAAAGCATTGATGCTGCAGCATGGGTCCTGAGTCCTGAGTAGCTGCATTTCTGTTTTTAGGTGAGTGGTCGGGGAGGCAGTAAAACCACACCTCAATCCCCTGCTTTTACAACCTCCCCGCTGCCCGTGTGAACAAACCCTTAGGAGTTTAAAGAGGCAGTGAGGAGGCCACATGTTGCCTCCTCACTGCTTGCCATGCGCCCTCTGAAAAGGATTCATTAAGAATCACTCTTCACAGAGCATCAATTGTAGAAATTAACTTTTTCAGGAAGAATCTGTTCTCCATTGTGTGAGCTGGAAGGCAAGTGTCTTGGCAGCAGTGTCAGGGCCTGATATGTACATCCCAGGACAGCAGATACATGAGGAGTAGTGATGGACGAACATCGGACGGGGCGGTTCGCGAACGCCATCCTTAAACTTTTTCAAATGTTTGCGAACTGCAAGTTCGCGGCGGACCCCATTCATTTTAATGGCAGGCAAACATTAAAAACCTCCAGGTCATATTTGCAGCCACACACTGTACACACATAGTCCCACAAGATGGACACTGACATACCAGAAGTAAGAAGTATTGCTATTGGAAAAGTTGCCATACATTTTTTTTTTTCAGCTAAAAAATGTATTTATTTTTTTTCTAAATCAGCCAGAACTGACAGCAGCCGGTAAATACATGTCAAATACATATAGGGTCCATTCACACGTCTGTAAAACAGGTCCACATCCGTTCCACAATTTAGCGAAACGTTTACAGACCCATTGCTTTTCAATTCCAGTCTGAAAAATTAGGCATTCACAGGATAAAGTAGTAAGTGTCGGCCAGTACAGGCCCCAAAAATTAGCCCACAGGCGTTCACCTGACAGCAAAGAACTTTGTATTCGGTGGCTGGAGGTACATTAGGCATTCACAGGATACATAAGTAAGTGTCGGCCAGTACAGGCCCCAGAAATTTGCCCACAGGCATTCACCTAACAGCAAAGAACTTGGTATTCTGTGGCTGGAGGTACATTAGGCATTGACAGAATACAGAAGTAAGTGTTGGCCAGTACAGGTCCAAAAAATTAGCCCACAGGCGTTCAGCTGACAGCAAAGAACTTTGTATTCGGTGGCTGGAGGTACATTAGGCATTCACAGGATACAGAAGTAAGTGTCGGCCAGTACAGGCCCCAGAAATTTGCCCACAGGCATTCACCTAACAGCAAAGAACTTGGTATTCTGTGGCTGGAGGTACATTAGGCATTGACAGAATACAGAAGTAAGTGTTGGCCAGTACAGGTCCCAAAAATTAGCCCACAGGCGTTCAGCTGACAGCAAAGAACTTTGTATTCGGTGGCTGGAGGTACATTAGGCATTCACAGGATACAGAAGTAAGTGTCAGCCAGTACAGGCCCCAAAAATTAGCCCACAGGCGTTCACCTGGCAGCAAAGAACTTTGTATTTGGTGGCTGGAGGTACATTAGACATGCACAGGATACAGAAGTAAGTGTTGGCCAGTACAGGCCCCAAAAATTAGCCCACAGGCGTTCACCTGACAGAAAAGAACTTTGTATTCGGTGGCTGGAGGTACATTAGGCATTCACAGGATACAGAAGTAAGTGTCAGCCAGTACAGGCCCCACAAATTAGCCCACAGGCGTTCACCTTACTGCAAAGAACTTTGTATTCGGTGGCTGGAGGTACATTAGGCATTTACAGGATACAGAAGTAAGTGTCGGCCAGTACAGGCCCCAAAAATTAGCCCACAGGCGTTCACCTGACAGCAAAGAACTTTGTACTCGGGGGCTGGAGGCACATTAGGCATTCACAGGATACAGAAGTAAGTGTCGTCCAGTACAGGCCCCAAAAATTAGCCCACAGGCGTTCACCTGACAGCAAAGAACTTTTTATTCTGTGGCTGGAGGTTGCTGTGTGGAGCAGGGACAGACTGTATAGTGACACAAGTCACTAGCTAATAGGTCCACAAAAGTATTTTGTCAGTGTAGGGAGAGGTTGCTGTGTGGAGCTGGGACAGACTGTAGCAATTAGGCATTCAACAGACATAAAAGGCCTTTTATGCCGCTGTATTTACCTAAGACAGGGACCATGAATTGGTATGGGTGGTGGCGGATATTTGTGGCCTGTCATGAGGAATTTGAATCAAACATGGTCTACTGGTCACATGTGTTGATTGAATTCCTCCGAGATCCATTCCTAAATTCTTTTTTAGAAATGTGAGCTAGTCAACGCTGTCGTGAGCTAGGCGAGTGAGCTTATCAGTCACGATCCCCCCCCTGCTGCGCTGAACGTCCTTTCGGACAGGACACTGGACACGGGGCAAGCCAACAGTTCCATTGCAAATTGTGCAAGCTCTGGCCAGAGATCAAGCCTGCCCACCCAGTAGTACAGTGGTTCATCACTTCTCAGAGTGTCCACATCAATTCAATCTATTCTTTTCTATTCTATTCTATTTTTCCATTTGAATTCAAATTTATTCTATTTGAAATTTGAATTTCTGAAGATGTTATAGTCTTTCTATTTTATTCTTTTATATTCTTTTTTATTCTGTTATATTCCTTATTTTCTATTTCATTCTGATCTTTTATTTACTATTCTATTTTGTTCTGTTTTACTGTTTCTATTCTATTCTTTTATTTTTTATTCTATCCCTTTATTTTCTATTCAATTTTTTTCCATTCTTTTATTTTGTATTTGGTTCGGTTTTACTCTATTCTATTATTTTCTTTTCTATTCTATTCTATTCTTTTATTTTCTATTCTATTCATTTTATTTTCTATGCTATTTTATTTTCCTCTGAAATGCGAATTCGATTTGAAAACAATTCGAATTTGATTAGAAAACTATCAGAATTTTGCCTGAAATTTTTTTTAGGTATTTTGGATTTATTTAAATTAGTTACTATTGTAGTTCATGTAATTCATGTAATACATCCAAATTCAGGAATAATGGAAAATCTGAATTTCGTTTCGAAAGGAAACAAACCGCACATGCCCAATAGCTGGAGAGACATTAAAAAGAAGAGGGGCAACCTCCATAGATTTATCTGCTTTATCTATGGTCTGTAGCTCAGCAAAGTATGTGTGGCGCAGTGTGACAGTGGAGTCCCCTTACACCCAACTGAATAGCAGGGGATCTGTGAGCGAAAAAAAGGCCCTAAATGGCTGATAGTGAACCTTTGGCTCATCTATGGAAAAAGTTTTTAAATATTAGCTGTAAAAGAGCTAACCCTTTTAGCTGCAAGTATTGTAAAACAATTCATCCTCTAAGTTTGCAGCCGAAAAACTGAAGTCATTTAATGATAAAATCTGGGCTAACCAAATACACAAGTATCATGTTATTCTTGCTAAAATCCTGTGTGTGGGGTAAAATACATAATAAAGGAAATCTTTCAATCATGTCATTCCTAGTTTCTTAAATGTTTAATTCTTGTTGTTGTATAATTAAATCTAACTCATTTTCAAATTATGTATATGATTATTAGAAAACACGGGAAATAAACATGAGAGGGCCTTCGGAAACAATCAAAACAGATGGGTATGAAGGAGAGTACTGCATGGTGGCAAGAACTATATATGAAAGTGCTATAAATAAATATAGTGAACCATCGCATCCTTTTTGTTTTACCATTTCTCAAAAAGGTAACTCCACAGTATTACTCATTTTGTCTTATACCTAAAATGCAACTGTATGATATTATGATTCCTGAAATTTGAACTACTATATTAGTCATGCTTGGTTCATTCATCCAGATTGCCTTTAGTCTCCATAGCCTTACTTGGCAAATTTGAGAGCTTTAAGCCTCGTACACACGTGTATGAAACCGCCTCTCAGCAAACTGTGTACACGACTCCAGGGCGGAGCCTCAGTAACCCGCTCCGTATCATGCAATGTGCCTGGTGTCTCCACACGTGTCCCCTCTTGTTGCTTCACTCACCAGAAAACTCTCCCATCAAAGGGGTAACCAGCATTCACAGCTCCACCTGATTGTATATGGATATTCAGGACCTACTTCAGGACGTTTTCTCCTTAACGTTACTTCCAATCCCCAGCAATTGTGTAACTTAAAGCGGAGTTCCGGGCACAAAATCGATATTTTTTTTTTGTGCCCGTCCGCTTCTTCCCCTTAACCTGAAACAGAATTGGATAGTTAGATTTTTTTTTTTATTCACTCACCTTGTAATTGAAGATCGAAGATACTCACCTAGTCTTCACTTCCTCCCTTAGCGCCGCGGCTCACCCGTCACTTCCTGGCCTGCACTGATTCCTGGGAGCTGAACGTCATCGCTCCCAGGAATCAATGCGATGGCACCGGCCCCGCTCGTCACTTCCGGGCGACGCCGCATTCCCCTGCTAAACAGCTTCTGGGCATGCCCAGAAGCTGTTGAGAAATGCGGCGCCGCACCGGAAGTGACGAGAGGGGCCGGTGCATTCTGGGAGAAGAAGACGCGGAAGAAGACACAGAAGAGGACCGCGCCGGCTTCAGCTGCCCACAAGAGAGATGGAAACGCTGTGGAAGAAATTTTATAAGTAAGTATTTCTTCTAAAAGGTAAGTGCGAACTGGGACAGATCAGAGGCTAGCCATTGTGGAATGTGCTAGCCCTGACTGTCCCGGGGGTATGTTCAGTGAAAAATGACTTCTGTGCCCGGAACTCCGCTTTAAGTGATTAATCCTCTGTATGCACAGATCCTCCCCCTCCTGCAGGTTAATTCTGGACAAGTCCAGATAAGCACAGTAAGTGTAGTTCAGCTGCACTTGCAAGCTGAGCATATAGGTCCTCGGAGCCCTCTAATGTTTACTATGTACATATACACCCAAATCTCTCTCAGCCATTTTCCATATGCTGATTTGCATTTTTATTATTTTTTTATTGCATTTTCAGCAATTTTAAACCACCAGATAAAGAATTTTACCAGAAACAGGGTTTTTTACCTTTATGTCAAATGAACGAAATTATTTTGATTTTCTTTTCATTTGAGCAGATGCACACACACACTGCTTGTTATTTCAACCCTGTGATGACCCCATGTGGGTTGCAGTGAAACATGTTGGGTTTTCATTTTCTTTTTTCTGAGTTAAACACTTATTAGGTTGTGCACTTTTTTTAATATGATTTTTATTATTGGAGAGCTACCTTGGTCCTTTGACCCTAAGACAAATAGAGATAGGGCTGTATAGGTGCTGGATTATAGAAGAATTTTACAATAATTTACTATGGAGGCTACTCAGGCTACTATGTGGTGGGATGCTGAGCCTTATTGGGCAGCTACTGACTTTATGCATGATTTTGAGGGCAGCCTGAGTAAAATAGAGAGAATTTTGCAGGTTCATAGACTGGAGAGACATCTGTGCTCAGCTTACCATGTTTTCTGGAGGTCAAGCTGCATCTGTATGAGTATAAAGCACATGTACATACACCTCTACTGTGTAAAATAAAGTGAATTACGCATACACTTTGAAAGGTCTGGACATGCATATGGGGATGCTTGTCCAACCTTTTATGCTCTAATAGTGTTCGGCTGTACTAGGGATTGCAAGAAACTAATACCAATTCAAATTCAAGAACACTAAATGCTTTTGTAAATAGATTTATTATTTTATATTGGCCACAATCCTTCCAGAACATGTGCATGCTTTTTTTTTTACCTGTAATTGGGTTTTAACACAATTAAATAAAGCACTTAGCAGGATAAAGTAATTTGTTTTACATGGGGCTGTAAAGCCTTTAAAACTTTCACTTGAATGTAGCTTTCTTGCGGACCCATCAAGAAAGGATTATGGGGAAAATCTTGTGCATATAGTACGCAAATAGAACAGAACACAAATATAATCGCTTAAATTTTACATAAATACACATAAAATTTGAAGGAAGTATTAATTTCCATTCAGTGAATAAGAAAACAATTCTTCTCCCTAATCTGCTAAAGTGGTAGTAAATTCCACTTTTTATTTTGTACCTACAGATAAACCTATAGTAAGGCTTACTTGTGGGTACAGTAAATATCTCCTAAACGTTCACCATTTAGGTGATATTTACATATGTAGCAGCTGTTGACGTCACTGGTGCAACTGCATTTGGCATGCTGTCCATTAAGAGAGCTGTGCCATGGCATGACTTTATCGCAGCTCGGCCATTTAAACGGCTGGAGCCCACAAACATAGATGGAGACTGTGTGAAGATGGATTCCCTGTCAATGAGTCACTGGAGGGATTAGTTTTTTAGGTAAATCTGTCATAATGTGCTAGTATAAGGTGATAATTAGCACATTAGGACATAAGCCTGTCCATTTATTTTATTTTATTTTTTTCTTAACGCTGCTTTAAGGTATTGCTTTAACCAAGATGAAATTAGCAATGTTAAATGCATAATTTATTTTCCTTCTTTAGATCAAACCCATCAATTAATGCCACTGATTGGACTGCCAGCAGTAGTTGCCATTCTCTTTGTTGTATTTCTGTTTCTCATAATCTTGAATATAACAAATCAGAGGGCTACAATCCCCAAAGTATTGGTGAGTTTTTTTCATTTTTATTAGTGGACTTTTATTAGTGTCAATAACCACTTACATTAAACCTCCTTTGTGATACTGGCATTGCCTCTATAAAATAAAATGTATAACAGTGGTGTAATAAATATTGCAGCCAATCATGATGATCACATGCAGGCTGTAGGTTTGTTTAGAAACAAACCTCTCCAGCCAGCAGATGCTTTCTCAGCCTACAGATGGTAATGTGCCTTGGTTTAATAATGCAAATGTCAGATACAGCTACAGTATGAAAAAATAAACACTGTCACCTTGCCTGTGCAGGGTAAAGCAACAGTGTCTGCATCTCCCGGCAACCAATATACTCAACTCACCTTGTCTGTGCTACTTTGTATCTTCTTGTTCCTCGGCTACTGACCACACTACTTAGAATTTGTGGATACTGGGAAGCATGTGACCTGCTCCCATGTGACAGTGCCATGGCCTTTTAGCCAATCACTAAGCCTGAACACAGTCAAATGACTGGGCGAGTGGTGTTTTAGCTCCCTATGGTAGCCAATACAGCCAATCTCAGCAAAGGCTTGAAAGGAGCAAAGAGCTGTGAGGAAATAAAGGTAATGTGTGCATACCGGAGTTGTATGATACATTGTTACCAAACATTTCTTAGGCAGGTGACAGTGTCTCTTAAAAAATATAGATGACTATGTAAACTGCACTTCCTTCACCAGACTCTGCTACATAGTTACATAGTTAGTGAGGTTGAAAAAAGACATCAGTCCATCCAGTTCAACCTATGATGCGTGTGTGTGTTTGCTTTTAACCGTACATTGTATACCCCTGTATGTTGTGGTCTCTAAGGTGCCCATCTAATAGTTTTTCGAAACTATCAATGCTCCCTGCTGTTACGACTGCTTGTGGAAGAGAATTCCACATCCTTACCGCTCTTACAGTGAAGAACCCCTTACGCACTTTAAGGTTAAACCGCCTTTCCTCTAGTTTTAGTGAGTGGCCACGTGTCTTCTTGTATTCCCTTTCTCTGAATAGTTTGTTCCTTATGCTAGGGTCGCCAGTACAGTATTTGCACATTGATATCATATCCCCCCTCAATCGTCTCTTTTCCAGAGAGAATAATTTCAGTGCTTGTATTCTTTCCTCATAGCTGATGTCCTCAATTCCCCTAATTATTTTTGTTGCCCTTCTCTGGACTCTTTCCAGTTCCAGCACATCTTCCTGAGGACCGGTGCCCAGAACTGGACAGCATACTCCAGATGTGGCCGGACCAGAGTCTTGTATAGACTGAGAATAATCTCTTTATTTCTGGAGTGAATCCCCTTTTTTATACATCCCAGTATTCTGTTGGCTTTGCTTGCAGCGGCTTGGCATTGCATGCCACTGCTAAGCCTGTTGTCTACCAGTACCCCCAAGTCCTTTTCCATCCTAGACTCACCCAGAGGTTCCCCCCCTAGTGAGTAGCTTGCTTTCTGGTTTCTGGCCCCCAAGTGCATTACTTTACATTTTTCAACATTAAACCTCATCTGCCATGTAGTTGCCCACCCCGTTATTTTGTTCAGGTCCGCTTGTAAGGTTTCCACATCCTGCATAGAAGATATTGGCAAGCCTAGTTTAGTATCATCTGCAAATACTGAGATTGTACTCGATATCCCCTCCTCTAGATCATTTATGAATAAATTAAACAGAATTGGGCCCAGGACAGAACCCTGGGGGACCCCACTTTCCACACCCGCCCAATCAGAGTACTCCCCATTAATCATCACCCTCTGGACTCTCCCCTGGAGCCAGTTCTCTATCCAGGTACTTACCTTATGGTCCATACCTACCTTCCTTAGTTTGTACAGTAAGCGTTTGTGGGGAACGGTGTCAAAGGCCTTTGCAAAGTCCAGATACACCACATCCACAGGCTTTCCTTTATCTAGGTGGCAGCTCACTTCATCGTAGAAGGTTAATAGATTGGTTTGGCAAGAACGATTTTTCATGAATCCATGCTGATTACTACTAATAATACAGTTTTCATTATTAAAGTCTTGTATGTGGTCTCTTAACATCCCCTCCAAAATCTTGCAGACTACTGATGTTAGGCTGACAGGTCTATAGTTACCCAGGATACATCTCGGCCCCTTTTTAAATATTGGTACCACGTTGGCTTTTTTCCAATCAGCTGGCACCATACCCGTCTGTAAACTATCCTTAAAGATCAAGAATAATGGTCTGGCAATCACCTGGCTGAGCTCTTTAAGAACCCTCGGGTGCAAGCCATCCCCGGTCCCGGGAATTTATTTATGTTAAGTTTCTCTAGTTTAGTTCTAAGTCTATCTTCTGTTAGCCATGGCGGCACTTCCTGAGGTGTGTTGTTTAGTTCGGCCTTAAAAGCTAGGTTCGTGTAGCCCCCGATTCTTTTGTAAAGACTGAAGAGAAGAAATTATTTAACACTTACGCCTTTTCTCTGTCCTCAGTGGCCATATTTCCTTTGTCATCTTTTATGGGGCCAATGTGTTCTGGCCATACTTTTCCTTCTGTTTATATACTTAAAGAACTTCTTGGGGTTCTTTTTACTCTCCTCCGCTATATGTCTCTTGAGTTCTATTTTAGCCGCCCTGATTTCATCTTTACATTTCTTATTACACTCTTTGTAATGCTTAAATGCTGCCAATGACCCCTCAGTCTTGTATTTTTTGAAGGCCTTTTCTTTAGCACTAATATGCATTTTTAAGTTGGAGTTTAGCCACCCAGGGTTTAGTTTTGCTCTTTTAAATTTATTTCCCTTTGGAATGCACTGGTCAATCCCTTTGTTAAGTATGCTCTTGAAGCACTCCCATTTTTCCGTCGTGTTCTTTGTTCCCAGGGTTCTATCCCATTTGATATTTTCTAGCAGCGAGCGCAGTTTAGGGAAATTGGCTCTTTTGAAATTCAGTGTCCTTATATTACCCTTGTGTTTCCTATTACTGTAATTAATACTGAAACTTATTGACCTATGGTCACTGTTTCCTAAGTTGTCCCATATTTCTATATCCGTGAGCAGGTCTGTATTGTTGGTAATCAGTAGGTCAAGTACCGCATTGTTTCTTGTCGGTGTATTCACCATCTTACCCATGAAATTGTCCTGCAAAACATTTAGGAACTGCCTAGCCTTGGCTGAGTGCGCGGTTCCTTCTGCCCAGTCTATATCTGGATAATTAAAGTCCCCCATTATAATGGCATTTCCCATTCTTGCTGCCAATCCTATCTGTAACATGAGGTCCGCCTCCCCCTGCTCCCTCTGGTTGGGGGGCCTATAGCATACGCCCAATATTACCTTCCCCACCGTGCCTTCCCTTTGAAGCTCTACCCATAGGGATTCTGCCTCATCCATAGCTCCATTATTATCGTCCCTCATATTTACCTGTATACTGTTCTTAATATACAGACATACCTCTCCCCCTTTTTTACCTTCTCTATCCCTGCAATAAAGGGAGTACCCCTGAATGGTCGCCATCCAGTCATGAGAGCTGTCAAACCAAGTCTCAGTTATCCCCACAAAATCTAAGTCCTCCTTAAACATCAGTAGCTCCAGCTCTCCCATCTTGTTGGCCAGGCTTCTGGCATTGGTATACAAACCTCTTAATTTTGACCGGTTACATATATCCTCATTTGATGTTTTTAGGCTGCTCTCTTGATTTTTCCCCATACCCACCCTGGGTTTAGGAGCTCCGAACACCCTACCGTTAATGCCCCCATTACTGCCCTCTGAAACTTGCTTTCCACTGGCTAATTCTACATCTGTACCCTCCCCCCCGTCACCTAGTTTAAAAGCCCCTCTAACTTTGTGGCCATCCTCTCACCCAGTACAGCTGCACCCTCCCCATTTAGGTGCAATCCGTCCCTACCAAGGAGCCGGTGGCCGACTGAGAAGTCGGCCCAGTTCTCCAGGAACCTGAAACCCTCCTTACTACACCAGCTCCTCAGCCACTTGTTAACTTCCCTAATCTCCCGCTGCCTCTCTGATGTGGCTCGAGGTACAGGTAAGGATTAAAGGCTAGCGCTGAGGATTATAATTATACTGATACCACTGTATAGTGGGCTGCTGCTGTTATAAAAGGTGATGTACCTTCATAAAGTGTATAGTGCAAAAGTATACCTGCGCTGCTAATAAAACAAACTAATAAATAAATCTCAATAATTATTGTGTATAAATAGTCTGTGTAAAGTGCTAGTGCTCAACTTAAAATACACAATCCTATATCTTAAATACCAATCAATATAAAAATATACATAAATACAAATTTTATACACGTGAAACAAATAAATGTGAATAAAATTCCTTCAATTAAAGACGTGCTGAAATAGTGACAGTCTTTGTGCAAAGTATAAGTCCAAAGTGCTGCGTGCTCATAAAACAAGTGCCGGTGCTCTCTCTACATGGGTAGGTGCTCCCCTCCTGGACCCCTACTCACCAGAAGCCAAATATTACACTGCCTTCAAAAAATTTCCTTAGATAGGACGAGCCTTATTGGACCATCAACTCAAATAGCTTTACTGTAGATCACATCATCCAGGTATTTGCTCAAAAAAAGAAAAGAGATGCTGGCATCGTGAAGTATGTAACTACTTTATTCGATGCACACAATACAAGATACACTTACAATATGGCAAAGGTTCAAGCGCCTAAAAGTCATCCCACGGGTTGCCAATCCAAACGACTGTACTTACTCCCCGTGTCCCCGTAACTCAGAAGGTGGATGTATTCAGGCGTAGTACGTACTCGGACGAACGGCTTTCGAGGTACAGGTAGTATTTCGGAAAATTCTTCCTTGGAGGTCCTACTCCTCAACTTAGCTCCTAAGTCCTGAAATCGTTTAGGACTCTCCATCTTCCTCTGCCTACAAGAGATGCCTTGATTTACCCTTTCTCAGAAGAACTTATTGCTATGATTCAACCTACTACAAAAAGCAAGAGCCCAGGTCCAGATGAATTTCCCACTGAATTCTCTAAAGCTTTCAAGGAACTTCATACCCCTTTTCTACTCAGTCTTAAACTCCACCTCCACTGAAAACCTATTCCCTTCCCAATTGTTAAGTCGGCCATAGATGGTTTAAATCTTGGCCGGTTCAGCAGTGACCAGCCAAGATTCAATCCAGTGATGGGCAGGCTAATTGTACCCGATTCAATCCTTTGGTGGACATGGGTACAACCAGCATGCTGGATTTGCAGCATGTGATCATTGCTGGCGGCTATAGTCGCTAGAAATATTCACTGTGCTCCCAGCAGGGACGGCACCCTATGGGAGGGAATAACTCAGTGGGAAGGAACCAAGATTAGGGTGGGTTTGTCCAAGAATGTGAAGCCCAAAACAACACTATCAGGGCAATGTTACTAATTCATCATGGCTAAACCATCAACAAACACACTGTCTGTAGATGCAGAAAAGACATTTAACAGAGTTAGCTGGTCATTTTCTTAAGCCAGCCATAGATGGATCAAGCAGGGACCAGCTGAGATTTGATCCATCTATGGGCAGGCTGCCTGTCCATCAATCAACTTCAGGACAGCCAACCTGTCACATGTTTTGCATGTGATCACTGCTGGCAGCTCTAGCTACTATAACAAAATAAAATTATAAGATTCAGCGCTGAATAAATGTAAACTCAGACCAGCAGCTAACACTCAAGTGTAATCCCACACCTTCAATAAATAAATATGCAATAGTGTAGCGCAGTCCGGTATCAATATAAATAGGCAAGCTTATATAAAACTTATAAAACCAAAATCATCATTGTTAAAAAGCCATGTATGGATAAAACGAAAGTTCATAAAGGTGAAGGTATAAACGGTAAGAAAACACACAGTCCACTAGTGATCCGGTGAATAAAATATTATGTGTGACTTCAGTGCTCATAAATCCCGTCACCCGGCATTCTCTGCCTCTCACCTCAAGAACTTGACCCTACAGGGTCAAAAAGCATGAATCTATCTCCACGATGATCAGCAAAAACGATTTCAATAGAGCCAGATCAGAACCTCCTGCATACCGATATCTCAGAACCGCAAAGGATACACCTTCCAAAATGCTCCAAAACATATGGATAGAAGAGGAAACAATCTAGTGCTCTCTGTTGCAGTAATAGAATTTTATTGCTCAAAGACAATTTTGCACTTACATTGTATCCCGATTAGACAGGCATAAAACAAGCAGAGTATGCAGCGTGCTGAGAGGTGTCTGGCTTCCGTGTTGTTGGATGGCCGTAGGACCGTGTGACCAATCCCCCGTACGTGTTACGTCAGGTGGGCGTAGACTTCTTCAGTGGGGATGCTGATAGGTCAGCGGTCCGGCTCTTTATACTATTACATGGGCGGTGCCTACCGCGTCATGTCCGGCGTTTCACCATCGCCATGGAGACTATACGTCTCTCTGGACAGGAAGCGGAAAGGCGGCCCCGATCATGATGTTTACTTGGCAAAGACACAGATGCGTGTATTGCCATGGAGACAGACACACATCTCCGATCATGATACGATGATAAAATAAGCTATATTACATATATTTAAAGGAAACAAGTTTTCAAACTTTGCCTTATATAATATGTTAGCTATTTAAAATAACAATCAATCACTGATTTAAAATTATGGTCAATCGGACCTATCAGCCATACTGACAGCCAGGCACCAGATGGCAGCACACTACATATTCGAAGGGCACACAATATTAAATGCAATACATTATATAAAAACATATGCACGCGTATTAAAAATACATAAAAATATACAATCAAGATATTAAAACCTAAATAATTATACTAAAAAGTATAAAAAGACATGACATATAAATCTAAAAATAAATGACCATATAAACTCATCTGTCTGAAATAAAACAATTAAGGTCGAAATCAACATTCAAGCCCAAAGGGGTTAAAACCTTGGCCTCGTAGATCCAAAAGGATTCGCGACGACTGAGTTGTCTAATAAAATTACCACCCCTCCAATGGTAGCTGACTTTTTCGATCCCCCAGAATTTTAAAGTGCTTGGATTCTTGTTGTGGTATTGTTTAAAATGTCTAGGTACACTGTGGGTAGTAAGTCCTTTACGTATATTGTTTACGTGTTCTCCAACTCTTACATGTAAGGCTCTTGATGTGCGGCCTATGTACTGTAGCCCACAGTCACACTCTAACATGTAAACTACGCCTTGCGTAGCACATGTAATTAAATTCTTTATATTATAACTTTTTTGTGTGACCGTGGATACGAAACTTTTAAGTTTTTTGATGTTTTTCCTACAGCTTTTACAAGTTGCACACTTTCCACACGCATAAAAACCTGCCAGGAACGGAAAAATACCGTTATTTTTTACCCGAGGTGGGTTAATTACTCCTGGGGCTACTTTGTCTCTTAAAGAGGGGGCTTTTCTGTAAATAAATTTGGGCTGTTCTGACAGGACAGGACCCAAGATCCTCTCTTCTTTCAGAATAGCCCAGTGCTTGCGAACAATTTTCTCAACTTTTTTGTGCTGAATGTTGAAATCTAGGACAAGTCGGGACTGTGTATCAATTTCTCTAGATCCGGGATTCTGTAGGAGGCGGTCTCGATCTGTGTTTTTAACCCATTCTAGTTCTTTCTTTATGTCTTTTTTTGTCATATCCCTTCTCCAGGAACCTTCCTGTTAAAGTATCGGATTGTGCAATGAAATCCTCCTCAGAGGTGCAATTGCGTCTTAAGCATGTAAACTGTCCGCGAGGAATATTGCACAACCACTGTCTGTGATGACAACTGTCAAGGGGGATAAAAGAGTTTCTATCAGTGGGTTTAAAATAATTCCGAGTTTTAAAACCGCCATCAACTTTAAAAATTTCCAAATCTAAAAACACAATATTTTCCTGTTGTAAATTCCACGTTAAAACAATGTTTTGTTCATTACTATTTAATCTGTTCATAAAGACTTCCAGGCTTGTCATATCTCCCTGCCAAACCATGAACAGATCGTCAATGTAGCGACGGTAGCAAATGAGCTGAGGGGGTAAGTTTGCAAAGACTGCTTGTTCCTCCCAGTGGGCCATGAATAAGTTGGCCACACTGGGAGCAAACTGAGCCCCCATCGCAACACCTTTGACTTGAAGATAAAAACTGTGGTCATACCAAAAATAATTTTTGTTTAGACAAAACTTTAAACTTCTCTGAAGGAACCTAATTTGCTTCCTGGGTAGCTGAGTTTGTGATAAACCCCACTTTACAGCACAAAGTGCGTCGGAATGGTCAATTATAGTGTATAAAGATCCAACGTCCGCTGTGATCAGTATACATTCAGAGGAGCTCGGCAACACATTTAATATTTGTATGATGTGTTTTGTGTCTTTAAGGAAGGATTTCGTTTTGCGTACAACAGGCTGAAGAAAAAAATCTATATATTGTCCCAACCTGGCCGTGATGGAATCAATTCCATTAACTATAGGACGGCCAGGTGGGTTCTCCAATTGCTTGTGTATCTTGGGTAAAAAATATATTATAGGCCTCCTACAAAATAAAGGATCCAAATATTGGGCTTCCTTATGGGTAAGGACTCCACTTAATTCCCCTCTAGTTATTAGGTTGTGGAGTTCCTCTTTGTATTCTAGCATAGGGTCTTTTGATAGAAATTTGTAGGTGGAGCGGTCACTCAGGAGTCTCAACATCTCATTTTTGTAATAACTGCCACTAAGTACCACTAGCCCACCCCCATTATCCTAGCTACTAGCAGTGATCATTGTGTTCTGCTGGCTGGAAAGGCTTCCTGCCAGAAGAACATAATAGCACTGCGGGAGGGATTCCCCCATAAACACAGTTAGTGCTAAGCAATCGAGGTATAAGGAAAGAAAATTGTATCATATTTGGCCTGCCTTACTCAATTAGGACTGTAATGTAATCTCCTTCATAAAATTCTTGCACTTTACACATCATCCTTCGCCAGGGTCTGAATCAATGGCACCCTATTCTCAGCTTCACTCTCTTCAATGGTACCCAGCAGGGGTGTTCCCTATCCCCTGCTCCTGTAACCCTGACTATGGAGCACCTAGCCAATGCCCTCAGGAACTATCCTTCTGTTTCAAACATTCAGTTTGGTTGACACTAGCCTAAACTTTCATTATTTGCAGATGATCTTTTAATGTTTGTGACTAATCCTCATACAGCTATGCTTTCAAACTTACATGAGTTTAAACATTTTGGAATGCTTAGCAACTTCAAAGTCCATTTCTCCAAATCTGAAATCCTAAATGTTTCTGTCTTCCCAACTAGACACCCTCCTTTACAGCATCCCCTTCAAAAAATGTTTCTATTTTCTAAAGTACTTAGGAGTTTGACTGTTGTAGAACAATGTTCTCTCTCCCAAAATCAGAGGGCAGAGCTAATGCCCCCAGATGTCTCACTATACCATACCGCATCCATTCTTATGTGATTCTTATGTGATTGATGGACTGATTCTATAATAAGTTCTCCAAAGGGTTCAAATTGATCAGGTTCTCACTCCCTGCAATCTTCCTACCCTCCTTTGGGTTCAACCAAAACAAAAAAAGTATCGATGGTCATACGTGGTCTTACAAAACTGTATCGGTGCATCCCTAAAAGTTGCCATAAAACTCTGTTTGCTGTATAATAGTGTTCAAATATGTTTACCATACACCTCAAAGAGATTTACATTTACCATACACCGCAAAAGTGTTTATGACATACAAATAAACTTTTATGTTGCAAATTGCATTGTTGCTTTGATTACTCAAAATAACTCAGAACACAGCCATTAATGTCTAAACCGCTGGCAACAAAAGCGAGTACACCTCTAAGTGAAAATGTCTAAGTTGGGCCCAATGTCAATATTTTGTGTGGCCACCATTATTTTTCAGCACTGCCTCACCCCTCTTGGGCATGAAGTTCATCAGAGCGTCTCAGGTTGCCACTGGAGTCCTCTTCCACTCCTCCATGACAACTTTTTTGAGGATGCCCCACAGATGCTCAATAGGGTTTAGGTCTGGAGACATGCTTGGCCAGTCCATCACCTTTACCCTCAGCTTCTTTAGCAAGGCAGTGGTTGTCTTGGAGGTGTGTTTGGGGTCATTATCATGTTGGAATACTGCCCTGCGGCCTAGTCTCCAAAGGGATCATGCTCTGCTTCAGTATGTCACAGTACATGTTGGTATTTATGGTTCCCTCAATTAACTGTAGCCATTGACCATGACACTCCCACCACCATGCTTGACTGTAGGCAAGGCACAGTCTTTGTACTCCTCACCTGGTTGCCGCCACACATGCTTGACACCATCTGAACCAAATATGTTTATCTTGGTCTCATTAAACCACAGGACATGGTTCCAGTAATCCATGTCCTTAGCCTGCTTGTGTTCAGCAAACTGTTTGTTTTCTTGTGCATCATCTTTAGAAGAGGCTTCCTTCTGGGACAACAGCCATGCAGACCAATTTTATGCAGTGTGGGCATATGGCCTGGGCACTGACAGACTGACCCCCCCCCCCCCCTTTCAACGTCTGCAGCAATGCTGGCAGCACTCATATGTCTATTTCCCAAAGACAACCTCTGATTATGACGCTGAGCACAGGCACTCAACTTCTTTGGTTGAACATGGTGAGGCCTGTTCTGAGTGGAACCTGTCCTGTTAAACCACTGTATGGTCTTGGCCACTGTGCTGCAGATCAGTTTCAAGGTCTTGGCAATCTTCTTATAGCCTAGTCCATCTTTATGTAGAGCAACAATTCTTTTTTTCAGATCCTCAGAGTTCTTTACCATGAGGTGCCATGTTGAACTTCCAGTGACCAGTACTGAGAGTGATAACACCAAATTTAACACACCTGCTCCCCATTCACACCTAAGACTTTGTAACACTGATGAGTCACATGACACAGGGGAGGGAAAATGGCTTATTGGGCCCAATTTGGACATTTTCATTTAGGGGTATACTCACTTTTGTTGTCAGCGGTTTAGACATTAATGGCTGTGTGAGTTATTTTGAGGGGACAAATTTACACTGTTATACAAACTGTACACTCACTACTTTACATTGTAGCAAAGTGTCATTTCTTCAGTGTTGTTACATGAAAAAATATATAATAAAATATTTACAAAAATGTGAGGGGTGTACTCACTTTTGTGAGATACTGTATATTCATGTATTAGTACAAATAGTTATAATTATCATATTAATATATTATTATTAATATTAGGGAATTATGAATTCCCTAATGTGTGTATGGTACTCAATGCAGATATCACAGACCAGCAGACTGCAGGAAATTTAAAAATAACAGACAAAATATAGCTGGAGAAGAGAAATCCAGACAGCTGTACTCCGAAACTGCAATCCACCTTTATTTAATCAAATAAATCAAAGCAGCATAAAATGACCACAGTAGGGGACAGAAGGTCGGCACGATTTGCATTATGAATAAGCACTAAGAGAAGCAGCAAACTTGTCAACTTTCTGTCCCCCACTGTGGTCATTTTGTTGGTTTTATGCTGCTTTGTTTGATTTGATGAAATAAAGATGGATTGCAATTTTGAAGAGCAGGTTTCCTGGCTTCTGTTCTCCAGCTATATAAACAGGTCTATGAACTGGGCAGAATGTGTGAAAGGTGAGATAATAGCGAACAGACCTGGCTGAGCATTCCCTTGTTGGACTACAAAATATAATGTGGTTCTAATTATGAGATATTTTAGATAACAATATATGCATTTTTTTAGGTAACAATCTATTCCATCCCTGCACATAAAATACAAATAATAATAACTATCTCTATTTTTTTTCATGCATTACCCCCCCCCCCCCCCCCCATAGAAAGACATGAAGATAACCTAGGCTCCATTCACACCTGGGCGTTTTTGATTCAGGTGTTTTTTTCAGGCGTTTTTTCAGGCGTTTTTATGGGCGCTTTTTCAGGCGTTTTTTGTGCAGGCGTTTTTAGATTGAATAGAGAACAATGGAAAACGCCTGTAATCTGCCCAAAAAGAAGCTCATGTACTTTTTTGAGCGTTGGGCGTTTTGCTTCAGGCGTTAAAACGCTCAGATGTGAACAAAGGCCATTTAAATGAATGGGATTTTACTTGTTGGGCGTTTTGGAAACGTTTTTTTTTAGCGTTTTTGGAGCTGAAAACGCCCAGGTGTGAATGGAGCCTGAATCTAAATAAGTACACTTGCCTACTTCCATGCTGGCTCTCCTACTACTTTTGTCATTTTTACGGTGCCTCTCTGCTGCCTTTGCCCTCGGTCCTGCGCCACTATTTTGAAAATTCATGAGTTGGTCAGACTGCGATATAGTCCTAGTGTCCTATACGCGAGATGGAGGCCCACCTTGTGTATGTGCCACACGTCAATGAAGTTTGTCTGCTTTAAAAAAAAAAAAAAAAGATTTCCCCGGAGATCTTGCAAAAACGTTTTTTAAAACGTTTTAAACAGCTAAATGTAACATCACACGCATGTGCGAGATGGGCGGCATGACGGCAAGTGCGTCATCTGATGTATGCAAAGTATGACAGTAATGCAAAATCTTGCAGATTAGGTATAAAATCTACTTGAAGGCACTGTTGACATTGCCTTCCCAGGGGGCATCAGTGCAGTGGGGGGCTACTTCATCAGTGCCTTCAGGGAAACAAGGAAGTGGACACAAGACAGGTAAGTAAATCAAAAAACTTAAAAAAAAAAAAAAAAAAACACAGGGTTAGATGATTTCATGTCAGCATGCAGAGATGCATGGTGATATGAATATGTAATCTTTATTAAACGGGGGAAAAGACTTTAAAGGGATTGTAAAGGCAGAAGTTTATTTTTTATCTTAATGCAATCTATGCATTAAGATAAAAAAAACCTTCTGTGTGCAGTAGCCCTCTACAGCCCCCTAATACTTGCCTGAGCCCATCTTCATCCAACGATGTTGCAGGAGTTTCCTCCTCATTGGCTAAGACAGCAGTGCAGCTCAATTGGCTCACGCTGCTGTCAATCAAAGTCAGCCAGCCAATCAGGAGAGGGGACAGGGCTGGGCCAGGGCTCCATTTTTGAATGGACACACGGAGCTGTGACTCGGCTCAGTCCCCCCACAGCAAGCACACAGGGACCTGAGAAGAGGAGTATCCGGGGCTGCTCTGTGTAAAACCAACTGCACAGAGCACATAAGTATAACATGTTTGTTATTGTAGCACCCTCCTAGGTAGGTGCTAGAGAGTGAGTATATTTTTGGCTCTGTCTGCCTATTAGAGGAGCAGCAGGCAACTTTTATATTGCTTTCTACTTCTCTGAGTTAGGTCTGCTCATGGTGCTTAGTGTGTGATTCATCTGGTCTGGGGATTGTTCCATGCTGGTCCAAGGGGGAGGCACATTGAACAGTGGAGGAAACCTGACCAATGGGTACACAGGCTTTGATACAGCTTCGGTGATTGGCACAGAGTAGTGGTCTCGGTGCATTGTGTGGTGTGGTATAAAAGCCATAAGCACATGTGCTGCGGGGTCTTTGGCTGGTGAGCAGAGTCCCGGAGGGAGGTGGCGGCTGTCTCCTCCTCTGTAGCAGTGGCACACGGTCACAGGCAGTTGGCCTGGGGACCAGAGGAAAGGAACTGAACCCAGAGGTCCATGAGAGCTGACTGGAGGGGTAGAGGCACTGGAGATCCCCGAAAAACAGTATCGTGAGTAAAGGGGGTCATGTCTAGGGGCCTGACATAAGGGGGGCCACCCCAGTGTAGAATAGTCAGAGGACGGGTGTCAAGTAAAAGGGGATACTAGGTGTGTATCCTGAAGATAAATCAATCCTAACAAGTCATCTATACAGAGACTTAATCTTAAATTCATCTAAGTGGCAAGGTGATTCAGCAGCCTGGCTGCATCATCTGACAGAAGTCCTCACCCATTGTGAATAGTTCAATTTGGAGTATCCCACTCTTCCCTATTCCCATCCCTAAATTAAATTAAAACACAAAAACAACTACAACCCTTAGGGCCCTTTCACACACGGAGTCTGCCAGCGGGGACCGTTTTTCTCAGTGGAGGATCGATTCACCGTTCCCCCGCTGAGCAGGCGGATGACAGAGCTGTCTCCACGCTGTGTGCAGAAACACAGCTGTCAGGTCCCCATTCATCTCTATGGGGGAATCGGATGAGAACGGACCGTCTGTCCATTCTCATCCGATTCGATCCGCCAGACGGGTGGAAAATAGGGTTTCCATCTGTCCGGTTTTGACGGATCGTATCTGATTGGATCGGATGTCAGCGGACATCCGATGCCCCATAGGGATGCATGAGGCATCCGTTCAGATCCGCCAAAGAAAAACTAACAGGCGGATCTGAATGGAGTCCATGTCTGAAAGGGGCTTTGACTGTTTATTGACTGAGCCAAGGAGTGAGGAGTTAAATGTGCATGCTGCAGTTACTAACGGTAACCCAGGGGGATCCCAAGGTGAATAATCCAGCAGCCCTCAAGGGGGCAGTGCTACATTATTTTTTTTTTTTTTTTAAATGACAATTTACAATCACTTTTAGGCTCCATTCATACCTGAGCTTAGCAATTTACTGGCATTTTCGGACATTGTTTTGGGCGTTTTACAGTGTTTTTGTGTTTTATGTGCATTTTTTGTGCATTTTGAGGCAGGCATTCTCACAAGTGGCCAATGAAAAGCACGTTTTACATCTGTATATATGATCCTCCACTTCCTGGTTTTGTGGGTGATATTGGTATGCTTTTGTACGGCTGAGTTTCTGTGTTCCCTCCTGCGTTTTTGGTCTGCTAGGTTTCCTCACATGTGCAGCAGCTGTACTACTGATAATGGAGGAAGAAGATAATGGAGGAAGAAGAGCATGAAAACAAGAGCAGATACTGGGTTCATTCCTTAGGTGTGCGCAGCTTATTAGGGTGTGCACCCCAAAGCTGAAACACACATGCATATGTGTGTGTCTTCATATATATATATGGCCCCTGCACATTGACCTCCCTGCCGCCACAGTGAAAGAGAAGAGCGTAAGCACTTCTCTTATGGCAGAGCCGATAAGAGAGAGATCTTTTCCATCTCCCCACCTGCAGATAGATTGATAATGCTAAGGCATGTGAGGTGCAGGGGCGGATCCAGAGTCTAGTCTCGGGAGGGGCACTGCCAGAAAAAAATGTGTTGCTTACAGAATTGTTTTTAACGTATTATACGGTCCTAACCTTGTTTAAAACAGTGACACATTTATCATTCCAGATTAGAATATTACATTGCAAACAGACATGATACAGGAGATGGTCAGAGACTGCAGACATGATACAGGAAATGGTCAGAGACTGCAGACATGATACAGGAGAGAGTCAGAGACTGCAGACATGATACAGGAAATGGTCAGAGACTGCAGATATGATACAGGAGATGGTCAGAGACTGCAGATATGATACAGGAGATGGTCAGAGACTGCAGACATGATACAGGAGATGGTCAGAGACTGCAGAGATGATGCAAGAGATGGTCAGAGACTGTAGACATGATACAAGAGATGGTCAGAGACTGCAGACATGATACAGGAGATGGTCAGAGACTGCAGACAAGATACAGGAGATGGTCAGAGACTGCAGACATGATACAGGAGATGGTCAGAGACTGCAGACATGATGCAAGAGATGGTCAGAGACTGTAGACATGATACAAGAGATGGTCAGAGACTGCAGACATGATACAGGAGATGGTCAGAGACTGCAGACATGATACAGGAGATGGTCAGAAACTGTAGACATTATACAAGAGATGGTCAGAGACTGCAGACATGATACAGGAGATGGTCAGAGACTGCAGACATGATACAGTAGATGGTCAGAGACTGTAGACATGATACAGGAGATGGTCAGAGACTGCAGACATGATACAGGAGATGGTCAGAAACTGTAGACATTATACAAGAGATGGTCAGAGACTGTAGACATGATACAGGAGTGTGTTATAGTTTGATTGGACACAGTTACCAAAAGACCCCAGGAGTACGACAGCTTGAAGTTCATTACATAAACACTTTATTGACTACTTTTGAGTAGTCCAACATTTGGGGTAAGGGTCAGTGTGTGTCCCCTCTATCAGTGGCGGCTTTTCACTAGCACCTGTCGTGTGGAACCACAGTCACTGGATCCCTATCTATCAACTTTTCATCTGCTAATGTGATGGACTTTACTCACGTTTAAAGTGCTGTGCTGCATTAATTTTGAATGAGAAACAACCATTCCCAAAACAACCATTCCCTGCCCTTTGCCATTAATGTTAAAGCGGAGCTCCACCCATTTATTATGAGATGCACTGACTGACTGAATCCCCTTTAAAAATGCTTTTACCAATGCAAACTATTTTTTATTTTTTTTTGTAAGGAAATACTGTTTTTCTTCTTTATTCATCCGCACTACCGGGTCCTGCTGCCTATAGGTGATTGCGTCACTCTGCGATTCGCAAGGGCTCCTGGGATAGCGGCGTTGTGTATCCCAGCAGCCCTTGCAAATCGCCTAGTGACGAAATCTCCCATTATTTCCAGACATTTACAGGGATGTATTGCATTCAGTCCACGCTCTGCCCCGCCTCCTCTCAGTGAGCTCTACGGCATGTAATGCTTTCAGTCTGCGCTCACTGAGAGGAGGCGGGGTGGAGAAGCTTTCAGCGCTGCTGGCCTGCTCCTGCTTGGGAGAAAGGAAATTGGGAACTCTGGGCTGGTGGACCGTGGACTGGAGAGTTACAGTAAGTGCCGTGGTTAATATTTTTTTTTGGGGGGGGGCAATTGACCCGATGCCCCCCCCCTGGATCCGCCACTGGTGAGGTGATTAGGGTGTGCTCAGGCAAATCAGGCACTCCCTGTGTGCACGCCTACAATCCATCCTGTTATTGCTAATAGAGAACAGCATGGCCAGTTCTGGGAAAAGTACAGTGATCTCCGAGTGCATGAAGGTAAATTCTTTGAGTACACACGGATGTCTGTAAAAAGGAGAGTTTATCTCTTCATCCATGCAAAGCTTGTACAATTAAAACAGTGTATAATAGATTATTTACCTACCAACAAACAATCTTCTATCCTACAGTTTCGATGAGTTGCTTGGGTTACTCTCTCCACACCTGCAGCGAGAACACATATTATCGGCTTCTGAATTTGCTGCTAATTCCAAATACCCTTTGCCACTCGAGGTCACCACTTCCCCTATGACATGCTTGATAGTATATACACTACATACCTTATAGGGGAAGTGGTGACCTCTGGCAAAGAATATGCAAAACTGGCAGCGAATTCCATAGTCCTAAAAGAGATATTTACCTTTTGGAGCATGTTACATGTTACACCCATATTTACAGGGTAACAAGTAACATGCTCCAGCACCTGCCCCGCTCCTACCTCCCAAATTTGCTCCCCTCCCCTTGTGACAGTTGGCACATTTTAAAATCAGCTGCACCATTCATTAACAGGAATCTGTGACTTAATAAACTACAAGTCCCATCCGCCAATGCAGCAGACAGCTTGTAGTTCTCAGTGAACTGCCAGGGTCCTAATCAGTGCCCTCATAGATTATTCACGCTTCTTCCAGCTTTGTAACTGAAACCCCATATGAAGGTACAGGCACAAAGCTTACAAATGTGTCTGCAGAAGCCTGACATTGCACATGCCAGCTATTGATCACAGGTGCAATGCTTTGCAGACTCCTCTGAAAAAAGAAAATAAATGCACATTTTTTTTCCTCCAAAATTATGTGCATTTATTTATTTTTTTAAAAGGTGAACTTAGCCGTTAATTCTAATTGTAGGTAATCTGTGCTAACGTTACTAATGGGCAGGATATGTATAGAGAAATTGAAAATGGTTGATTATATTTGATTTTCTGTGTAGGACTGGGATATTTAGATATCTAATTGCTTCCTGGGTGATTTGGTTATATAGAATTTCAAATGGTGGAAAGTAACCACTATATACAGTATATGCCCTGGGTTTCATTAACCCATTTGGACTGATGGTTTGAAATATGATGGTAAATTCTGCCCTAGATTTAGAAAATAAATTGTTATATAAAATCTCATGATTATAACTATGATATATTTCGTAGTCCCTGTTGGTAGGGCACATTTTGTCTAGCATTTTTATGTTCCCTGCACTTACACCCCCCCCCCCCCCCAGGTGGTCTAGAATATCTGCAAAGAGTACCACGCACACATACAGTAATTTGTATCTTACTATATATATTAATAATATATTTAGGTTTAGGTAGGCAATTTAGTAATACTGATGCTGCTAGTTATTTTTTGTGCATCTATACAGCTATTATCTCTGCTCTTGAAAGAATTAAAGCATTTGTTACACAAACACTTCATATTCCTGATATGTGTTTACTGTACCATGTACTTGCATGAAAAAGTATCCTGTTCTCTTTGTATTGCTTTTTTTTTTTTTATAAAATCCCTGCTGTACCCTTCAGTTCCTCTGCTTTCCTATTAAAAACTGACCGAACTAAGCAGGAGAACACACCGTGGTCAGTTCTCTAGCTGTGCTGGGAACTCAGCCTGCTCTCCTCCCATAATCAGACTTGTCCTGTTACGCCCCCACTCAACAGCCATTCACTGGGAAGCTCCGTGTTCTGCTGCTTCTCCTTTCCCCAGCTCTTATGCAGCTGAGAAAAGAGGGAACAGAGGAAATGTGACCACTTATAAAAAGGGGTAAAAAGGTATTTATATATATATATATATATATATATACAGTAATCCCCCGCTCCATCGCGGTTCAGTTTTTGCGGTCCCGCTAATTCGCGGGGTTTTTTTGTAATGTTATTTTACTATATAAATCATTAAAAATGAAATATTTTTGTGTTTTCCATAGCTCTTGCTCTGTCTCTAAGTATCTTTTATGTGTTTAAATGAGTTTCTATTGTTTTAAAAGTGTGTTTAAAGACCTTAAAATGCTTCTACACGTACAGTGACAGTAAAATAAACACGCCTACAATGCATTTTAATAGGGTTTTTCTATTTCGCGGAATTTCACTTTTCGCGGCTGGGTCCAGAACGTAACCCCCTCAATGGAGGGGGGTTTACTGTATATTGTTTTTTAATCTTTACACAAATGTTTTGCCTTTCATTTCTATTTCAAACTGAATGGGTTGTGATCATTTACAAGCACTTTAATATTAAGGGTCTTGGGGGATTGTTTGTTTTTTAATAAGGAAGCATGAAAATACACAACTAATATCATTAACTAATAAAAAAGCATATGCAAACCAGTGTTTCAACCTTAATCTGATTTTATTTTATAGGACTTTTCACATAAAAGAGATACTTTTGTAGCCACTGTAATACCTGAGGAGAAGCCTTACACCCTTACCATTCATGGAAACATGGACCAGACTTCATCAGCTACATTCCTCCTACCTGGTGAAGACAGTGATAGTATAAATGAGTATCCTCTCAGTGGCTTTGGTTACACAGAGCGTAAGAATATGCAAGGTAACTGTTTAGAAAGACGTACCCTATATGGAGATTCTAGTAGTGATGACTATATGTCTTCTAAAGGCTTACCAACAAACTCCAGCAGTGATAAGTCATCTGACAGCAGCTGTGTACAGACATCAGGATCAAATACTGAAATGATACTGACGCTAAATAAAATCCAACTTCACAAACATTCAGAAGAGATCAATACAAATATTTCAGGGAATATGGAAACACTGGTCCCAAATACTGAAACCATGGGTCCACTCCTTGACACTCTTCGTGTATCAAATTGTCATGGCTTTGGGGATGGACTTTTGAAAACATTGTCCAACACAGCTGCTACTGACAAGTGTTTAGACAATGATTCTTTTGATGGCCACTTTACAGACTCTGAAGATAACCATGAACAATTAACTGCTGATTGCACAGACTGTTATATGCCTGACTCTGTGTCCTACATTGGATCACAACCTCAGCAAAAGAATTGGAGCTCAGGTTATGAACAGCGGGGTTATATGTCAAGGTGATGATAAAAAATGTAATTTATTATGTAAAAATGAAGAGACCAAGTACAAACTTTGACTCTGTTAACCACATTACAAGAATTTCATGTGAGTTGGTGAGTCTACTAACAGCTTGAAGTGACTCCCTTAGGCTGGCCATACATGTCCAACTTTTGTTGTACAATTTTCTGTCAGATCTACCACAAACCACATAATTTTAGGTCAAAGCTAAACAACACATTCACTTGTATCTAATTAGGCAGGCCTTCGTACTACATACTTGAAGGTAAATTTCAAGAAAATCTGACAGAAAACTGAAAGAAAATTGTATCATGTATGGCCAGCCTTAGATTCTATTCCTAACCAGCGCACGTATTGAAGGATGGATTGCAGATTTTGTCAGTACATACTTCCAATATTTCCAATAGACTTCTATAGAGCCTATTATTGTGACAAGTAGAAGTTGCTCTTATATCAAGACAGCAGTCTCTCAAGAATGTTCAAGCCAGTAATCAAGCCATTTAGCCAAAAAAAGCTGCTAGCATGCTGGTAGTTTGAAAGATTAGGTTAGGCCTTTGTATTATTACTGGCTTACACCATGGCTTTAGTTGAGGACTTGAACTATTCAGTATTGGCCGATGAGAACATTAGTGAGATCAACATATAGATTGGTGCTAACCTTCTTCTGAAAATACTTCCTGCTGGGCTGTCTCAGTGCTATGAGTCACTTATATGGAACAAGCATGTAGAAATCAGAGTAAAGGCCAAAACTTTCGTATGCATACTTTTTCAAAATTGGTGAATCAAAAAATCCAAAGCAATTGGATTTGCATGAAACCCAGGAAACTAGGTCAGCAATTGCAGCCTACAACCCTCATTTCTAAGACAGTCCCACAAGGCTGGCATACAGTGGAAGTCGTATCATTTTTAAGATGGGTGATAGATACAGTAAGGGCTCTTTCACACGGGCGTTCCTTTTTTTTGCCCGATCAGGTCCTTTTTTTTTTTTTTGTAACGGACACGGATGACACTTGTGTCATCCGGTCCGTATGTCCGTTTTTCATCCCATCCGTTTGCGGATGAAAAACTGACATAATGCATGTCTATGTAAATACGGATGTCAGCGGATGACACCACTGACATCCGTTTTTACGTCCATTCCGTTTTTTGAAAGGAAGAAAAAATAGGGTTCTCCTCCGTTCAAAAAAACTGAACTGAACTGAACTGACGAAAAACGGATGTCAGAGGATGATCATCCGATGACATCCGTATTTACATAGAGATACATTATGTCCGTTTTTCATCCGCAAACGGATGGGATGAAAAACGGACATACGGAACGCCCATGTGAAAGAGCCCTAAGTCTGATTCTTCTGTGTAAATTATTTGAAAGTGTTTTTAGGGGAAACCTTCAAGGTTAAATAGTAGTGACCAAACATAAGGTATAAAACTATGGTATATTATTATTACAGATACTTATATAGCGCCTTCAATGTACACTTTACATATACCATACACATTCACATCAGTCCCTAAGCTATATGTGCTTTTTATTACAAGAATCAGTTGCCCATGGGAGACAGAGAATTTTAGGGAAGAGTTCTTCGCAGTAGTGGTTATGCTGTAGAATGGAACACTTAACAGAGGAATTACTAAAAAAGTAAATAAAGAATAGATTTTTTTTGCAAGTAATATTATTTAGACTTATAGTTCATACGAATCTATAATTTATATTTTTAATGTAGCACTTTGATCCATCTGACCTTGATAGTCATTAATTTATTTTCCTCCTATGTGGTAAAATTGCCAGCAGTTGCAAAGGCTTTGCTTTGCCTTTGCCTGGACCAAAGCTGTAGAAGTTGTGAAACTGAAGTGAAAAGGCATTAGCCTTTTTCGCTACATAATTGTGCATGAAAACAATCTATTATCAATGGTCAGACTAAAGTGAAAATTTCCTAATGGAAACGCAGAAGAAAACACCTTTTTATTGCAGATAGAACATTTGACAATGTTTTATTGTCTGTACAGTGACAAGTTTACCTCCTATTTCTTCTATAGGGGGTCACGGGGAATGAAGGACAATCCCCCCCAGTGGGGTAAAAAAAATAAACAGACAAACTGTATAATTCTTCTCTAGTCTGTCAAAAACCAGAGAAAAAAAAATGGTTGGTGTTCGTCTTCAAAAAACACAGCCTCGATCTAGAACCTTCACCACTAGTGTGCTCATTTCTGTGATCTCTTCTGCTGCAGCATGTGCCCTGTGCTAACACTCAAGCCCCGTACACACGTACCGATTGTCGGCCGCAAATATTCGGCCGCCGACCGATCGGCCGATTGTAGGCTTGTTAGTATGAAGCTTCCGACAGCCGACAGCGCATTTTAGGCCGAACAGAATCTGTCGTGCAGGCATTAAAATTTTTGTAGGCCGACAACAGAACGGCCGATTGTGCGTCTGTCAGTACAGATTTCGGCCGACATCCAGCAGATTTGCAAGACTGGGCATGCTCAGAGAAGAAAAAAGACACGGAAAGTTAACCATCACATGACATCACTTCTGCAGTCGGCTGTTGTTAGCCGACAAAATTCGTGTGCAGTCTTTTGCACTTTTCAGCGGACAGGACAGCCCTGGACAAAAGACGGCCGATCGTTCGGCCGACGATCGGTACGTGTGTACGGGGCTTAACAGCAAAATGTATTACAGGGGAGCTTGATTGGCTTACAGTGCTGCTCCTCCCAGTCTTAGTCTAGCTGTGCAGGGGATTACAAGAGGCCAATATTGGAACCAATTCAGGAACTTGCTGGTAGTAATTAATATAGTAATATGTTGTTCAAAACTCCCAATTCTGAAAATTCCTCCTTGCAGTAGGGTTGCACCTGAACTGCAAGGGTTAACTGCTCGTTTAAGTGTAGGGAAATGTAAAAGCATTTTACATAGCCAATCCTCCTTTCCTCAGCAGACAACACTCCCCCATGCTTCGGCAGTGGACTATTCCTTGCCTATGTCCCCTTCATTGGTCTTGATGACATCAGGACCATAGACTGCTGGAGCATGGGGGAAAATACACTGTGAGGATTAGTCTAGCAGCACAGGGAAGCAGTAATTGGGATAAGTAAATCTTCTTTTCTATGCCTCTATATACCTAGATGAACAGGTGAACTCTGCAGTGAGCATGCAGCCTCTCTGCCAAGGGAAAATGTAAGTTTCCAATAGTTGGACTTTAAATATATACATAGCTGACAACAACATATTTAAGGTGTTTGGCTGCTGAGATTCTTGGAAAGTTGTATAATAAAAGTCTTTTCAGCTAGTAATGCCTTTCATATAATTTGTGAGTGAAATTCTAAAAGCAAATTACTTCCCAGGAAATAAGCCTGAATAGGTATTGGTTTGCTAGTTAGTCAATGAAGATATTATTGGTGAGACTACAAGTGAAATGATCAAGTGTGGATTAGGAGCTAGAATCAGGATGAATTCCAATTCTTGGTAGCTTGAATGATATACAAATATAATTACAAATTTCCTAGTATTGGCATGATATAAAAAGTAAAAGAAAGTATTATGTAGTTCCAGTATGCCTCACAACACTGTGATCTTACAGATATGCTTTAGATTGGGCTTGTTATACCTAATCATAGTTGCTGGTATTTTTATGTCAACTAAATTGATGATTTGAAAAGAAACTTCAGAAAATAGTGGTTTCAATTTTCACTGATATGTCACCTCTGTGAGGTTCTGAATTATTTCCTATGGAAATCGTAAGTGGAACTCCCACTAGTATTTTTACCCAATATACCCTTGCATGCATTTTATTTTTAAGGAATGTACACTTGTTAAAGTAACTAAGAAGCCCAATGATCCTCAAGCTGTAGCTGTGACATGGGTTGGGTGTGTCAGAAGCTTTACTCACCAGTTCCAATGACAAGACCAGATTGGACACTGTTCCATGCCACTCAAAGCTAAACAAAAAACAGTTGGATGGAGTTTCAATTTAATTTGCATTTATGTGTGTACATTTATGTGTATATTTGTACAGAAAACTGTCATAAAAATAAAATATACAAAATACCTGTATTTTTTATGTGTGTTATCTTATTGTGGTAATAATCTGGAAACAAATGATGTTCAATAGTAAGCAAAATGTATGAATAATAATGGTGTGTACTATTCTGCAAGTTCAGTAGAATGTTTTTTGCCACTTATTAGTGTTGTATGAGCAGCTTAAGTTAGAACATTTTGAAAAGAGATGCTGGAGATATCTACAGGAGGTAACACGTCTCATGAGCATACCTGGGAAACTTTTGAAAATCAGAATTCCTGCGAATGGAGGTAAAGAAGTGGGCAGATCGATGGGGCTTAAAACGTAATCCTTCGTACAGAATGCAGAAATCAGAAGTATGTAACATACATAGTGCAGAGGTCCAGGTTGGGTAATGTACATAGTGCAGGAGTCCGGGGTAGATAACATAGATAGGGCTGGGGTGAGGGCCTGTAACCTACAGAGTGTGGGGTCAAGTGCGCTTTGTATCTGCAACATCACTTGTGATAGCATGGGCAGTGACAGGTACTCTTTATTGAGACATCTGGGGTCTATTAGACCCCTGATCTCTCCTCTGCCCTTAAAAGCATCTAATCAAACCAAAAACAGTTTAATCAGATGCTTTCACAAGCCAATAATCACTTGGTTACATCCTGGCGAAACCAAAAGTGACAAAATACACATTGCTTCTGGTGTCTTAGACCAGGGGTGTCAAACTCAATTTCATCGCTGGCAGCATCAGTATTATGCTCCCCCTCAAAGGGCCGGTTATATCTGTAAGGTTAGAGGTCCAGAGCACCCCACGCCTCCTTAATTAAGATGTCAAGAGCCCCCCACCATCATAAGTCAAGAGTCCCCCACCCTTCCTTACATCACAATGCAGCCCCTTACCTGGTGCTACTGCCAGGAAGAAGATGCGGGTGGATCTGGGAAGAAGAAAGTGCAAGGTCTGGAGGACCACCAGAGGAGGGCTGGAGTCAGCTTACAGAGTCTGCTGAATGCTGAGACCAGGGGGAGCAGAGACAAGGTGGTGTTGTGGCTGCACAGAGAGGTGCAGGCTCTATAGGAGGAGTTCTGCCCTCCTCTCTGACTGCTGGGAAGGGGGCAAATACGAGCCTTTCTGCAGCAGCACAGAGAAGCACAGAATCTGGCAAAGGAGTTCTGCCCTCTGCTGCTGACTACTGAGACAAGATGGAGCAGAGTCAAGGGGGTGCCACAGCTGCAGGAGAGGTGTGAGGGCCACAGGAAATGGCCTGGAAAGCCGCATTCGGCCCGCGGGCCTTGTGTTTGACACCTGTGTCCTAGACCATAGAGATGTTCGGGGAGGTTTCAGTCCTTGGTCTTCTCTATAGTAAACCAGCAGAACTGCAAGCTTCAGTCCCCTACTCCCCGGTGGGACAGGAGAGCCCAGAAAGGCAGCTGAAGGTGGCGGGGGGCTCTTCCTGCCATATGTAAAAGCAATCCAGCCCCTAGGATTGCTTTTACATTAAATGTAGCATCATCCCCGTATCACCACTTAAAGTCAAGGCCATCATGTGATGTCCTACAGGCAGGAAGTGGATGTATAATTCCATTTAAGAAGTACCAAAAAACTAGTAAAGTGTACCTTAGGTGCTGTAAGTGGCTCAGAGATGGCATAAGCACCACAAATAATCTGTGGGTTAAAACCATAACATGAACATAAAGGAACTAGGGAATTGGATAGTAGATTATGCAGAAAAAAAAAACAACTAGTATAGGAAGTGAATTCTTAATTATAAAAAAAGAGATATTAATCCCTGCGCTATCCGGAAAAAAAATCCACGTAAAGTGATAGCTGCAACCGTCCGTCAGCCTTACCAAAACTGAAAAGATTAAGAACAATACAAAGTGAGGCTGCGCTAATCCATAGTGGAAAAGATGTGTCTACTAAAGTGCCAGCGTGCTGGTAATTAAATTAAGAAAAAGTAAATAAATAAATGTGCTAGTAAATATAAATATAAATATTCCAATGTGGTGAGTGTCACACAGACTCTGTGGAGATATATATGACACCAAACAATAATGATAAATAATAAAATAGTGAATAAATAGCATAAAAACGTGGTGCATTAAGGTGATAAAGGTGAACAGTGCATCATATCCAATTCATATAAGTTAGATGAATAAATAAATAGAGTGGAAATAGTCTTATAAGTAAAGTAAAGTCCATCAATATATATATAGTGTATAGAACATAGAGTGATGATAAACACTTAAAAATTGTGAATGATGTGGCAATATGAGTAAACTCCAACACCAAGTGGTAAGAGCAGAGGATTCAGGCTACGTTCACATGTAGGCGTTTTGGGGAGTTTTTCAGCTCTAAGGATCAGCTCAAAAAACACCCAACAAGACAAATCCTATTCATTTTAATGGCCCTTGTTCACATCTGAGCGTTCCGACGCCATGAGCAAAACGCCCGACGCTCCAAAAAGTACATGAGCTTCTTTTTGGGCAGGTTACAGGCGTTTTTATATTGAAAAATTGAAACCTGCGCCTTTATAGCAGCGAACTCTAAACACCTGGAATGCTGGATCAAATAATATAAAACAAGAGTCGCGCTAAATGTGCAGAACTGTGAACTCGTATAGAGAACTAAAGTCCATAAACCATGCGTAACACCAAAGGCTAAGACAGAGGGATAAGACCATCAATACAGTTCCAAAGAGATAACAAGTAGATGAAATGAAGTTCATATGGTCGTCCACCCAGGTGTATGTATATAAACACAAACAATCAGTGAAACCTCCACCACATGAAGCCTCTTACCAGAGGAAGGAAGGGTTAAAGCAGTAAGTAGTTATGGGACTACTACCACCCATATCCTGCAAGGCAGCTCCTAGAAAGTCCACCCGAACTTGTTCAAAAGAAGCGAACCATCTGGGATGAATTCCAAATCCACTGGAATGGGCTGGATCCACTTTTAGCAAAGTATGCATATAATACAAAACGGAAACAAGCCCATAGCGTGATAACGTTTAAAACATTTAATGGAAGATAAAAGACATGCACTCACCCTGAGGTGAACGTAATACAGCAAAAGTGTAAATAGATGACACCAAGGCACAGGGTGGGCAACTCCGGTATTCGGGCGTGATAAGGAGTGTAGACTCAGCACCTCCCGAAGCTTTTCGTCCACCGACGTTGTCAAGGGGGGCGTTTTTGTTAGATGTCAATGCCTTCCTCCAAACACCTGGAAAAAAAACACAAATTAAAACGCCTGTAAATTGCTTGTAAAAACGCCTATAAAAAACGCCTGAAAAACGCCTATAAAATAGCCTAGATGTGAATGTAGCCTCAATCACTCTTCTGAGTGTGCTACACAATTACCTTACTGCTGTAAGACAATAGCATGAAGTGAAAATTCTGGCAGGACCCCCAGGACTGCCAGAATTTTCACTTCATGCTATTGTTTTACAGCAGTAAGGTAAGTGTATATAGATGGACTTTACTTATAAGACTATTTCCACTCTATTTATTTATTCATCTAACTTATATGAATTGGATATGATGCACTGTTCACCTTTATCACCTTAATGCACCACGTTTTTATGCTATTTATTCACTATTTTATTATTTATCATTATTGTTTGGTGTCATATATATCTCCACAGGGTCTATGTGACACTCTTGAATACTTGTCTAGTTTACCGCATTGGAATATTTTTATTTATATTTACTATCACATTTTTTTATTTATTTATTTATTTACTTTTTCTTCATTAAATTACCAGCACGCTGGCACTATAGTAGACACATCTTTTCCACTATGGGTTAGCGCAGCCTCACTTTGTATTTTTCTTATTCCTAATTATGTAGATGTTACAATATACCAAGTATCAATGTATCAGAAGAATGCTGCCTGTGCTTGGTAAGATGAGTCCCAAACCAAAATGGCAGTTGGCCTTTGTCTGTAGTAGTTAGAGGACATAAAATGATTGACTCCTGCATTACAGAGCTTTTATTAATCAACAACCAAAAATATGACTGTTACAAGTGAAGCACTGTCCCCGTAGGGCTTGCTGTGTGATGACCTTCTTCTGATTACCTGCGGACAGTCACCCCGGGACAGTTCACACATTCATCCTTACTCCCAATGGCTCGTCACTCAATAAACAGTCCAGGGGTTTTGGTTTTTGGTATTTATTGTGGAACTTGGATGGGAGAAGGGAATAGTGGGATACTCCAACTGGAATGATTTACAGTTGATAAGGACAACTCTCACTTGGCCTCACCAGGATGGAAGCAGTCACACTGTTTTGACCATACTGCCCGTGTATTGGTTAAGTCTCCTTGCTCTTTCTCCAGCAACAGACTTTATGAACTATATTATCTTCAGGATACTCTCTAGCATCGCCTTTACTGACACCCATCCACTGATTCTTTGAGCTGCAGAGATGTCTCCCCTCAGGTCAGGCCCCTTGGCACAGATCTGTACTCACTGTATGCAGAATCAGATCCTTCCAGAATCTCTCTCTTCCAGTCAGCTCAACTGGGGTTCAGTTCCTCTCTAACTCTTTAGGCCCTCGGGTCGACCACCTGAGGCCGCATGGCAATTTCTACAGAGGAGGAGGCAGTCGTCCCCTTCCTCCAGGACTCCTCTCTCCAGCTGAAAGACCCCGAGCACATGTGCTCTTTGAGTTTATACAGTATCCCAGCATGCACCGAGGCACTTTGCTCTGCCAATCACCAGGGCTATACTAAATGCCTATGCATTCATTTGTCAGGTTTCTCCCACTGTCCAATATACCTCCCTATTGGACCAGTGTGAAACACTTCAGAAAAACTGAGCTGTACCTGAGCACAATGAGCAGACCTCAATAACAGATCCTGCTCTCTTGTAGGCAGAGAACAATACTGATTTACCTGGCAATCTTTCTGGTAAGCAGAAAGGATCCAAAACTATAGTCTCTTTTTACTCTAGCACCTACACATCCTGTTTGTTTGTAGAGCATCTCCTGCGAGGAAAAGCTGCCTAAGGCAGCTAATGGACATTATTACAGCCTTATCTGTGGAGCCAATCTATCTCTACCCCATGCAGTTCCCAAAGCCATGCGGGAACAACAAGGTTTGAAATGGGCCAAACCTTGTTGTTCCCAAAGGTCAACAAAAGAAAGGACATTAACAGTGCCAACAACACCAAGAAACCAACCAACGGAAACATGAGGTGCTCTTCCAATAAAGGAGCCCTAAACAAAGATCTGTTGTTGGAGAGCCTGCTGAAGTTGCTGAAACTTACAGACCACAAAAGGAAGAAAACAGACAGCAAGTCTTGTGGTAAAACAGCTAAGAGATCAAAGGCTAGGTATCACATTTTATTATTTTTGGTTGGTTTCCCGCTGTGTGGGCAGGGAGAGGACCCCTATTTTGAGCAATTGTATAACTCCCATTGAGCAATTATATTCTGGGAGACTTCCCTGGTGTCAGAAACATTGATCAGCGTTGCCAGCTATAGCCTGCAGCGCTGATTGATCAGAAAAAACCTGACAGGGCTAATGTACAAAAGCTGATTGGTAGATTAACTTCTCTACAACCACAATAAACAGTTTTACGCTATTGGCTCCCCTTTCTCTTTATTTAATGTGGTGTTATGGTGGAGAGGAGGAGAGATTTTTGACCAACTCCAGAGAGGTGCCAACCAGGATCAAAGACCAAACCACACAGGCGCTATTTGACCCTCTTTTTCTCTAAAGGGGTCATGGTCTTCTGGTGAGTGGACATCCAGCTGAGCACTTCTGGGTGATTTTGAATATGTTCCAAGCTGGCAATGGTCTCCCACAACTTACCTTATTGAAGATTTAATATAGGAAGAATCTATGAACTGTTCCAAAGGACATTTTATAAGTTTGTTGATTGAGTTGCATTATTTAGCACATTCTGTTGTTCAAATATGTCACGGTTTTAGCACCAATGTTATTTTTCACTATAGTGATATAGTTCATAGCATACCACTCCAGTTTTTGTTCAGCACTAGCGCCCTCACAGTTATACTCAATATTCAGAGGTGGGTCACCTACAGTATTTGGGAGCAGCGTTTTTATTACGTTTAATGTTTCATTATCATATATGATAATTGGTTTAAACCTATTGACATGAAGTATTCCTAAATATTGTTTTGCAACCTTCTATTCACACCTAATTATTCTGTGAATGTGTGCACATGTCGTGCTTGTTGTGCCATTCATTGTTAATGGTTCCCCAAACACAGCAAGCAGAAGCATGTTAAAAAGCACAAAGCTCAATGGCAAAAAAGTACTTATTTGGTGCATTTTTAGTACATTACACAGCCCATTAAAATTCGGGATCTGCCCTATGCGCGTAGTGCAAAAACGATGCTAGGTATGAGCTTAACCTAATGAGAAAGCCTGAACAACGTGCAAATGTGCAATGTGTGTGTATCTGGCAATTTTTCCTCTGAATGACTAGCTTTCCATTGACTAAAGATAATGAAAACAAACAACGCCCATGAAAAAAGGTTCGACAAATGACCAGAGCCTTCTTCACCATTGCTCTATCTGCCTACTTCCTAATTATTGCACTCCCCCTTAACACTCTTCTCCTGTGTTTTGACTTCTCTTCTACTTTGATTTTATCATGTGCCTTCAATTTAATATTGTAACATCATTTTACCAACATATACCAATATATACACTCTAAAGCAGTATTTCTCAACCTTTTTTCAGTCAAATCATGATAAAAAGTGCAGCACTTAAATGTGAATACCAAATAAAAAGTTCATGTATGTAAAAAAGTCAATATAGTGATGGATTACAGAAATTCTTGGAACAGAACACGTGAAGCTTGTGATAATGAAAATCCAAGGTGATCAGTGGAAAAGAGAACCAACACCAATGTAAAAAATAATATATGCGCTCACCTGAAAATATGGACCCAAGTGCTATATAGCAAATGAGTCAACCAGGCTTGATAATCCTCTTGGAATGTGAAGATCCACTTGTGGGGAATAATAAATACAAGGTTATTGGTGGGTTCCTGGACTAGAGTGGCTTTAAATTAAAACAGCTGTTCGGAGCATTTTAGGGACTGCACATCGCCATAATACACCAAAGATGGCGTCCGCGTGCGGCTCAAGTCTCAATCTGAAGAGTGCCAAGCCCAGACCAGAGCCTTCTGCACCATTGCTCTATCTGCTCTCTTCTTAATTATTGCACTCCCCCTTAACACTCTTTTCCTGTGTTTCGACCTCTCTTCTACTTTGATTTCATCTTGTGCCATCAATTTAATATTGTAACATAAAATATACACTCTAAATCACTATTTTCAACCTTTTTTCAGTCAAGGCACCCTTTAAAATTGCACAAAATCTTGAGGCACTGCATTCTAAAATTTTAAAAGCTAAACTAATACAGTAGTTTTGCATAATGTAGCAACATCGTCATGTGTAGGACACCCAAAATTAGTGCTGATTTATTCTTCAAGTATACCTTTGCACACTGGTACTGATTATTATTTCAATGTTTTTTTTCTGCCTTGGTTTCTCTCCCTCACTCAGCTAATTTGACATTGGTGCTGATGGAGAGGGGCAGGGAAAGGGCAAACAAGGATACTGTGCAGGCGCCCAACACCCTTCTTTATCAACCGATGGCAGCATTCGTTGTGAGGACACTGGCGGCTGGATGTTGTAATGGTGCATAATGAAAACCTGTGGCTTTGTGTAACTAATAGGCAGGCTTGATCCACCTGCTGGCTTGTATACAATTTTTGGGCAAGTTCTAGGCATTTTGCCAAAGCACCCCTGAAGACACCTGAATGCACCCCAGGGTAGCTGGGCACCCTGGTTGAAAAAGGCTAAGTGAATGCATGCCCAGGAATAAAGGCAGTGATCTCTCCTCTACTTACTGCAAACAGCCAATAGTTTGCACAAACACAGAGACAAAGCTCATGCGCAAAACACACACAGAAAGCACACTAAGGGATCTATTTATCGAATTACAATACAAATGTGTTTGTAGACTTGATTTACAGTTTGTGTATATGTTATACAACATATAGTCAGAAGTGTCTGCTGCCAAAAATCGAAAGTATTCACAGAGAAACTGTTTTCTTTATGGATGTAGTACTACGTAAGGTTTATTCAGTTTATGAATAAAACTTTTATATGTTTTATACAGTCAAGTATGTCTTTTGGGTGCTTTATGTCAAGTCTCTGTTGTAATGTAATTAGATTTAACCTTTATATGGGGTGGTAACACTGAAGCAATTATGGTTTCTACAAATTCCACTCTATTATTGCATATCAATAATAAGTTTAAAGTAGATGTATACCCCATTCATGAAATCTGACCTGGGCACATATATATATAGTGTTTATTTATCTCTCTCCAATACCCTAAGTCCAGTGTCTTTCTGCTGCTCTGTTCCTCTGTTATCAGCATGATAACTTCTGACAAGTTCTCTGACACACAAGATAAAAGCAGCTGGAAATTTGTGTCGGGTGGGTGCATAGAGATAGATTAACAGAGAGCTGGTCTATTCACAGCACAGCTCTGCATGTTTCTTCCTTCCTCTGCCTATGTGGAGGGGGGGGGGTGTGCCTTTCCTCCAATCAGCTGTCACACAATGTATACCAAGACTCCAAACCTAGTGCTGGAACAGGAAGAAAGCATTCTAACATGATGTTCACTTTCTAAACAGTGTACATAGCTGATGACAGCAGATATACAAAAAAAACCTTGTGTATGGAGATTTGTTTCATCCCTGTGTATCATCTGAGGGTGTTCACTTTACTAGGTATATGTGAGGGTTTAAATCCACTTTAAGTGTTTCTTGCTTTGCTACGTTTGACATGACACAGAATGAAAGTGTGTTCTACAGCTAATAGGTAATTGGACAAACTGGTACACAGGAGTTGCTTTTCAGCGTAATTTTGCCTTTAGTCATTCAGCAACCTTCGCCTTGAACTAGGACACTCCCTAGTCACGAAAAGCACTAAAACCTGTTTGCTCTACACATTTTTCTGTGTTGCTGTTGGAGAACAAGACATGGTGTGGTCACATCCAAAGGCCTGTTCATGTCACTGAATACTTCATATTGGACAATCAAATGATTCGACTAGTTCATTTGTTCTGGCTATAGATGAAGAGGACGCTTTGTTACCTATTTTTCAGCTGCCTTTTAGGTAAGATCTGTATTATTTACCCTTGCAATTATGCACCAGGAAGTAAACAGGTAATGAAATACAGATACTCAGAAGCCAACCACAAGGAGATATCTCTCTTCTGTTATCTGTAAATCTACGTAGGAAATCCAGTATAGCTCTATAGCAATATAGTGCTATATCTCCTTTGTTCATGTTCAGTTTAGAGTAATAATGATTTCATTATGGACAAAATGTTAAGCATTGCTTAAATTATGCATTTTTCAGAGGTACGTCTGTGAGCATTTGTTGTACATCATAAACTGCTGCCTACAAATATTGCTGTAAAAAGTAAACCTAAATCATGATACCATACAGTAAATTAAAGGGATATATATTGTTATTATTATTATTATTATTAATATTATTAATATTATTATATTATTATTTGGGGGTGAAATATGTTAGACAGTTGTGTGTTTTCCATTCAAAATATTATACTTATTTTTTGAAAAAACAAAGCAAAGGGCATTTTTCTGCAAAAATATAGGCAAATTTAATTTCAAGAACAGATTCCAGATTAAAATGTATATTCTGTGCTTTGCTTGAAATGAATATCCCTCAGAACGTTAAATGTAGCAGCAGAAACTGTATAGGTCATGTTTGTGTAGCTGATGGCAAATATTCTGGGTCCATTAGTGATTTACCTTTTGGCACTTTTCCACTGCATGGAACCGAACGGTTCGGCTCGCTTTTGTGCTTTTCCACTGCTGGTACCGCATGGTACGGTGTAGGAACGGTTCAGTACGGTACGATACGGCGGCGCTTTTCCACTGCATGGAACCGAACGGTACGGCTCCTAAAAACAGTACCACCTCGATTGTGGTTCCAAGAGGTACCATACCCGGTACCATATCCCACAATCCTTTGCATGCAGTCACTACTAGCCACTGATTGGTCAGAGAATCATTGTTATCCCACCCACTTAACTTTAGTACTACTTTAGTGGAAAAGCAAACCATACCGTACCATACCGAACCGTTCCAACACCGTACCATGCGGTACCAGCAGTGGAAAAGCAAACCGGGCCAAGCAGGGCCAAGCAGGGCCGAGTAGAGGCGAGCCGGTACTTGCAGTGAAAAAGTGCCATTTGTATCCTTGGTACTTAATACCACTCAGCAGGTCATTCGCTTTTCTTATCTAAATCCTAACTCCAGAATGAAAAAAAAAAAAAAACCTTTGCAGTGCCCCCCTCTACCACACTGCAGGGGTTAAATGCAACCAAATCTAGGGTACAGAGGAAGAGGCTGTGGGTACTTGCCCTATTTACTGGCACGCTTAAACCTCCATTCGAGCAGGGTCCCCTCATTCCCTCTATATTGAACTGTGTTGGTATTGTACTGTCCCCCTTTATGTTGTTAAGTGTTCCGCAAACTGTTTGAACTATATAAATCCTGTAAAATATTAAATAATTCACACCTGAGGGATTTGAAGCATGTTTCCAAAAAAGTTTCAATATCAATACCAGATTTCTATGTTATTCTATTGCACTTGTTCACATCTGAGCAATGTGCATTGCTCAACACTAAAAAATAATACAAGAGATTTTTTTGGGCATGATTCTGTGTTTTGGACCCAAACAGACTTTAATGGGAGCACCTGAAAGACCGGATGCATGTCATTTTATTCCTAAAACCTGTCTCCAACATGTAACTAGCTTTCCACTGGTTAGAAAATTAAAACTATTAAGGTCCGTTTCACATGGGGCAGATTCTGCCAGGAGTTCGCCTGGCCAGTGGGGAATCAGAGCGGACAAAGACACAACCTGCTGTCCTCTATGGCCAGTGAGATTTGTAAGCAGACCGCCTGTCTGTTTACACAGGATGGCCATCCGGTCTGATCCGCTAGATAGATGGGGAACCCATCCGTCTGTTTTTAGATGATAGGATTGGATGTCGGCAGGTATCAACCGTGACATGTCCATTGACACCCACCACTCCATAGAGAGCAATGGATGGTCTGATCAGGTCCACCACGTGTGGAAGGGGCCTTAAGCTGGATACACACTATCCAACTTTTGTGGTTAGATTTCCTTCAGATTTACCTTTTCTATGTAGTTCAAGGGCCTGCCAGATTGCATACAAATTGAAAGTGTTTAGGTTTGACCTCATATTATATGGTTTTGGTAAGTCTAAAGGAAAAAGTCTTCAGAAAATCTTATAGTGTGTATGGCCCTTTAGACTGAAAACATCTAAAAGTGTCTGCAAAACAAACCTGCTCCAAAATCATATTTTGAAGAGGAGGCTGAGGGGAATGGTTGCACAGATGGAGGGAGCCTGCTAGATTTACCATGCATTTTACCCATGCACTGTTGGAGGGCCCCACTGCAAGGGTACTTTTTTCTTGTGCCCGGAGTCGGGTTTCTAGCAACTGTTTGCTGTTCCCTAATAAACCAGAGGTGAACTATGTGGAACCTTAAGGAAAGCTACCACTACCATCAATGTTGGACAGCAATGACTCTCATTCCTGCTTGATTTTAGCACATCCATATGTAGACTCCAGCAATCAGTTAGTTGGCAACAACAGTAGCTGCATACTGAACAAAATAGCTAAAAAAAAAAAAAAAAAGTGCAGATATATTTAGAATTTCAGATAGATACCAGTTAAATTAATATCTTATCTTATATTTTCTGGGTCTACAGATGCAAGACCTTTGCACTTTATTTCCCAAGTCTGTCCATGCACTGTGGCACTTACTAAGGTATCTAACACTCCCTGTTGCATTTAAACTGCTATTTCATATTGCAGGACATGTAACAAACACTGAGATTCCCCTCACCAGGCTTTCTTATGGTCACAAGAGGGTTAGAGCCAGAAACTCCAGTCGGAGATCTCATTAAGAATCAGAAGAAGAATCCTAAGAGTCTGGTTGGTTTAACCAGAACTAAAATATGATTGTTGGATAGAATTTACATACAATATTGAAAGTGCTTGTATATGAAATTATTTTTTTACATATATATATATGTTTTTTAGTGAACCTCTGCCATAGCTGTCTAAACTTTACACACCACAATGTGACCTTTAATGCAACAAATTTTGAATACGTTCTACATTGGAATAAAGACCACCTTCCACCAGATGTATTGTTTAGTGTCCAATACAAGAGGTAAGTTTAATCACCTGCCTGAATAATGATAACTGAATCTTGCATATAATAAACATAGAAGAGAACTGGCTGTTCCCTGACAAGCACTAGATTCTTCTTTTACATCTTCAGTAAGCATGCTCCATCTCTTTATCTTCTCCCCTACTCATTGTTCTCTTCCCCTTTCCTAACTGTCCTTTGTTTCATGTCAGCAGTGCTAACACACAATCAACCTTAAGCTGCCCATAGAAGGATCAAAATTAACTCGGTTCAGCACAGACCGGACCAATTTCAATCCATGTATGGACACTGTGGTTCTACAGAAGTCGATCTACCAATCAATTTTTGTACTACTGCCCTGCAGGGAAATTTCCTGTTGATCAGCACTGCATGAAGGAATAAAATAACACTCTGGGGTTTAGTTACTAAAGCTGGAGAGTGGAAAATTCAGGCTCACTTCTGCATAGAAACCATCCTGCTTCCAGGTTTTACTGCCAAATCTTAATTAAAATGAATTAGTCTTAATTAAACAAGCTGAGGTTAGAAGCTTATTGGTTTTTATGCAGAAGTGAGCTGATTTTGCACTCTCCAGCTTTAGTAAATAAACCCCAATGAGAAGATTACCCCATCCACCTTAAGGCCCCTTTTACACAGGCGGATCGTTCAGATCCGCCTGTCCGTTTTTTTGGCGGATCTGAACTCTCCCCCCATGCATTCCTATGGGGCATCGGATGGCAGCGGAGACATGTCCGCTGACACCTGACCCGATCCGATCCGTCAAATCTGGACGGATGGAAACCCTATTTTCCATCCGTCCAGCGGATCGGATCGGACGGGATTGGATGAGAACGGACCGACGGTCCTTTCCCATCCGATTTCCCCCATAGAGATGTATGGGGAACTGACAGCTGTGTCTCCGCACACAGCGCAGAGACACAGCTGTCATCCTTCTGCTCAGCGGGGGATCGGCGGCTCGATCCCCCGCTGAGAAAAGCGGAGTCCGTTTGATGGACATAGTGTGTGAAAGGAGCCTAAATGTGTGGAACAAGGAATCAGGTCTGTTTTTTAATTCAGCCAGCTGGTTAAAAACTAAACCATCTATAGCCAGCTTTACAATCTTAGGGCTTAGCCCACATTCACACCTGAGTATTTTGTAGCTCAAAACTCCAAAATGCTCGACATCCAAAATCCCACAGTTTTCATTGATCCCCGTTCACACCTGAGCATAGTGTCACTTAAAGCTGGTAGCTCGAAAAAGTACATGAACTTTATTTGAACTACAAGCTTCAAGAGTTTTTGGCCCCAATAGATGTTTACCATAAAGTGATCTGTGAATGTGTGCACACACGTCATGCTTGCGTTGACCTTCATTTTTAATGGTACTCCAAACACGGCAAGCAGACGCATGTAAAACGTGCAAAGCTCAATTTCAAAAAAATATGGAAGCTTATTTGCTGTATTTTTTCCACATAAGGCAGTCCATTTAAACTAAAGGGCTGCCCTATGCACTTACCAAAAAAAATGCAAGTTTATGAGACTCTAGCTGTGAACTTAGCCTAATGGGAATGCTTGCATATCTGACATGTTTTTCCCCTAGTGACTAGCTTTCTATTATCTAAAAGTAATAAAAACAAAAAATGCTCAAGAAAAAAGGCTGGACAAATGACCAGAGCCTTATGCACCATCGCCCTATCTGCTCTCTTCCTAATTATGGCACTCCCCCTTGACATTCTTTTCCTGTGTTTCGACTTCTCTCCTACTTTGTTTCATCTTATGCCATTCATTTAATATATACACTGTATAGTGATTGCATGCCCAGGAATAAAGGCAGTGATCTTCTAATCTCCACTCATTGCAATCAGCCAACAGTTTTAATGAACACAGAGACACAGCTCATGTGCAGAACACACACAGATAGGACACTAAGTGGTCTATTTCTAGAAAATTAGCTGGACAAAGGTCACAAGCATTCCTCCAGGCTGCACAAATGCTCCTTATGTTTTCTCTACTACGACTTCCTATGATTGTCAACTTCATCTAAATTATCAACTCATCAAAATGCGGTATGTTTTCTGATTGAGGTATTTCAGAATAATCTTCTGGCCACTAGATGGAGGTTTGAATAGAAGACAGTGTTGGACTGGTGCCGCTCGAGGTTGCCTAGCGGCAAGTTACTGTGTGGAGGGTAAAAAAAGGGATTTCTTCCAATCGGTTGTACTCCAATTGTAGGTGGTAAGTGATAGATTCCGTTGGGGTCTAGGGCTGTTACCTTTCTGATAACGACAATGGAGGCGTTACCTCGGTGAACACTTGGTTGATTGGAGAAAAAAGTCTCACTTTATGAATTTTATAGTTGTTTATTGAAGATAAAAGGAAACAAGTAGAGCTAACGCATTTCAGGGAAATTGGCTTCCCCTTTCAGGGCTGTATTTCTATAACGGCATTGTAGAGCAGAGACAGCCTAGATGGAGCTGATAATCATAGGACGTCCTAATAGCAGTCTCAGCCTGGACACCTGCCAGGACACACCCCTAATGTATTTCACTCCGCCCACTGGAGCTTGCCACGAGTAAGCTTCAGTGGGCAGAGTGAAACATGTGTGGGTCCAGGCTGAGACTGCCACTTGTCTACACACAGCAGGTCTTGTTCTGATGTATGGCTCTGCTCTCATCTGTTATTGTCTGGAGCATGGGCGGGCTCCTTCCCAGCCAGCAATCACAGCAGCAGGCACAGGAGTACACTTTCTAGCAGCCTGAGTGGCTCACATACATTACCATGGGTTCGCAGAAAGTCATAGTATTAGGGAAAATATGGGGATAATTCATACAGCCTGGACAAATGCTTGTGACATTTTTCCAACAAATGTTTTACAAATAGACCCCAGTGAGACAGCACATAGATCGGCAACACAGTCAGTCACAGCACACAGGCTTACAATTCTTTCAGTGCACACACAGTCAAAGCTCACAAAAACTTTATAGTATCATATAATTATATTCATGTAAGTGTTGGTGGCACCATTACACAATTACTATTTCCGCTCCTAAAACAGCAGTGATGTTTTACCTTGCTTTACAATGTATGGATTAGCAAATTACAAGAGATTCCCCTGTTGTGAGCCTGTACATTTTGTAGAAAGTAGCAAATAAATTCTTAGACTCAAACCACAGCTTTTGCAGTGTTTATGTTTGTAGTTTTTAAATTCAAAGTTAACCTATCATTAAAATTCATATTTCACGTGCAATAGAGCGCATATAATCATTATTACTTTGAATTAAAGTAGAACTTTATTCAGAAAATTAAGTCCAGGCTGGCCCCTTTTGCAGGTATAGCTATGCAAAACATTAAAAATAAGCGTATATAGTGTTCAAAATCCAGTAATACACTCTTAACCTGCTCTGCACATGCTCAGTTGCTCTCCATTTTTGGCATTGTGCCAAAAATCAGAGCCACTAGAGGTCAATCTGCAGACGGGTTAAATATTTACTGCTGCTCAGGGGCTCTGGGCTTCAGCAAAATGGAAGCCTTCAGCAAGAGGAAACAGGAACAATGCTGGAGGCAATTTACAGCATACACTAATTTTGGTAGCATAATTATTAATGTGGAATGTGTGCTCCTTGCTAAAGAACATTATTTTTTATCATGTTGTTGTGGGTAAAGTTTCACTTTAAAAAAAAAAAAAGTCCTGAGTTTTCTCAAGGCAAATCTTTTTGTGATAATACTAATAAACAGAATCCCTTACGATAAATTTGAGGGTGGCCCTGGTAACAGGTGAACAGATGAAGGATCCCAGGCAGAGTACACAGGACCACCTCAATGAAACTGGAGTACTCAGGTAGCAATCTGAGAGGTGCTCCCCACCGTAGTTGGGTCTTCAGAAGTCACATGCTATTAAGCTCCTGTCTGGCTGCTAGGGGCCTGTTGTGGCACTGGAGGGCCGCCCACATGGCTGCAGGTCATGTGGCCAGCTACATCTATCTCAGGCGTGTCCTCCCTAAACTGCTGAGGAAGGTAAGAGTTGAGAAACGTATCTTTCATTGGCATGTCCAGGAACCCAGGGACAATTCCTTACCTGACCATATTAGACAGGCTTCCCTATTGCAATCAGTAAATGATGGGGGAATTCAAACCTCAGCAGGCAATTCTATCATTGCTAGGGTTGTTGCTGGCAGGCAGTTCGTATGATTTGACAGTCTTTCGAGCCCTAAAATAGGTCTCCTATTGCATCTCATTATGATTTCAATTGTATGCACTGCTCAAGCCCTGAAGAAGCGGGGGGCCTTTCCCCTAAAACGCATTGGCTTATCTTGAGCTCTTAACCAATAAACATTTCAAAAGACCTCTGAGTGATATGAACTTTTTTACTAGGCGCTCATTATTACCCCCTCCAGAGTTATTACTCAAGATAAGCATAGATTCTTGACAGATCATAGTCAAAATCCTTAAACACCGCTTGTCCAGATTTAAAAAGAGAAGAGGTTAAAAAAATGGCTCTGGAAACCTGGTTATCTAGCTGTTTCATAACAGCTAGATAACCTGGTGCAATGGTAGGTTCTCCTGTAATTATTAGCTGAACATGGATCATTAATAAATATATATAAAATTTGAGATTATATCATGGACATTTAAACTAAACCTAATGCTTATATTCTTTTTTTTTCTAAAGATATGGCCAGATTGGGTGGTCATTATTTTCTGAATGTCAAAGTATAACTGAAGTCTACTGTAATTTAACAAATGCAATCACTGGTGATGAAGATGATTTCATGGAACACCAATATTTTGGGAGAGTCAGAGCATTAACAAGAAACTGTTCCTCTGACTGGGTCATGTCCAAGAGGCTCAACCCACGGGATGATAGTGAGTACTATTTATTTACCCAGTTTTTAATCGTGCAGCTGAATGTTTTATAAAAAGAAATAGGAAAAAGATGTGATATTAACTTACAGATTTTCTTCTACCAAGTAAGAGGACTATTGTGATTGAAGGATTTTCAGTTATTCCTGAGTCATAGAGACTTGTTGGGGCCCAAACTATGACCAGCGGATGTACACTTGAACTGTCCATTTGTTTATGAAGGCATTTGGTCATGCTATAAACAGGTCCTTAGCCTACCCAAGGACTGGATTTAAAGTAAACGTATCTATTTTTGTCCTCCTAATCCAAAATACCACACATTGGATAAGATCTTCTTTGTCTGTGAAGTAGATCAATAGATTTTATAGAGCCATCTACTGAGGCTGGAGACAGTTGATACTATTAAAGTCTATACTGTGGCCACAGGATGGAGGCAAGTAAGTGTCTGGAGAAGTGGGGAAAGGTACTTTAGATTTGGAGGGACTAAAAGGGATAAATGCACTTTGTTTCAATGTACCTATTAAATCTAGGCTGAACAAATCCCAGGATCCATGTAGCAATTGCAAACAAGATCTGCTGAATCATGATTAGTTTCCTCTATTGTTATTAGTAAAAAAACACATTCCCTAGATGTCTACTAAGGCTCATATTGCTCTGACTCACCCCTGAAACTTAAATGGATCTGGAATAAAATATAACATTGTTATACTATCTTTGCGTTCACACTGGATTTGAGGAAGGCTACGGTTCAGCCACTATTCTGTTCACTAGTCACACTTTTTTTTTCAACTATAATTTCTTCTCATCCAATTTAACTTTTTTTTGACAAAATCCATTTGCTAATGTAGTCAAAGGTGTGTGCATATGAGGATTAGAAAAGGTGCAGCATTATATTTTAACTGGATAGATCAGTGGTCTCCAAACTGCAGCTCAGGGGCCAGATGTGGCCCTTTGCTTGCTGTTATTGGGCCCTTGGGGCATTATATCCATCCACTCATACCAGCAATGAGGCATAATTCCTCTTAAGACACCAACGATGGGGCACAATTCCTCCCAATGTCATCAAAGTCAGGGCACAATTCTGCCCAATGACACCAACAATGGGGCCCAATGACACCAATGATGAGGCACAGTTCCTCTCACTGACACCAACCATGGGGCGCTGTTCCTCCCACTGACACTAAAGATGGGGCATTGGGGTTTATTTACTAAAGGCAAATCCGCTGTGCATTAAAGTGCACTTGAAAGTGCACTTGGAAGTGCAGTTGCTGTAGAACTGAGGGGTACATGCAAGGAAAATAAAAAAACAGCATTTTTGATTGCACATGATTGGATGGTAGAAATCAACAGAGCTTCCCCTCATTTCAGACCTTCCCCTCAGATCTACATGACTGCACTTCCAAGTTCACACTTGCACTGCACTTGCAAGTGCACAGTGGATTTGCCTTTAGTAAATCAACCCCATTGTTTATTCCCACCAATTAGCAGACCTTTTATACTCCCAATAACCATAGTCCAGCCCCCCTTAGGTCTAAAGGACTTTAAACTGGCCCTCTCATTAGAAAGTTTGGAGACCCCTTGGCTAGATAATAGCTTAAAAAACCCTTATCACCCACAATGCAGGCATCCCTTTTGACAAGGAGAGCTAATTGTTCCTTATCACCTGACCATATGTCTAGTGAACCTATCCTATTTCTATTTGAATCACTCATTCTTCATATTTCAGTCAAATCTTGGATTCGTAATAGTATCACTGTGATTGATAACACCCTCAAAAGCCTAGAGGTTTTAATGGAGGAATACAGTCTACTATCTATAGCAGCTGCTAGCAATAATCACAGGCTGGTTGTACCCAAGTTGGTCAGTTGATCAACTTGGTACATTCAGCTTGCCTATACACGGTTCGAATCTGGATTCGAACAGTCTATGGTTGGCCTAAGTCAATGTACAGGGAACCGTGTTAACCACTGGGAACTAACAGAAAAATTACGATAAGATAGTATCTAACTCTGTTCAGACTGGCTCAGCAATCATATAGTGCATTAAAGGGAAGGTTAACCTTTTAAAGGTATTTGGGATTTGATGTGTAACATATTTAGTAGGCCCCGTCTCACCCACCTCCTCTTCCCTGTGAGAGCAGGTAGGGATTCTTCTCCCCACATCTGCTGTCACATTTACAAATTGGCTCAGCTGCTCGATCACTTTTTCAGGTGGTGGAAGGGCCTTCCCTCTCCTGCTGCCACCTTTACCAGGCTCTCCCATCCCATCAGGAAGCCTAGTAAAGATGCTAGAGGTCGAGTCACATTCCCTGTGAAGAGTGGAAGAAATTATGTCAGAAACCAGAAGTGACAAAATCCTTGTTTGTTTGTTACAAGCTTGTACAGCATCTGATCAAACTGATGTTGGTTTGATCAGATGCTTTGGAGGCCAGAGGAGAGATATGGAGTCTAACAGACTACTCTATCTATAGGGCCTAATAGACTACTCTAATAGATCTTTCCAAAAACAGGGTCTGTCACAGCCCCTGCTATTACAAGGGATGTTGTTCATCACTTCTGGTAGCAATAACGTTGATCCATGAAAGAATAAAAAATAAAGGTAGAGTGTAAAATAAAATAAATGTAAATAAAATAAATAATAGTTTTTAAAAGTTCCCTTGTCCCTCCATGCTCAAGAATGCGCATGTTGGTCCCATATGCATATGGAAATTACACTACATGTGAGGAATATCAGAGCAAGAGCAATAATTCTATCACCTCCTCTAAACTGGAACATGTAAGTCTAAACTGGAACATGTAAAGGTTTTTTAAGCGTCGCCTATGGATAGTTTAATGTACCATCGTTTGTCGACATTCCATGGGCATGCGTAATTTTAAAGCATGACATGTTTGGTATCTAGTTACTTGGCGCAACATCCCAGTTTAAATTTTAAAAAAAATTGGGTATTATATTGTGTTGGTGTTCACTAAAATTCATTAAATTTTATTTTTTCTTTAATTTGCATTTGAAAAACCACTGTGCAAATATTGTGTGGCATAAAAAATTGCAACAACCACCATTTTATACTCAAGGGCCTTTGCTTACAAAATATGAATAGCATTTGGGAGTTCTAAGTAATGTGCTAACAAAAAAACTGATTTTGAGAAATGTCAAAATTGGCCTAAGGCTGAAGTGGTTAAAGTGACTCGGCCATGAGAAACGTATAGGGCTGTCATTGCTGGCTTTTCTTTGAGTATGCTAGCTTTCTGGCTGTCATGGTGATGCTTTGGCTTCAATACTTTCAGAGTCCCTGGCCTAGAACAAATACACGAATAGGGAATGTGAACACTTTCCTGAAATTCATACAGCATGCTATAGCAAAAGCAGACACAACCAGGCAACTTGCATTTTAAAAGGGGAATTAAACTTAAAAGTTAAGAAAAAAAACTGATTGGCAGGGTTTATATGACAGAAAAGACTCTGGGGGTCTCTGCTTCCTCCTGCCTGTCAGCAGTAATAAACAGTGAGCCACACGTACGCAGCTCAGAGTACAATATGGCACCCTCTCTGTGCTGTGACAATGTGACTCCCGTATGAACGCGTAGGAGTGATGCTATTTAAGCAACCAAACAGAGCGAACCTGGAAGGAAGACCAGATGAAGATGGAAGTACTGTGACGGCTGAAGGTCTTCATTTGACAGGTATTGGCCACGTGTGTAGCGATACCCCCCGCTGGAGCCGCTTGGTCAATTGGTTTCTCTGTTTTTTTGCTTCGACTAGCCCCTCTTATACTCCAAGGTAAATAAAGAAGATATTGCACTACTACTAAGAGCGCAAATAGATATATCCTGCACACCCTACGGTTCAGTATCAGGAAGCAAACACAAGACTGGTTAGTAATAAAGGAATGCAATGTATTTGTATGCCTTAAAGTAGGTAGCAATATGTACATAAATAAACAAGTAATGAGTAGGTCTATCACAATTCTCTAGACAATGAAGTCACTATATAGTTGGATTAAGCTGTACTTGGCAATTTGCAAATCAGTAAGGAAAAAAAAAAAAATTTAAAGTGTTTGTTATCCCAACATTTCATATTCCTCATATTCACCTGTTATACTCTGTACTTATGTTACAAAGTATCCTGTTCTCTTTGTAGTGCCTCCTTTGTGTGAAATACCTGGTGATACTGCCAGTCCGCCTGCTTTCCTATTTCAAACTGACCACGCAAGGCATGAGAGCACATCCATCCCAGTGTGGTCAGTTTTCTGGCTGCTCTGGGAGCACAGCTTGTCTGTCCTCCAATGGTCAGACTTGTGCTGATATGCCCTCCTGCACAGCTAATCATAGAGAAAATCACTGTACTGCTCTTTCTGTCTCCTGTTGATATGCCCTTCCCCCCGCAGTCTCCACCCCTAACTCTCCAAGCTCCTTAAGCAGCTAAGAGCAGAGATTATGCACAATTGTTTTGTCTTTCATTTCTATTTTAAATTTAATGGGTTGTTTTACAAGGTAAGAGTTTACATTTACCTTAATAACTGCCATTCCTTGGAGACAAGCAAAAAAAGTTTCATTATAGTCACTTTTACAGCTAATCTAAAGTTTAACCACCATACATATAAACATTGTACATAACTTGCCGTTTGATCTGTTTTCTTTTTATAGCTTTCTTGATTTTGCCAAAACTGAATTATATTGAACATGTCAGTTCAGTAACAATACTTGTTCCATCTCCCTCTTTGGCCCTGAGAAGCAAGGACAACAAGCCAGTGACTGTGGAAGAGCTTTACAAGGATCAAAGTTTTGAATACCACCTAATATTTTTTAACACAGAGCAACGTGACATAGTAAGCTACAAATGTTTTCCTTATAAACATTGTTTTCAGCAGTTTTCACAACATGTGTGTGACCTGAAATGCCCTTCAAAACTGTTCATTGACTTATTTCCTCTGATTACTAATTTGGGCATGCAAAAAGATAAAAGATGCACCAAAAGTAAATAACAAAAGTAGCCAAAACTACTCTGATCCATTTGACTATTTTCATACAGAGCTAGGACTAGTACAGGTTATTCCATAAGCAGGGTTTCTCAACCAGGGTTCCATGGAACCCTAGGGTTCCTCTTCAGGTTGGCAGGGGTTCCTTGAGCAATGGGTAATTTCTGCATCTCAGATAAGTTTCCAATGACACCATTGTTCCTTTTAGCTATCTGTAAGGGAGTAATTCTTCCCAATGATGACAAGAGTAAGGAGCATTCTTCCCACTGATTGTCACACTAATGTGTCATCTGTTGTAGATTTTTAATTTTAAGCAGGGGTTCCCCGAGACCAGAAATTTATTTCAAGGGCTCCTCTGTGTTGAAATGGTTGAGAAAGGCTGCCATAAAGAATGCTAAAAAAATATCACTTCTGTAAGATGACCTCTTGACATCTGGGTTGTTAAGGCTACAGTTTAGATTTGCAGGAACAGTGAGCCAAGGCTCTAACCCATCCTTCCATCTTCAAACACCCTCAGGTTCCACATTGCTTCAATTCTAGAGCTGGTCAGGATAGGAATCCAACACTGGGTAGTTAATAGTATTGGGGGCCCAGATAGCAGAGGAGACTTAGTGGCCACTGCCCTCCATCTCTAACCTGCAACTCACTCCCGACTTGCAGTGGCTCCTAAATTTTTCTTCCCCCCAAGTTATTGGCTGCATCTCACATAGTCCTTACGACCAGTTCAGCATATTTAACAGCAGCTCATTATATCTGTTACCCAGTCACGTTTCACTTAATATGTTAATTGTCTTTACAAAATATATTGAGACAATGTATTTTACTGAACATTTTAATGGTGTACAGAACAAACAGCAACGGTGGCCTTACTAATTACAATCCAAAAACATGGAATAACTAAGTCCAAAAATATGTCAAAATTATCAAAGTTTAACCTTTTGTACTGTTCCCAGTTTTGGGTAACCTAGGAGGCATGTTTCAGTCCATGTCCATTCCTTTCCCAAGTTTCGGCCCTATGGCCTATCTGTTACCCCTAAAGAGGATGCAGTCAATGTCCATTCCTTCCCCAGGTCTCGGGCCCAAGGCCTAGTCTTTACCCATGAAAGAGAAAGCATGCATATGTCTACTGGTAAATTTCTCTTACTGACCTCCCTCCCTAGCCCCTTTAACAGTAGGCCCCTCCTTAAAGAAACAGAGAACTTTACACACAGAAAAGTAGGACACACTAACAGGGAGGTTACCCCCTGCTACACTTTTATTCGGGTCCTTGCTAGGGAAGATAGTGATTCTCATCCACCTTCCATTCTAGTCTATCTTGCACTACCAAACAATGCCTTATTCTCCTACTAAGTTTTAGGGAACAAATTATATGGAATTCTAACTTTATGGCTATCAGATGTCATTGTTTTCAGCCTGTCAAATATTTTATAACTATTTTTAAAGTTTTGGGGATTTCTCTAGAGTAATTACATTACAGTAGGTTCATCATTTATCATATCATATATATATATATATATATATATATATATATATATATATATATATGTGTCCTTCATCAAGCTGCATGTATGGCGCTAATGTTTAAAATTACCTTTATCATTCCTCTCACGAGGTGTGAACACAGGTGTATCCCCTCACCACTACTTCAGTAAATACCTGAATTAACCCACTCTTATCTGATCTGCTTCCACATAAACACAGTATCTAGAGATTCTTATGTCTATATACAACTATCTCACTTTATCCCTATTCTAAATAAATCAAAAACATAATAACATAAAAACGTAATATAACTACCCCCTATACTGTTGAGTATACACTAAGAGCCGGTTCACACTGAGACGACACGACTCCTTACTACTTCGGGGGCGACTTGTGCATTACCATGCACCACGACTTCGGAGCAACTTGCAGGGACTTCACATAATGGAAGTCTATGCAAGTCGCTTCGAGGTCACCCCGAAATAGTACAGGACCCTTTTTCTAAGTCGGAGCGACTTGTGTCGCTCCTATTAGAACGGGTCCTGTAGCGGTCAATGAACCGCGAGGGAGAGCGACTTGTCAGGCTGACAAGTCGCCTGACAAGTCGCGCTAGTGTGAACCGACTCTAAATAGCAATTCTAATAGGGAATTTGTAACAAGTATAGACACACAAAAATACAAGGTATCACATAAATTTATATGTATTTGCATAGCATTAACACCTACTGCTCAGGGTGCGACAGGAGTTGGGAAGACTGAAACATACAGTGAGAACTTAAAAAAGAAACCAAAGATCTAATATGAAATGTCTTCCTTTCTCCATGCAGTACCATGGTTATAAAGAGAAAATATTTAAAATGAATAAAACACGTTGGAGTCTCCTGCAACGTGCATACCCTGAGATAGATTACTTCCAACAAATACCATTAAAAGCATGTAGAAGAAATAGAACAATAAGAGATATGCTTGTACATTTTGAACACAAAAAAAAACAAGAAATACAGAGAAAAAGACTTTCCTAGGGAGTAGAAGAAACGGATCGTATCTGTGTCTCAGCTGTGTGCAATGCAGATTAATGAGAAAAGGGGAAAACTTTGTACACCCTAGTAGTGGAAAGAAATATGGAATCTGTGATTTCCACATGTGCCAGACATCGGATGTGATTTACACACTGATCTGTCCTTGTGGATTAATATATGTCAGAAACACAAAAAATGAAGGACCGTATGTCACAACATTTGTCATCAATTAGGAACAATCAGCCAGGTTTACCAGTTCCAAAACACTGCATGCAATATGGCCATAAAGATTCACTCCTTGGAACGCTGGCTGATGAGGATATGCTCCCCACTCTCCCACTCTATCCATAACACCTCGTGAACCTCCCTGGATACTACCAGTATCCTTGTAATATAGGCAGGTGTGTTTGTCCCTGCATGGTGAGCCCCACATGTGACTCCTCGCAGGCAGATGTGCACCGTGCTTGCCCTTTATGGAAACAGGGGAAAAACCTTATCTCCTTTGGGAGGACTCGTTTAGCCATGGAAATGGCTTCTGGTTACTAGCTACATATCACCCATAGGACATCACATACCCCCTGAGGAAGACCTTACAACAGAGGTCAAAACTCATCGGAGTTCCTCCATTTGGATGTGATGATCTTGTGGTATTGTCCTTTGCTTGTAGCTATGTGTTATTGATATTAATTTGTAACCAGAGCTTATACCTAACGCTTCTGCATTTTTAAAGCTTTTTTATTAAAAAATACTTTTCAATACAGATTATTATTTTTATACATCTATAGTCACATTGACATTTACTGCTAAAAAAAAACCCATGGGGGTTCCTTCCTCTTCTCTAGTAATTTATATTTACCTACGGTATTTATCAGTAACATTGTCACATATTTGATAATAGGTTTTGATTTTAATATGTTGTTGAATGCTTTATTATTTTATTCTAGTGGCAAAAGCCTCAGAAAGACAAAATGTTTGAAGTGTCTGGCTTGAGTCCCAACACTGAATACAATGGAAGTGTATACATCATGATTGGAGATAGACGGAAAAGTGATATTCAGAATTTTGTGGTGAAAACTCTTCCAGGTAATAATTTTATTGATAAAAAGTCACAACTATAGATACAGTTATGGTAAAATGATCTATCTAACCAAATATTCTGTCTTTTTGAATATTTGGCTTTTGCTTAATGCGTGATGTAATCCTACAAAAGCATCAGAGTTTTCCAAACCCCCCTTCTACTCAAGAGGCAGCCTGGAAAATCTTGTGCACTGTAAGCAAATACTCTGTAAAGTAGTTGGCCTAAATATGGCTTCAATATTGTACATAGTGTGCTCATTTCACGCTTGTTAAGAGCCAGTTTCCTTGAGTGTAATATCAGAGTTCAAAACAGCATAACGTGCAACATCAGTTCTGACTTGTCTAGGCTCACTTGCATAGAGTACAACAGATTTTGAAAGCTACCCCCAGCACGGAGGGCAAGGGCTATAAAATTGTCTTTTTTACTTATTAAAAATATGAAAAGAATCGGTTTGTGGTTAAAACTACAGAGTAAAAAAAAAAAAAAAAAAATATCGAAGAAGCAACTTGATCTGTCACTTATGGCTCATTTCCACTGAGCGGTACGGTATGGTTCGGTTCGGTACGCAATTTTTGCAGTTTCCATTGTGAATGGTACCCTAATTCTGAACCGTACCGTACCGTACCACTTTTTTGGGACCCTTTCGTTGGGGTACCAAGAACATTAGTACCGTACCAACAGGGTGGAGCTACACTCTGCAGAACTTTGATTGGTTGACAGAGAATCGTCGATCACAGCTTTCCTGCTACACCACGCCTATCATGAAAGAGTACTATTGGCACTAGAAATACAAGGTGTAACATTCCGAACCGTACCGTACTGAACCGAACCGTACCGTATCACTCAGTGGAAATGGGGCATTATATGTGTTTGTTTGAAAAGCTAACATGATGACTATTTCCATTCCAAGAATAAATGCCAGTGGCATTCAATGTTATACTAAGTCCTGCTGCCTGTGCAATCAATTGCAAAAAATTACTTATGCTACCAAAAGACTGCTTGAATTTTGGTTGATTGCTGCTGATTCAAAAAATTCAAGCCACGCGTGGCTCTGTCAGTACCACCTGGCTCAACAATAACTGTGTCAGAATGGAAAATGACTTTTTGTCCCCTATGTGATACAAATAAAGTTTTAGTGAAAGTAAAAAAATTAAGCTACACCCAAGCACTTTAACCCCCACGTTCACATACACACAATTATAAATGCACCTTTTGGGGGCACCTATGTATGAAAATGTTGCTCACAATACACATATTATATGTTGCCACACACGCCAGAGAGAGAGCAATAATTCTAGGCCAATTATTCATGGTTAACTCTAAACTCTATGACTTGTAGAGGCTTTGAAATTGTTACCTATAGAAAATATAGGGTATGAACGTTTTTCAGAATTTTGCAAATGAGCACAAATTTAAAGCGTGGCATTTTTGGTATCAATTTACTCAGGGAATATTCACTTTTATATTTTACCCAATAAAAAAAAAAAAAGGGGGGTATTATAAAATTACATTTGATGTACCTTTTACTGTAATTTTGTGCTTCATAAACCATTGCACAAATATTGTGTGACGTGAAAAAATAGAACTACCATTATTGTATTTAAGAATCTTTGCTTTAAAAAAATATGTAATGTTAGGGAATTTTACCTAAATATATGTCCCTAAACCACAAAAATGGGTCTGCCAGTGAAAGCGTTAAAGGAGAAATGAAACCCAGATAGAGAAATGTGTACATTTCAGGTGAAAGTTGTATAAATCCCGTGTGAAATATATTTATAAATAGACCTCATAATATGGGTATTTCAGAAAATATTTCTGTGATTTTTGCACTTTGGCTGCATGTTTTCAAAGTTAAAAAATGCTGTGTTGGTCCTGACGACAGTGACAAACCCTAGGCGTGGCCAGATATTTTAAAATCATCTGACAGTGCTCAGTGCAGAATCTGTTTGAATTATAGAACGGCACTAGTCCAGTAGCGGCTATACTGCTTCAGAGCATTCTAACAGGCTTCACTGGAAATTCCCTTTTTTTCTTTAGGAGATCACTGATTCTTAATGCACACTATTTAAAGCTGTTGTAAGGGATAATAACAAATATGTTACACTTACCTGCTCTGTGCAATGGTAATGCAAGGAATGGGTTAAGGTAAAAATATCTAGCCAGAACTACTCTAAAGTCTTTTGTTACTATGCTTCTTTCACCTTTAAAGCTGAGTTCCACCCAAAAGTAGAACTTCCACTCTTTAGTTTTCTCCCCCCCTCCAGTTCCACATTTGGCACCTTTCAGGGGGGATGGGGGAACAGGTACCTGTTTTTGACAGGTATCCTTCCCCACTTCCATAATACGGCGCCGCAGCGCCGTCCCTCGGAAGCTCAGCCCCCTCCTCCGCTGCTGAGCCAGTAGGAATGCGCAGCACGCTTCGCGCATGTGCAGTAGGGACCCACCCGTGAAGCCGCAAGGCTTCACTGTCGGGTTCCCTTACCGGCAATGGCGGTGGCAGCACCCAACAGCCGATGGAAACATTGGCTGTGGTGCCGACATCGCTGGACTCAAGGACAGGTAAGTGTTCTAATATTAAAAGTCAGCAGCTACAGTATGTGTAGCTGTTGACTCTGGTCCCAGCTCTGAGCATTCCAAGCAGCCATTTAGCTGACCCTGTCCTGTCCCAAAATACAGCCTTAGCACTTTCTCTACAGCCCTTCACTCTGCTCTTCATTAACATATATTATTACAACCCAGACCCCCCAGCCCCCCTATTCAGTCTCTTATCCCTAATAACTGGTGAACTGTGGTTTGGCCAGTGTAATTGTATGTGTGTTTTTTACCTGGATTTTAGGTGCATTTCTATTGAATTTCTATTACAAAGTGCGTTTTCATGAAAGCGCTTTAAAGGCCTGCATGCTGCATCTTTGATGCGGCTTCAGAAAATGCACTGTGTAATAGAATTCAATAGAAATGCTCCTAAAATCCAGGTAAAACGCACATACAATCACACTGTTGTTATTAATATTTATTTGTGCAACTTCTGCAGTCATGCAAAAACATTTAACAGTGTTTTCTAAAATAATTAAGTAAATAATTAATCAATTAAGCAAGTAGTGGCGAGTAACCCTTAAGGCCTGGCTAGTAGCTCAGGACTTGAAATTTTGAGCCCTGTGCTAGGGTGTTTACTGGCTGCTTAAAAAAATATTGCCAAAAAACAGCAGCTGTAAAAACGTCCAGTGTGCATGAGGCCATAAACCTGATCCACTCTGAGTCATATAACTCACAAACTACACAAACTACAACACACTTTAGAGTTTTTGTGAAAAGTACTGGTGCAGTGCATTTGCCTGTGTTTTTTTTTTTTGGGGGGTATATTTGATTAAAAAGTGTCTGTAAAAATATCACCAGCTTTGGTTGGCTCTATTATTAAAACGCCCCATTTATACTTTTGATTTGCACCCTTATATGTAATATTTCGTTATAAAAGGTGTCTTTCAATTATTTTTTGATTCTCTACTTTCATTGCATTTTCTAGAGCCATTGCCAAGCAGAAAACTTTGTAGAATACTTAGAAATAAGAAAAAAAAATATTAGCCATAGTCAGCACCCCTAAAAAACCCTTTAATGGTCATATTACTATTTTTCTGACTGATTCACTGGAAGGATTGTCATCTCATGTATTCAAAACAAACACTTGTAAATTAGCCATTTCTCTAAGTTCAGGTAAGGTATTAAGACACACAGGGTTCACAGAGTTCACACTGGTGCGATTGCAATCATCGCATGTAATTCGCACCGCATTCCTGTGCACATCACATGCAATGTCTGTGCGGTGCAATTTCAGTTTGTATGGCTGAAATCGCATCGCATTTGCACCAAAATGGTGTAAGACCCTTTTTTCCCCACACCTGAATCGCATCGCATGAGTGTTTACAAGCATGTGATGGGATCCTGGCATTCGCATTGCATTTTGCGATCTGTTTTGGGGTGTAGTTAAGATAACATTGACACCGCCACAGATCGCATGGACGTGGTGCGAATGCGATGCGGGAAACACATAAGTGTGACACTTCCCGCATCGCATAAGTGTGAATAAATGTGTGTGTGTATATGAATGTGTGTGTGTGTATGTGTATATATATATGTGTAGCAGTATTCCCAGCCATTTTGCTGGATATGGGTCCGCCAGGGTTACCGGTAGCAACAACAGCACATTTAAGCATGTTCTCCATGAGACAGGAAACAGTCCAGCATCTTTGGGTTTTGTATTTATTTAGGAACTTGGATGGGAGAAGGGAATGAGTGGGATACTCATCTGGCTCAACTATTAAGTACAAAGTACTTAAATTACAAAGTAATGGGACAACTGAGAAAAAAGCCTCTTGACGCTGACTTGATGCCGGTTGGCGCTTGTTAACCACTTAAGCCCCAGAGGATTTGGCTGCTAAACGACCAGAGGGTATTTTGCGATTCGGCACTGCGTGAATTTAACGGACAATTGCGCGGTCGTGCGACGCTGTACCTAAACGAATTTGGCGTCCTTTTTTTCCCACAAACAGAGCTTTCTTTTGGCGGTATTTGATCACCTGTGCGATTTTTTGATCACGCGCTATAAACAAAAAAAGAGCGTAAATTTTGCAAAAATAGCAATATTTTTCCCTTTTTTTTATATGAAATTCCCCCCCAAAAAAATTTAAAAATCAAAATTTTTTAATATTTTCGGCCAATTTGTTTTATGCTACCTATGTTTGGTAAAAAAAATCGCAAAAAGCGTATTTTGATTGGTTTGCGCAAAAGTTATTGCGTTTACTAACAAAGGGAAAGATTTTTGTCATTTTTGTTGTTTTTTTTTTTAACGCGTAATGGCGGCGATCTGCGATTTTTTTTGCGGTACTGCGACATTGCGGCGGACAGATCGGACCCTTGACTGACATTTTTGACACTTTTGGGGTTACCAGTGACATTTCTACAGTAATCAGTGCTATATATATGCACTGTTACTGTAAAAATACACTGGTAGTGAAGGGGTTAACTTTATTTGAGAGGGAGGGGCTGTGTGTGTCCCTAGGGGCGTGATTCTAACTGTGATTGGCTGTGGCTTCAACTGTATGCAGAGTGATCAATGGATCTACATAGTAGATCCATGTGATCATCTCTCATACAGAGAGGAGAATGACAGGCAGCTTGTTTACACAAGCTGCCTGACTTTCTCCCTCTCCCCCGCCGATCACAGAGTGGCCGGCGGCGATCGGGTCCGCCGGTCACACGCGCGGGGGGGTCCGTGACCACGCGGGAGCGGGAGCGCGCCTCCGGCGGCGCGCGCTCGCTCCCTAAACCCTCACAGGCGAGCGACGTAGACCTACGTCACTTTGCCTGTGAGGGGCTGACCGCCGCCGTAGATAGTCGTGCGGCGGTCGGCAAGTGGTTAAGCCTGACTTGCTGTCTGTTAACACTTAACTGACTTTGCCACTCCCCGGTGACACAAAGTCCTTTGTACTGCTCCCTTTAGCCCTCCTGGCTGAGGTAGCTACTTGTAAACACTGCTTCAACTCTTAACTCTGCAGGGCCCACACTGGCACTCTCTTTACAGACTTCTCTTCAGGGCTTAGACTCTGGCACCCCCATTTCTAAGCCTCCTCTACTGGCTAGCTGGCTCCTGGATCCCTCTGATCTTCCAGAGTGGTCCCCTATCCTAGGCAGACCCCTGGGAAGTTTACAGTACTCACAACACTGCTTTAATGGAAACGTCCACCCCAACAACTCTCCTTAGGCCACAGCACACTGGATCCCATTCTGCAGCTCAGCTCAGCTCAGCTCAACCTGTTGTCCTCTAGGCCGACCGCCCAGGACACCTTTCCTCACACTGACAGGAGGAGAGACAGCCGTCACCCTCCTCCTGGGACTCTGCTTCCCGCTAAAGACGCTCTGTCATGTGCTCCCCTCAGACTTATACCCCATCCCAGGATGCATTGCCGCATATTCTGCCCTCTGGGATAGATACAAGCCCTGCTGTGCTATTCCTCAGAATTCCGCCACTGTCCCGATTGGACACAGTGGGGAGACTCCCCAAGCTCAACAGGCACACCTGAGAACACATGACAGCCTAGATGAATAATCAAGGCCCATCTGATAAGCAGACAAAGCCCCCCTTTATAGTTTGCTTGGCACCTACCTGGGAGGGTGCTACATCTATATGCGGGTATATATACCGATCAGCTATAACTTCTTGACCACTGACAGGTTAAGTGAATAACAATGATTATCTTGTTACAATGGCATATGAAAGTCAGTGGGATACATTAGGCACCAAGTGAAGCCGGCGGAGGCAGTGTTCTGCTGGGAAACTTTGGTCCTGTCATTCATGTGGATGATACTTGGGCACGTACCACCTATATAAACATTGTTGCTGACCAAGTACACCCCTTCATGGAAATAGAAATCTCTGATGGGAGAAGCCTCTTTCAGCAGGATAATGCCCCCTGCCACTCTGCAAAAATGGTTCAAGAATGGTTTGAAAAAGCAATGATGAATTTGAGGTGTTGACTCCACATTCTCCAGATATCAATCCAATCCAGTCTTTGTGGGAAGTGTTGGAAAATCAAGTCCGATCAATGGAGGCCCCACCTATCAACTTAGAGGACTTAAAGGATCTGCTACTGATGGCTTTGTGCCAGATACCACAGCATACCTTCCAAGGTCTAGTGGCGTCCATGCTTGACGAGTTAGTACTGTTTTAGCTGCAAAAGGGGGATCTACTAAGTATTAGGTTGGTGGTCAAAAAGTTATGGCCGATCAATGTATATATTGTTGAGGATGCTGGGAGTGTGTCCTGAAACGCAGATATATTTCCCCACTATTTGGGTTGTGGTTCCTCTTAAGGGTTAAACATTTTTAGTACTCAGAGGTTCTCACCCATGCAGGGTCAGGTTTTTCAACTCTGGTCTGAGAGAAGAGAACTGATTTTCAGTACTCTCTGCATTGGTATGTCCTTCTCAGAGAACCGGAATTCAGCAGATCAGAGAGACATTTGGGTGGGAAAAGAACCCTGATTACATGGACTCTGGTTCTGAAAAGGTTAAGCCACATGCAAAGGAGTCTTGGAAGGCAGCAGGAAGGAAACAGCATCTGTCAGTGGTGTAGAGTGGAGTAGCCATGAACAAGGGTGAACTCCTGAAGACTGAGACTCTTGTTTTGCTGAGCTCCTGCTTTTTTCCCTTAACCATTTGCCGTTGGCTCACTGTATATTTACGTCGGCAGAGTGGCAGCTACAGGCAAAATCACGTTAATAAACGTCATCTGCGTCATCTCCGTCATCTGCCTGGGAGGAGCTAGGGGCGAGTGCGCCCCCGATCTTCAGCAGGGAAGCCAGTGCGGGTGTCAGGTGGCTCCGATTGCCGCCTGACACTGGCGATATCCCCCCGGCTGACAGAGAAGGAAAGACGACTGATGTAAACACAGCCGACTGTCCTTCTGCCTGCATTGATCACAGAGCCCATGCGATCCTGCTATATAGGATGTCTCTGTGATCATTTCAAAAGCCCAACCCCCCCCCCCCCCCCCCACAGTTAGAATCACTCCCCTAGGCTTACTAACCCCTCAAAATACGCTTATTGTAATTTTTTTTACCAAAAATATGTAGCAGAAGACAAATTGGCCTAAAATGTTAAAAAAATTTGATTTTTAGGGGTTTTGGCCCCTCTTTCCTAAACACCTTAAGAGCCCTCTACTCTTCTCCTATTGCGCACGTGAAACTGCAGGGCCACTATTCGGACGCGTTTCCGATACACAGGGGGACCAGACAGGGCTGTCCACTGTCCCCCCTCATTTTTGCGGTGGCCATCGAAACGCTGGCTATAGCAATCAGAAGCCATCCTGATATTAAAGGGATTTTGTGCGGGGGTAGAGAACACAAGTGCGCATTGTTCGCTGATGACCTTCTTCTTTTCCTCTCGAGACCGCTCATTACTAGTCCCAATCTTCTCAGACTGTTGGATGAGTTTGGGAAAATCTCAGGCCTCCAGGTAAATCTCTCTAAGTCAATAGCCTTGAACGTCAGTCTCCCGCAATCAATGTTGCAGACCCTCCGGGAAAATTTTCCGTTCTCCTGGGCCACCACCTCTATCCCGTACCTGGGGGTCAATTTGACCGCCTCCATCTCCTCTTTGTACCAAGCCAACTACCCGCCTCTGTTCGCTAAATTGTCTACCGATATGGAACTTTGGGCCAGAGGGAACATTTCCTGGTTGGGAAGAGTTCATTCTGTTAAAATGAACCTTCTCCCCAGGATATTGTACCTTTTTAGATCACTCCCGATACAGGTAACTAAAGGGAAATTGCAGAGTCTTCAATCCAAGATGGTTCAGTTTATTTGGGGCACCAGAGGTCCCCGACTCCCGCGGAGGGTCCTCTTCAGAAGCCGCTTACAGGGGGGCCTAGGGGTCCCCCTGCTTTGGAGATACTACCAGGCAGCCCAACTGGCACAATTCTCGGTGGTATATGCTATGGGGGGCAGACCGGATTGGGTTGATATGGAACGACAATCGGTCCCTAATCACACCATAGATTACTTGGTTTGGGCTCCTCCAAGTAGGAGACCTCCTGTATTGGCACCTTCCCTCTCTCACTCATTAGCGCTGTGCGATAGACTATATACACATCCTACACTTATCTCGGCTCACAAACCCCTGACACATATTTTTAACAATCCGGACTTTGTTCCGGGACTAAACATAAGGGCTTTTCGATGGTGGACCAACAAGGGACTATTCAGGATAGGACACTTCCTCTCACCTCAGGGCCCCTTGTCAGTCGCACACTGTACGAGTAAGCTTGATATGCCTTCCTCAGAAAAATTTAGGTTGCACCAGATTAGACATTTCCTATCATCTATGGTCGCAGGTTCAGATGTTGAACCCCGGGCCACTTCATATGAATGCTGGTGTGCACAAGCTCAAGTCCAGAGGGGAGGTATTTCGTTGATTTACAGGGCTTTGATCGACTCACCTGACAAGCCCGGTTACGCCCTTTCCTGGGAAAGGGATCTGGAGCTATCGTGGGAACCGGACACCTGGAACTCCATTTTCCGGAGGGCTTTTAAAGGTATCTTGAATATATCTCTAGTTGAAGCTAATGTTAAGATTATTACGCGTTGGTACCTTGTTCCCACCCGTCTAGCCAGAATGTACCCGGGGACTGATCCTCTTTGCTTTCGCGAGTGCGGACATCAGGGTTCCTTGCTCCATATTTGGTGGGAATGCCCGCGTATCCGTAGTTTTTGGAATAAATTGTTTAGTCTGATCCGCAAAGTTACCGGGCTTCCGGCTCCCAGGACCCCGGAAGTAGCACTGCTTCTTGGCTCTGGTGTAAAAGGGCCCAGAACCAGTTTGAAGCTCATGCATTTCATGTTGTTGGGGGGGAAGCTTACCTTGGCTCGGGCTTGGAAGTCCCCCTCGGTCTCAATGGGGGCGACCAAACGCAAAATCTCTTGGATCATGACCCAGGAGAAGATGGTCAGCATCTTCCGTGACAAGCAAGCGGAATTTGAAGCAGTATGGGAACCCTGGCGTCTGTATATCTCACCTCCCTCATCCTAATTGTCTGTGTTTTGTATTTTCTCCACCCGATCCCTTCTTGCATCCACTCCAGCATCTCCATCCTTTCTCCTATCCCCTTTCTCTTCTTGTGTTCTTTCCTTCTTTTCCTTTCCTTTTCTTCCTTTCGGATATTCCATACTTCCTCCTTTCTTGTGGCTTATAGGGTATCTACCTCTCTCAGGACCTATATCTTCAGAGGGTGATTATATGCAACCCCAGTTCATAAGATTCAGGGGGGGGGGTTCCCCTTCCTGGTTTACAGAGGGCATTTGTAACTTACATGGAGGTCCACGGTTATATTTTTCTGTGCTTTGCTTGCGGGCTGGGATTCTGTTCTGATCCTCAGACGTTTTAGTAATACTGTTTTAGTAACCATGCCTATCTCGTATTGCATTGTTGCCATTGTTATCATTACAAAGTCCCTTTCCGAGAGGGCTCTGTATATGACACATTGTATACCTTTCTTATGCAATATTTCCTGAGATTGTATGTTATTAATCTACATATGTCTTACAAAATAAAAAACTTTTGCAAGTAAAAAAAAAAAAATTTGATTTTTAAATCTTTTTTTGGGGAATGTCATATAAAAGAATGTGAAAAATATTGTTGTTTTTTGTCCAAAATGGTCGCTCTTTTTTTGTGTATATAACGAAAAAAAAAAAAAAAATCGCACAGGTGATCAAATACCACCAAAAGAAAGCTCAATTTGTGGGGAAAAAAGGACATCAATGTTATTTGGGTAAAGCAATGCACGACCGCGCAATTGTCCGTTAAATATAACGCAGTGCCGAATCGCAAAATAGGGCCTGGTCATTAAGCAGGAAAATCTTCTGGTCCAGAAGTGGTTAAACAAGTGAAAACCCTAAACCCCAGTGTATGAGCAAGAGACTAGTGGTGAGCTATGTTGTATGGTTTTCTTTGTACTGTACCGTTTACTGTACTTTTGCTGAGGAAAGCGCTTTGTGTTTGCCTATTTTGAGTGGCCAATAATAACTATTCACTTTTACAAGTGGCTTGTTAGTAATCTTGGGAGATCTCCATATGACAACATACAGTGCATTGCGAAAGTATTTGGCCCCCTTTTAACTTTTGCCACATTTCAGGCTTCAAACATAAAGATATAAAACTGTAATTTTTTTTAAGAATCAACAACAAGTGGAACACAATCATGAAGTGGAACGAAATTTATTGGATATTTCAAACTTTTTTAACAAATAAAAAACTGAAAAATTGGGCGTGCAAAATTATTCAGCCCTCTTAAGTTAATACTTTGTAGCGCCACCTTTTGCTGCGATTACAGCTGTAAGTCGCTTGGGGTATGTCTCTATCAGTTTTGCACATCGAGAGACTGACATTTTTGCCCATCCTCCTTGCAAAACAGCTCGAGCTCAGTGAGGTTGGATGGAGAGCGTTTGTGAACAGCAGTTTTCAGTTCTTTCTACAGATTCTCGATGGTTTCAGGTCTGGACTTTGACTTGGCCATTCTAAAACCTGGATATGTTTATTTGTGAACCATTCCATTGTAGATTTTGCTTTATGTCTTGGATCATTGTCTTATTGGAAGACAAATCTCCGTCCCAGTCTCAGGTCTTTTGCAGACTCCATCAGGTTTTCTTCCAGAATGGTCCTGTATTTGGCTCCATCCATCTTCCCATCAATTTTAACCATCTTCCCTGTCCCTGCTGAAGAAAAGCAGGCCCAAACCATGATGCTGCCACCACCATGTTTGACAGTGGGGATGGTGTGTTCAGGGTGATGAGCTGTGTTGCTTTTACGCTAAACATAACGTTTTGCATTGTTGCCAAAAAGTTCGATTTTGGTTTCATCTGACCAGTGCACCTTCTTCCACATGTTTGGTGTGTCTCCCAGGTGGCTTGTGGCAAACTTTAAACAACACTTTTTATGGATATCTTTAAGAAATGGCTTTCTACTTGCCACTCTTCCATAAAGGCCAGATTTGTGCAGTATATGACTGATTGTTGTCCTATGGACAGAGTCTCCCACCTCAGCTGTAGATCTCTGCAGTTCATCCAGAGTGATCATGGGCCTCTTGGCTGCATCTTTGATCAGTCTTCTCCTTGTATGAGCTGAAAGTTTAGAGGGACGGCCAGGTCTTCGTAGATTTGCAGTGGTCTGATACTCCTTCCATTTCAATATTATCGCTTGCACAGAGCTCCTTGGGATGTTTAAAGCTTGGGAAATCTTTTTGTATCCAAATCCGGCTTTAAACTTCTCCACAACAGTATCTCGGACCTGCCTGGTGTGTTCCTTGTTCTTCATGATGCTCTCTGCGCTTTAAACGGACCTCTGAGACTATCACAGTGCAGGTGCATTTATATGGAGACTTGATTACACACAGGTGGATTCTATTTATCATCATTAGACATTTAGGTCAACATTGGATCATTCAGAGATCCTCACTGAACTTCTGGAGAGAGTTTGCTGCACTGAAAGTAAAGGGGCTGAATAATTTTGCACGCCCAATTTTTCAGTTTTTTATTTGTTAAAAAAGTTTGAAATATCCAATAAATTTCTTTTCACTTCATGATTGTGTCCCACTTTTTGTTGATTCTTCAAAAAAAAAAAAAAATACAGTTTTATATCTTTATGTTTGAAGCCTGAAATGTGGGAAAAGGTTGAAAAAGTTCAAGGGGGCCGAATACTTTTGCAATGCATTTTATATACATTAAAGATTATACCTATGTTAACTACACCTTTGTCCTGGAGATACAAACCTCACCCAATGCTGAAATGTAGCATTGTTGCATTTTTTTCAAACTGCAGAGAGAGACATATGCAATGTGTATGCTTCTGAAAACTTTTCCATGTCAACTGTGTAACGTAACCAGATCATACAGATTTTCATTTAATCTGTACAGTCTTTGTCCTAAAATACAATACAATACATGACATCACTTCTGAATTTTTATTCT